>NW_019738958.1:27364-126636 GCF_002891405.2 Cryptotermes secundus | reverse complement strand
ATAGATAGATAGATAGATAGATAGATAGATAGATAGATAGATAGATAGAGAGACAGAAAGATAGACAGACAGACAGATAGATAGACAGAGAGACAGATAGATAGACAGACAGATAGATAGATAGATAGATAGACAGAAAGATAGACAGACAGACAGACAGATAGATAGACAGATAGACAGATAGATAGACAGACAGATAGATAGACATACTGTNTAGATAGAGAGACAGAAAGATAGATAGACAGATAGATAGACAGACAGACAGATAGATAGACAGACAGACAGATATACTGCCACGTGAACGAGTGACTATATACGGAATTTGGATTTGTAATCGAATTTATTGGACTCTCTAAGATTGGAAATTACAAGAAACTAGGGCTATCGCTAATTCATACTTTCTACAGTTCACTACAGCACGAAATAATTCTTCTGATGCCGTCTGCAAGGCGAATTTCGTGGACGGCTCTCCCCTGGGCAGTCCTGCCATAGTACTGCTGCACCAACGTCAACAATCACCAGACGTCATTTTCTCCTCTATCCGTCAGTCGCAGTGTAAGCTGTCATGGCCGTCTTCAACACATGCGCTGAGCGCATAACGATGGGCAACGATTGTTGAACCCATCTGTTCCTTCTTCATTTCATCTTCTTTTGGGCCATAATTCCCTTCAATGGGCTGTTCCTTGGACATCCCCATCGGTAATTCCTCCTATGATAACCGAAGCTCACGTACTGCCAGCAGACAGGTCGTTCTGTCCTGCTACAGTTCGTTATCGGTGAACATGGCCCTCTGGTCGCTGTAATCATACACACGTGGGTGTTCTCTTCCGGCCGCCTGCATCGTCTCTTCGATTCGGCTTCCTTTCGCTTTCCATCGTCCTCTTCTCCCTCCGCTACCTAACTTGAGGTCTTCTGCCTATAATGCAACAATATCAGTATAGATTCAACATTCTGTACCTACACAAGATACACACGACACACCCAATGGGGCACAGAGCGGCCGCAATACAAAAGCCAAAGTGGCTTTCCCACCAAAATCCTATATGCATTACTCTTCTCCACCATTCGTGCTACATGCCCTACCCTTCTCATCCTCCCTGCATTGATCATTCTAATTATAGAAGCTCCTCATTATGCAGTTTACTTCAACCACTTAGCACTTCCTCACTCTTCGAGTTTAGCAGAAAAGGGGTTGCCTTCCAGCTTAGTGGTGGGCCGTGAGGCTAACAACTCCTCAGAGTAAAAAAAAAAATTATGAAATGTCACAAAGGGCACTGATTTGGACGGATTCTTAAGATAAAAGACCTAAGCCAAGACGACTAGCAAATAACACATGTTCATATACGTATAATAATTCTAGGTTTGTTTTCTTTCAGTCACTGGCCACTGACTAGTACTGTATTATTATGACATAAGCACATGAGGAAGTGACGGTTGTGACGCTACTTAATGTCCACTGGAAAGCGAAACGTGGGCCGGCACGGTGGGGTAAAAACACGTACCTTAGGTTGTGACACAAACCACACATTTTCCAACAGCGTGGTCAAGAAGATCACGTGACGGCCGACCTGAACGCGGTTCCTTTGGAGGCTTCTGCAGAGTGTTTTCAAAAACATTAATTTCAAAAACACTTAGTTAATTCAAGTATGTGGAAATTACTTTGTATGGAAATGAAACAATTTATTTTCTTTTATTCTTTTTCACTTCACACCAGTCCGGGAAATTTATTGCCAGTCCTCATATAATGTTTGTCATGCAATTTTATTAAACCCCTACTTGTAACAGGTCAAGTAAGTGATTTACATTTTCCTCTACTGTAAATTGGCCGCTTCCTGGCTACAGATCCAGAGGTCCCGAGTTCGATTCCCGACACTACTAGATTATCTGAGAAGTAGTGGGTCTGGAACGGAGTCCAATAAGTCTCGTGAGGATAATTGAGGAGCTATTTCAAGGAAGGATCCTTACTTGATTAACTACCTTCTTGCTTAATTGATGTATCAGAGAGAATGGAAACAGTAATTAGTCTTTCGTTATGAGAATTTACAAATTGCAGTATCAGTAGTTACTGCAGCTCAGCTTCTTCCCATTTCAATAGGATTCGTCATCAGTTCATTATGTCCGTGTGTCAGACTCGTGAACCGACTCCACGGGGCCCAGCCCTTCTTAAGTAGCCACTAGTCGGTCGTCAGGACAGAAGTGTTCTTACTTTAGTGAAATCTGAAGTTTCATTATCATGATCACAACAGCCTGACTCTGGTCCCTGTTACCCACAGATTAATTAAGTTCACATTGCCATATACTCTTATTTCAAAACCATTTTTAATATTATCTTCCCATCTACGACTCCTAGGTCTGCAAAGTCGTTGGTTCCTTCAAGTTTTCCGACTAAATTCGGTATGGTCCTATGGTAGCGTAGTTTGTTGAGGCACTATGCTACAAGCTGGAGGGTCATGGTTTCGAGTTCCGAAGAGGTGGATTTTTTTTCAATTTACCTAATCCTTTCAGTTGCACTATGGCCCTGGGGCCGACTCAGTCTCTTAACAGAAATGAGTACCAGGAATCATCCTGGGGGTTAAGGGGCGGCCGGCGTGTAAGACTGAGAACCTTACCGCCATCTGTGAGTTGATTGCCTAGAGAAACGTGGGAGCCTCGATATCTCACAACCCTATCGGCCTTCAAGACCTGTTATAGGGATAGCGTTACCTATTTTTTATCTTTTATCTATGCATGTTACATGCTCCTATCCTCTGATTCTTCTAGAATGCAACAGTAATAATCTAAAATGAACCTCCTCATTATGCCATATTCTCCCGTATCCCTCCATCACCCTGTTTCACCAATCTGTATTATAAATATAAGAGGCCAAGTTGCACAGCCACACAAAGCTTTCGGCAGATAGATAATAAGGTAATAATGAAATGTAAAGTTGTCCCTCTGCTTTTAACTAATTAAGCACCACGCCATTAAGGCGTATGAGGGAGTGGATTTATAGATCCACATTTTCTTGACCTCGGCACTAGCTGGAAGTGAATGGTCAGCTTCACGCTCCGGCCGCTTTACCTCCGGGGAAAGAGCCCCGATACCCATTGAATAGGAGACTGGGTGGATCCCAGAGCTGGTCTGGACTTGTAGAGAAAAGATAATTTTTAATATTAATGGGACTCGAACTCCGACCGGTCGGTCGTTCAGCCCGTAGTCAGTCGTTATACCGTCTGCGCTATCCCGGGTCCTAATATAAGGTCATAATATAATAAAAATGTTATGCCACTTAGGGTATCCTAGCACCATGGCCTTTACATCCTTCAGTAGAGAAATGACAGCATGGTGGATGCACGAACTTTCTAAATGAGTACAGGACTTTCTCCTGACATTTTTAGTGGGCCTTTACACATTTCCATGCTCGAATGCGGATGAGCACATCGCCGTATTTTCATGTTGCGACACCGAAAGTTTCCGAGGTCTCCCCTGTTATTAAAAGATACTGAACTTATACATTCTTCCTAGAGTTTCTTGTCTCTTTCTCCGGTAGCATTCCTTCATTTTTCTCTGGTTGATAAGAAGCAAAAGGAGAACTCAACATCGGCCTACGGTTTCCGGGATCTATGGCTAGTTAATTAACTATCGAAGGAACTAACACTCAACCCCCTAGCAATTCAATGCGTTCATCAACTGAAATCTCTCTTGACCTAGTTAAGCTCACTTTAATATTATTATACCATCTCCATTTTTTCATATAGGCGCTGTATAATAGATTTCCTACTAATATTGAGTGTGCTCTAATTGTTTCCTCAGCTCGAGTTAAGCGCGTAGCCAGTAGAAAAAGAAACTTACTTCACAAAAAGAGCAACACCAGAATGGACACACCACATCTGAGGAGCCAGGGTCTCCCGAGTGACCGATGTTGCTATCCGGTCAAACCCGCCCTCTCGTCAGAGGGGGCGCTTCGCAACGACAGAACCGTAACGGTCTGGCAGATCCTAGAATCTGGTAATGAGCCCCGCATGGGACTCGACACCAAGAGGGGTCTGACTCACTCACTCACTTTGGCTTATTCGATCTGCATTACGTATCTCACACTGTGCATCCATAAGCAGGCCCGATCCCTCTTCTCATCCGAAAGGAGGGCCGACATGACGAAAACAGCAAGTGTCTCTGTACATGACATTTCGGTTAGGATCCTAGGCAGGGAAAGCTACAGAGACAAGAGGAGTCTGTCGAGGGGTTGGCCGCAATACACCCCGATCCTGACATTCGGATAACTCTTCTACCCTCAAGCTTTAGAGAGAAAGCTCCTCAAAAACGCCAGTAAAGATCTACCAGATTATACGGCATCTCAGTCTAGAATACAAAAATCCTCATGGCCAGAGGCGTGAGAACTTGGAACCTCAGTTTTTAACCTCTACTGGTTAGCTCGTTTGAAATTACTAATTTACGGAAAAAATTAATGGTAACATCGCACGGATTTTTTTGCGTTATTTGATGGCGTTCTGTCAATTTAACGTGTTATAAAGCCTCTAATATAAAATAGCAAAGCCTTAACGAAGGGACAGTTGCAGAAGAACAAAATGTGCTCCAGATGTTACCCCAGCCATAATGTTCAGAAGCTGATGTTCATCCTCCATTGCCAGGAACTGAGCACGTGTACAGAGACCGTACCAAGGATTCACACACACAGACACACACACATGCAGTTTCCTGTCCGAGGCATGGAATGTAATGATTTCATCGTTGGCTGAACCAAACACAACCGTAATTCCAGACCATGAAGCTGTACATTCGAGAATACAGCACGTTGACGTTTCCGTGTATGACGTCATGATGAGACACCAATGACATCACAAGATAGAACTGTAAACTTCACTTGTAACAATCTCTGACCTCCAAAATGAAGCAGGTAAGTAAATGATGGCTGCCTAATAATATCTGATCTCTCGACCCCAAGATGATCCCATGCAACGGCCATGTTATTGTCTCGCTTAATGCACGTATATTTATACAGCAGAGAGAAGCCGCTTGTTGCCAGAAGGAAAGCAATATGCATGCGTGTACCTAACACAAGTTCTTCAGTAATCGACCAATTATGATGAGTCTCACGCAGATTATTTTATCATTACATGCCATTACAAATCCGTATAGGCCTCTTTGTAATATCTGTCTGCAAAGATACCTGCATGGCGACCACTCGAAATTCAGAAACGAGAATAACAGTTGTGTTCATTAGAAAATCCTGCAATTTCACATTAAATATAAAACCAGGCCTGTAATAATGTCCAGCTGATTCGTATGGGTGCAGAGATTGGGATCTCCCTTCGAAGGAAAACCGAATGTTGATGGATTTTCGAACAAAGTGCCCAAGAGAAGATGTTATGAAGTTACAGGGGAATGCAGGGCTTTCGTGCAGTAGTTGCTTTCGTCATGTGACTGTATCGTAATATAAAATAATAAGAGTAGCGAAGAACACGAAGAAACCGAAAAAATATTAAAATAAATTTGGTAGATATAAGTGCGCCGATCACGGTGGCCGCGCGGTCTAAGTCATGAACTGTCTTCGTTCACTCGAATGCTGGGATCGTGGGCTCGAATCCCACTCAAGTTATGGATGTCTGTGTGTGTGTTTATTCTGTATTTATGTTGTCTCCTGTGTAGGTAGTTGTCTTGCGACGGGCTGATCACTCGTCAAAGGAGTCCTACCGACAGTGTATAGGATTAAGAAACTGAAAAAGCGGCCAAGGTCCAAATGAGCTGCAGATACATAGAGAAAAAAATTACAGCATTTAGTGCGCTACTGTATGTTGAATTTTGATGGGTGCTTCCGAATGAACACAATCAATAACCGACAGCATGTTCAGATGTTAAGACGGACGACAGACGGATGGAGAGATGCAGTGTTTTTAGGCATTTCAATATATAAGGGCAATATATAATTAAATTTTCACAGAATGGCAAAAATATGTAAATAAATTTTCGCCTGTAACTTTAATATCCTAATAATATTTTTGTAATTTTCATATTAATTATGTGCTGCATTACGTTCCACAGGGGCACGAGCAGCGTAGTTGGTTGAGGCATTATGTTATGAGCAGGAAGGTCGCGGGTTCGATTTCCGATTAGGTCAAGGGATTTTTCAATTGACCCAATTCTTCCAGCCGCACTATGGCACTGGAGTCGACTCAGCCTCTAACAGAAATGAGTACCAGGAACATTCCTTGGGGGTAAAGGACGGTCAGAGCGTAAGCCTGACAAACTCACCGCCATCTGTGAGACGATTGACTAGAAAATGTGGGAATCTCTAACTTTCACAATCCTATGGGTCTCCACGGCCTGTTACAGGGATAGCTTTACCTTTCTTAACACGCTCCACACGTCAACGTTGACGCGACACTATGTGCTGAGTGATTTCGAATGAGAAAGTTCAGTTACTAAAGGTGATTGCTTTGTAGAGTTTACAGTTGACGAAATCGGAAATAAGCAAGATAACCCAGACCTCCTTGAAAGTAGCAGCATTATGGATTGTGAAAACCTGTGAATCCCCTCAGTCATGACGTCCGGTTTCATGTCAGAATTCTAATTAAGTATTTCCCAGGGTGCTCTAGTGATTTGTAAAGTGTGCAGATCAGTGATGGTGCTATAATTAAATGTAATTACAGTAGTGTGTTAAAGAGGTCAATAAATCTAACATCCAATCCAAAATCCCATCGAGAGTCACTTATACACGTGACAGTATGTTAGATAAGAGTATAAAAGATTTAAACAGTTATTATCAGTTATCACAAATTATGAAAAAGAAATGGAGAAAAGCAGTATTGAAATATGGTTTTAAGTATAAAAATTAGCACCAAATTTTGCAGTCATATAATATTTCACAGCAAAATTCCTTTAATATAAGAAACTACTTAACATAATGTTTACTTATTACAAAAGAGAGCTCGACATAATGCAAAATAAAATAAATTAAACTATATGTTAAAGGTTGGAACATTCTGATATTTTAAAAAGAGAACTATGTGTCCTTGTTGCTTTGAAACAGAAAACCGAAGATCATTCTGATTCATGTATGTGAGTGAGACTGTTTTAAGGCACTTCTCAGATACTAAAAGTTACCTCGCAGAATGTTAATGCAAAAAGCGACGTGGCCTAATTATTTTAGCACAAAAAGTAACACAGGATTTTAATGGCTACGGTAGCGTGTACTTGTGAACATCTTTCTGATAGGCCCTTCCTCCTCCCGTAACGAAAACTATAGGGAATTGAAAAATGATGGGCAAGAGTTCTGCTTGAAATTGTAATTTCATTCAGAATTACTGAGGGTTAGGGCTTTTTCTATCGTCCGCTATTCTAGAAAATAGAAAACACGACGTTTCGGAAATTTGATTTGTTCCCGTCCCCAAGTGAGGGGGGAAGACCCTACTCAGTTGGGTCCCCATCGTCAGAACCCTTTAGAATCTGCTTGTAACTTCCTTGTTCTGCAAGCGGAAAACGATACTACTAAATTATATTACTGGTTCATGTCTAGGGCCGCATGCCGTCCACGAGCCACGTAATGATTATCTCCGTGGCCTGTAGTCCGCAAGCGAACTATACCGACCGAACGACCGCCGCTTGTCGGTGAAGTTAGTGCCAACTTTAGAGGATAGATGGTGTCGCGTGGTCAGCCAAACGGATCCCCACGGCCGTTAATCTCGGTTTTCTAGTCAGGAGCCGCTATTTTCTTTAAATAGCTCCTCAGTTATCCTTACGAGGCTGAATGGACCCCGTTACAGACCCACTACTTCCCAGAAAATCTGGTAGCGCCGAGAATCGAACCCGAACCTCTGGATCTGTAGCCAGGAACTCTGACCACTGGACTACACTGCTATAAAGCGTGTATAACATGAAAGTGTGCTAATATTGATTTACAGGTGCAAATACAAACCATCGTTTATTTTTAGCGTACAGGCGTTAAGCCGTGGCGAAAAATTTTGTACAGAACGATACTGGCGACTGCATTCAATCTAGAATGTTGCTGCGACAATGAGAAATAAGACAGGCTTATTGATAAGTGATCAGACCCAACTTACGTGCATGCCTCAACCTCAAAGACTGTATCACACAGAATTGTGTAGCAGCAACCATCTTCTAGGTAGAAGTACCTGGAAACGCTTTGGAAGTTGGCGACTCTCGCATTTAGGGCAATGAAATCATCGAAACTAACGCTTACGTGTAAAGAGAGAGAGAGCAGTATTAACAACGGCTTAAGAGCACTGCTTCGCTCTCAATAAAATTCACCTTCATATACAACACTTGCAGAAAAATGCTCCCACGTTATCAGAACTGTTGGCGAAACTTACAGGTAACAAAAATACACAGGTAAACAATTATTTTACAACAGTAGTGTTATGATCCTCCTGAAGGGAAGGCCAGCCTCGGAGAGACTGGTTATTAGGGGCGCGTAACATACGTATGCAGGTTCCTTAAGTGTGAGCATCATGTATAGCCCAAAAGTGAGAATGTATGAGCTCTACGCCCATGCCTTCTTGGCACTTGTTGAATTTATATATTTATATTTTAACCAAGGGCGAAAGACAGGAGCAACAGGAGTTCATAATGAACGTAAAAGAAAAGTGATACTCAGAACGGTGTATAACAAAAATATCATCATCATAATGAAGACAGTTTACAAGAGAGAGAGATATATTATTGATGCCAGATTCATGTACCGGAATAATTAGTATTACCTGCATCAACAATATGTAACGCTTTATCGGTGCGTTAACACAACCACTAGCAGCATCGTTAAACAAATAAAAGAACACTGTTAATGTCGGATCGCGCACATCGCTGCGATAACCTTCTAGTTCCCATAATTACTCTCTGAATAATTTACTGTTTCTCGTGAAACATAAACAGCATCCAACCAGAGTCACACTGCAATTGACGGTCAGTCTGTCTGTCTTGATGTCGAGTCCCGTAGGGGGCTCATGACTAATTCATTCTTGTTTGAAAGTTACTTTCTTGTCCATATAGGGTGCCTTCTTTGACGAGAGGTCAGGTCTGTCATTTATCAGTCATAGTCAGTAGTATTAAGTCCATTGTCAGTATGTACAATTATTTACAAGTTTACTGTCATTAACTAATCCTATGTACAATACATACAAGGCTTCTGTTAGTCTAGGCTCAGTACAGCAGATTATGCCCTGTTTCTAGTAGCACATTGAACCTGACACCATCGCAGCATTTATTCTCTACCACCCATGTTTGCCAACATGGCGATCATGCGAACTTGCGCAGTAAGAGCGACAGTAGCAGCCATCAGTGTACGGTCCTAACATCTTACGTGGTATTAAGCTTAAGAGAAATTCGCAAGTTTTTAAGATAATACTTTTGTAGAACGTAAGACTACACAATGATGGACATCCAGCTTTCCTTTGCTGGAGACAACTAAGGATTAATTAGAACCAGGAATGTGGAATGCTATAAGGAGATGGATTATAAACATTCCTACCAATTCTGCACGACGGATGTTTCGAGTGTCGTCAATTATAATGAGATTATGAGATTTAGAAAAAAGTTTACCTTCACATGGGCCAACATCTATCAACATGCTAGCATTTTATACAAATTCTATGGTATAAATATCTAAAAAAAGCAACATCCTGTAACTGCATTTCTTATTATACGTTATATGTTAATGGATATGGAATAATAAAATCTGTTATTTGATAGTGCAATGTAAAAACTGTCGGAAAGAAGCTCATGCAACATTTTATGTTTTCAAAAATTTTTCACTGGCAAATTCTTTTCATGAAGTTTATGGATAGTTCTGTGGCTGAGTAACGAGGTTTCAGAGTTATTTTCTGTCTGCTTCTTCAGGGTGGAAGCGTCTCAACATGGAGCAAGCAGATTTATTCGAAATGTTGGTTATCAATCTGTCACACTACATGACGCTGCCTTTTATAGTACCGGAATGTTCATTACAGTGTTCACAAGAGCCCGTCACCTATATCTGTCCTGAGTCAGATGAATCAAGTCGGTATACCTGCAACCTATTACATAAGTATTATTATCCCGACTGCATTAGGACACAGCTTCACGTACTTCCTCAAACTTGGGTCAAAACATTTTTCTCGATTAATCTCGATCAACCCAAATCTGCCTTCACACCAACAGAGACTGGCAAAATTAAACGCCATATTACTGGAAGACGCGCAGTTAATATTAATCAATATTAAAACTGAAAAAATTATTATATAAGACAATTTATTTTTATTTTTCTGAAATATTAAGAGCATCTAGTAATGTGCTGAGTAAGAAGAGAAAATTAATTAATTGTAGAAGGGTCTCCTTTGAGCAGTTTATAATTAATCAACTAAAACCTGAAGGCGTCTCTTCATACCGGCATGTAATTGAATTCCTGATATCTTCTAAGAATTTCTTTGATCATCCAAAGTAATAAAAAACAAACTTCTAAAGAAACTCTAGTATACTCAACCAAAATAACTGATGTAAAGCTACTACTAATAAATAAACACCAAGTTCGATCACCATTATTATCATCATCACCACCACCATCATCGTCACATGAGTCTGAAATTTGCCACTATCTAGAACCAGTTTAACTCAGTTCTTATTTTTGCAACATAAGACTCGTCTGTAATTAGCAGTTCCAGTGCATGTATTTTTTTTTCATGGCACGACAGCCCCAGTGGGCCTAGGCCTACCTCTATGAACTTCTCCGTTCACTTCGGTTTCTCTAGATCTTACACATGCGGTAGGACTTGTTGGGCGGGTGATCAGCTCGTCGCAAAGCCTCTACCTGTACACAAACACAGAAAAACGCATACACACATCGATGTCCTGAGTGGGATTCTAACCCACGATCCCGGCTTCCGAGCGAGAGAAGACAGTGAATGCCTTGGACCGCTCGGCTACCGTGACCGGCCCAGTGCATGTATGCTTGCCTGAAAATCTGACCTGTGTAAGCGCTAAGTAAAATTACTCTTATGTGTAAGGAGTGACTACAGACGGTTTTTGGATTGGTAATCACATTTATTGAACACTTTAACACAACTCGTGACTACACTTTACAAATCACTGTGACACACAGACTAGTGTCCTCAGTCTGTTACAGCAGCCACTAACTTTTGCTTGGTAACGACTTCAGCGGCGGACACTTTCCATTGCTATAGTCCAAAAATACCTTGACCGTTGCATGCATTTCCTTTTCCGCGGGAAGATGTTTACCGACCCGTTGCCTAGGAATGAGTATCTGTTTATCCGCCTAAGCATAGTGACGGCTGTACTCGTCAGTTTCGAGGTCTGTGCCCAAGCAACGGGTATATACGCCACAATACTTTATAAGGATCGGATAATGACTTTGAAACAAAATATGCAGTCAAGCTCTGCAAGTAAACAGGAAGACTGTTTAAAACGTGGCTATCAACTGATCGCGCGATTAATTCTGGGTCTGTGCTGCTCTATTCCTGGTCGGACATTCTTTCTCCGCTATAGACAATAATAGGATGTTGACGTAAGTGCAATAGTTTATTCCGAACGCCTAACAAAACGTAGAAGCCAAACTGTCGTTAAACTTGGAACTATGTCAGTTTTGAGGTTTTCACGGTGATGACTATGAAGAAAGTTGTCTTCTGGGTCTGGTAGCTGCGCAGCTACTGCACTTCCTAACACTACGCTACTGCTCTCTGCAATCCAAGCCATTCAACTGCTCTGAAGATGGAGGCGATACGTTCCTCCGAAACGTCGGCCAAAACGAAGATTACACGGCGCCTAAACCCAGAAGACGACTTTCTTCTTGGAACTATGTCATTCCTAAAATGAGGACAAAGCTGTGATAAATCTCCGGTATGCCTTTCTTGTGTTTAGTCTTGCAGGAATACAGACGAAAAATAAAATCAGGACGAAAGTCTCTTTATGGAATAACGAAATAAAAACATTGATATCAACCACTGCACCTTCTAATCACCTGATATCTGCAAGAAACTGTCATTTATAACGAAACGTTTAGGCTTATTTTCAGCAGCAACAGTAGCCGTTCCGGCAGGCAGAATTTTCCGCCCGGCTTTCCCAGTTCCCCATTACACACAATCTTTATCGTGATTCGACTATACGGGCTTCGGTGAAAACCTCTCCATATGTTTTAAATATAAAGGAAACCGCTCTACACACAGGCGAAATGTGAACTACTTAAAAACAATGCAAATTTATATTTACTTCACGGACCTAAGGCGGAATTTCCTATAGAAAGATATTATTTATTTTCAACCACTAAGTTATTTTCGACACCAGACTGAGTTTATGGTGCCGTCCGTTGAAGAAAGGAAGAAAGAAAGAAAGAAAGCGCATATAAGAAATAAAAGAAAAGAAGAAAGGACGAAAGAAGGGAAAGAAAATACAAACGCATTTTTTTTCCTTTTTACAACCATTCAAAAAATGACGTATCCGCCTTAATGACTGCAAAATCACGGACACAGATGATCTTGAAAGATAAGAGAGACAGAGCGACCTCAAGGAGGACGAGCGATTGAGATGGTTTTGGAGATGTCGGAATGACTTGCACGGCCGCATCCTCGACCTCTATTATTTTCTTTTTGTCTTTGTTTAAGGTTCATTTCTTATGCCTAATGTTGACACGACTAAACTAAAAGATAAGCAAGAAACTTTTGTTGGTCTAGAACTTTATATCCTATGCTGTGAACTTTCCCAATTGAATCATCCTCTTTCTGAGAATTTCTTTGTTAATATATTGTATGCGTTTCATATTTGTCCCATATTTGCCTAACACATTATGAATTTAAAAAAAGGTATAGCTATCCCTGTAACAGGCCGTGAAGGCCCATAGGGTTGTGAGACGTTGAGGCTCCCACATTTTCTAGACAATCGGCTCAAAGATGGCGGTAAGGTTGTCAGCCTCAAGCGCCGGTCGTCCTTTACCACCCAGAAAGATTCCTGGTACACATTTCTGTTAGAGGCTGAGTCGACCGCAGGGCCATAGTACGGCTGGCAGGATTAGATCAATTTAAAAAATCAATAACCTCATCGTGACTTGAACCCGCGACCTTCCTGCTTGCAGCATAGTGCCTCAACCAACTACGCTACATCGTGCCCAACACATCATGAATTCCTGAGCTCAAATGAATTACTATGTATACGATGGGTTACAAATTAACACACTATGAAACATGCTTGCATTGCTACGTAAAACTATTCGTGTTTTGTTCTTCCTCAGACTCAAGACATTCAGAGTGAACGTGAAAGAAAGGATATGCCATATTCCCGAAGCGTGAACGCAGGATAATATGCGCTATGGGATCGACGCCTGACAATATTACGTATTGTTTTGTGACGCTTCCCACCTGCACCTTAAATACTTCATCAAATATTATCTAATCAAAACATGCGTATTTGCATGAATTCATATGATTATGTAAGAACAGAACTCCGTGGCCTGTAGTCCAAAAGCGAACTATACCGACAGAACTATCGCTGCTTGTCGGGGAAGTTGGTGACAACTTTAGCAGATGAGGGTGTCGCGGTGGTCAGCGCAACGAATCCCCACGGCCGTTAATCTCGGTTTTCTAGACCGGAGCCGTTATTTCCTTGAAATAGCTCCTCAATTATCCTCATGAGACTGAGTGAACCTCGTTCCAGACACACTACTTCTCAGAAAATCTGGTCGCAACAGAAATCGAACACGGGATCTCTGGATCTGTAGCCAGGAACTCTGACCACTAGACCACAAATGCGGTCTTGTAAGAATAGAATCATAACATATAACGTATTGGGTACAGTAAACAATTGTAGGTCGCTTAATGATCTTCGGTCAGAACTATTAAGCCTATTTCCCTCCTTTATAGACGTTCAGCCCTACAAATCTTGTGTTCGTTGTCGTTATGCAGTGTAAGTTAAAACTGATTCTTAAACGTTCTAAACATGGCGTATTACACTCAGCATGCTCTCTGGAATTTGGATGGAATTTTATCGCTTCATCGTCCGAGATACTGACATAATCGCAAAATAAACACATACAAATTAGTTTTATTCTACTTTACGTATAAGATCCTGCGACGTAGCTAAAATTACCTGACGGACTGGAGTTCTGAGCTCGCCAGAAGACAGCCGAAACATCGAAAATTCCGCGACTCTGTTTCTTCAATGTTGGGAAGTGTAAGTATGTTACACGTAGAGCATAATTTTCAGCCTGTATTAATGAGTATTATTTCCGACCCATGGAGCTAGTTAGGTTGATTAAAAAAAATTTAAACGAAACCTATTGTAAAGTCCATACAGGTAAATATTTGTCTGATAACTTTCCTATCCAGAATGGCCTAAAACAAGGAGATGTTTATCGCCACTACTTTTCAACTTTGCTTTAGAATATACCATTAGGAAGCTCCAGGAAAACCTGGTGGGACTGAAATTAAGTGGGACACATCAGTGTTTATCTATGCTAATGACGTGAGTCTACTGAGAGGTAATATAGATACTATAAAGAAAAACACAGAAACTTTAATTGACGCTCTTAAGGTGGTTGGTAAACACAGAGAAATCTAAGCATATGTTGCTGTCTCGTCGCCAGAATGCAGGGCAAAATCATGACATAAAGATAGATAACAGATGTTTTGAAAATGTGGCACATTTCAGATATTTGGGGACGAATATAACAAATCAAAACCCGATTCAGGAGGAAATTAAGAAGAGATTGAATTCGGGTAATGTTTGCTACCATACAGTCCAGAATCTTCTGTATTCCCGTCTGCTGTCTAATAACATAAAATTAGAATACACAAAACTATAATTTTGCCTCTGGTTCTGTATGGGTGTGAAACTTGACCTCTGTCATTAAGAGAGGAACACAGACTGAGGATGTTGGAGAAGAGATTCTGAGGAGAATATTTTGACGGAAGAGGGAAGAAATGGGAGGCGGTAGAAGGAAATTGCATAATGAAGAGCTTCATAGCTTGTACTGTTCGCCAAGCATAATTAAAATAATCAAATAAGGAGGATTATATGGGCAGGACATGTAATACGAATGGGGGAAAAGATGAATATATATATGATTTTGGTGGGAAAGCTTGAAGGAAAGAGACCACTGGGAAGACCTAGACATATGTGGAAGAATAATAATAAGATGTATCTTGGAGAGAGAGAACTGGGTCGTTTGGACTGGATTAATCTGGCTCAAGATAGGGACCAATGAAGGGCTCTTGTGAGGTTGGCAATGAACCTTCGGGTACCATGAAATTTTGAGAAGTTCTTGAATAGCTGCACAACTGGCGGCTTCTAAAGAGAGCTCGGCTCCATGGAGCTAGTTAGTTGGTCAGAATGGATGAATCACGATGCTTAAATTCCATATCATATTTTGCAAAAATCTTCAACTGGCGAGGTAGTTTCACAAGCCACGAATTTCACGACGGAAGGTGTAAGTATTAAACTGGCATGTATGGGACATTGTCCTTCGCCTCCTTTTGGAGAAAGAAATGTGATGTTTCGGAAGCTAAGTCCCGGCTACACCATAAGGGCCCAACAGAGTACATTTCACCTTTCTACCTGATGACGGCAACGGAGTCATCTACCGAAATATTGTCAATTCTTTGACCAAAACGAGACGATGGAAACATTCCGATACACGACGCGTACACAAATTCCGATACACAAATCTTTAGACTGATCTTATCGGTCGCTAAAAATACCTACGACTCAACACATTTGTCCATTATCAGAAATGAAATATTCTTTGTACGCAGTTTGTATACGAATTTCAACGGTGCGCCTATATTTACGTTTGTCCCGCAATTCGTATGCTATACTGTGACCGGCTGTCTCCAACAGGACACTCAGCGCTATCTATTGTTAGACACGTGCACTATTTGACGTAAGTATACCTGTATTTCCCATCGGGCCTGGATTTACTACAAACAGTCTATAATGGAGTGCTTTAACCTTCACAGTTACTACGAAACATATCAATCGTCATATTGTCACGTGTATGGGCTTGCGTGGCTAATAATCGTGAGTTCTAAATTTGATGATTGGATTTATTGGACGCCACTATTACAATTACAGTTGATTATAACAACTCTCATATTTAATTCCTTCTTAACGTCTGTTTGAGAAATCTCTTACTGTTGTCTGAATCTTGACGAATCTGTATTCTCTCGAGTTCCGAATGGATCTCTACTCTGAGTCTGAGTCTTATGTTAGACCGACGGTCAGTCGTCCAGTCTGTCTTGGAATAAAGCACCCATGTGGGGCTTAAGACCAGATTTTTTATTACTGTCAGACAGTTACAGGTTTGCTGCTGTGGGGCGCTCTCTCTGACGAGAGAATGGATATGTCGTTTACAATTGCTGCTGGCTCTCGCCAGCACAGTCATTTTCGGGGCCTAGTCCCGTGGGACTCGAGACCATATTTTACTGTCTCAGATTCGAGACTTCCTTTTCGTCGCCTCCTACGACTCGTAAGAATCCCGGACTGAACTTCCATGAGGACCGAATATTGATCGCCCAGTCGAAGAGTTGATTGTCCTCTGTTATTCTGTTCCATCCGTTGTCACGAAACGTGTGTCAATCTCCGGGCAACGCTTTGATTTATATAAGTGTATTCGTTGCAGCGGAAACGTTTTTTAGCTAGCCGTTGTCTAGCAATGGACGTCTGGCTCTGGATCCACTATTCCGGCTTTAAGCCGTCATGTCACAATTTGAAAACCCTTTATATGTTACGCCAATGTCTGTGATTATTGACTGTAAAGGGATGTTTCTTATATCAT
Source organism: Cryptotermes secundus (assembly GCF_002891405.2). NCBI lineage: Eukaryota > Metazoa > Arthropoda > Insecta > Blattodea > Kalotermitidae > Cryptotermes > Cryptotermes secundus. The sequence continues at coordinate 109,874 of NW_019738958.1, read as the reverse complement.
TTGTTCAAAATCTATCTTCATACAAAACTTCATATTTCCAGCTACAATATTTCGTTAATTATCAATTACAATTATCTAATTTGCTCTCTAACAGGCCACGTGCTGGGCCGGAGATGTGGTCCCACAGCCTGAAGAGTGGGGATATTGTAATATGCTGGCTGGCCAGAACCAACTCAGGCGGTGGTGATGTATAAATATGCAGTTATGGTGGACTGTTGATTAGCAGGGAAAACCGAAGAAACTCAGATAAAGTCCCGTTCCAGTGCCAATATTTCCAACATGGTTCTCAAATGAAATAACTCGGAGTAGAATCGGGCTCTCTGCGATGATACTCCAGTGTCTGAACCCCCAGAGGAATATCACGGCCTACTTGACGTCAAACTCAGGTCTATATGAAAAATCTCACGTCGCCAATGCGTTCTTTGTCATTCGCCAAAGAAACTGCCTTTATGAATATTACACTGTTCTATCTACCGTACGTTTGGCAGTTTGCAACAGAGGTGATGAAAGTTAATTTATGGTTTAAAATATAAGATTCCATTTTACGCTGCTTGAAACGACATACAGGAAGACATAAATTTATGTAAAGCACCTAAAGAAGTAGGAGCATTCATCCTGTGAATATTAATGATATTAGATTTGAGCTTCAAGCAGAGTAGGCCTTAAGGTCTACTTCATTGATATAAACCATAATTAAATTCGCCTGATGACCCTTAATATATTCCCCGGCCTCAAATTTGAATCGGATCCATTTAGAAGCTCTATTTTGAGCGATGTAACATTTGTATATGCATGTCTTTCCCACTGTGTAATTAACTGTATTTTGCAGACAACGCATACAGAGGCTTCGACGTGTATGTCCTTAAATTCTGATGCCAATTAATTTTATTGGCAAGTTATAAGAGATATTTGCATTTTAATGTAATACATTGACAAGCCTGAGTTACATCACTCGAGTTTGCAAGAATTCTAGTTTCATGTATTTAACAAAATGGGCAGGCGGAGGGAAGGGCGGATCGAAGAGAGATTTGAGATTCAAGGTCGGACTGAACAACTATGTCGACATAATTTTGTTATTGCGTAGTGTTCACCTGTTAGCAATGACCTCCTTAATGAGGGAATCAGTTCATTATTTTTTTCCCCCTTGGCACTACAGCCCCAGTGGGCCTAGGCCTACCTCCATGAACCTCTCCGTTCACTTTGATTTTTCTAGATCTTACACATACTGTAGGACTCCTTGGACGGGTGATCAGCTCGCCGCAAGACCTCTACCTGTATACAAACACAGAAAAACGCACACAAACCTCCATGCCCTGAGTAGGATTCGAACCCACGATCCCGGCTTCCGAGCGAGCGAAGACAGTTCATGCCTTAGAACGCTCGGCTACCGTGACCGGCTCATTATTTATTTACTTCACTTTTTTTTTGCTTGTGTTCCTATACACCAACAGGACTAATAAAAAGGCAAATCTATCCCTGTAACAGGACGTGGAGCCCATAGGATTGTGAGACGTGTAGGCTTCCACATTTTTCTAGACAACCGGCTCACAGATGGAGGTAAGGTTGTCAGCCTTACGCGTCGCCCTCCCTTTAACACCCAGGAAGATTCCTAGTACTCATTTCTGTTAGAGGCTGGGTCGACCCCAGGGCCATATTGCGGCTGGAAGGATTAGGTAAATTGAAAAATCTAATGACCTCATCGGGAATCGAACCTGCCACCTTCCGGCTTATAGCATAGTGTCTCAACCAACTACACTACCTAGTTCCCCCCTACAGGACTATTTAGCCTCCAAATTCTCTATCGATACTTAGGGACATCTGCATACAGTGCCTGGTGCTGAGAACTGGAAAAGTACTGCTTGAAAGGGAGAAGCGGATACTGTATCAAGCATGTGCACTGACACATGCATGGGACATTCCCATCTCCTCGTTTTGGTTAAAGAAATACTCGTAAGACATTTTGGAAGCTCTTTCCATGGAAGAATATCTGCATGAAGTGTGCTGAGCAGAGCAGGTTTCGTCCTGTTAACTGGTGACGAAAAGAGAGTCAGCTTCCGAAACGTTGCATTTCTTCAGCAAAAGCGGCATTATTATGTATTCGACGAAGAATTGAAGTGCCTGAAGAACATGGAAGTTGAGTTAGCGGTGCTGAATCTTCAGGTTCTATTAGTAGTGGAGTTAGTTTCAAACCTAGAGGCCTTTAGCAGATGCATACCCGTGTTCTACAGAATCTAGGAAGAGTTATGATCTGCTTGTCCATCATTCATCGAAAATCATAAATACGTTCCGTACGATCGCCACGTTGTTCCATTCTTTTTTAACCAAATTTCAGGTTATTTGAAAGAGAATTTACGAAACTTTGTAGGATGAAGCATAATGTAAAGCTCCTGGGCTCTATGCTGAAATAATGCAATAATAGCCAGATATCTAAATTGTTAGAATTTACGAATTGAAATTATCGGTTGAGGCACTATGCTACAAGCCGGAAGGTCGCGGGTTCGAGTCCCGATGAGGTGGATTTTCTCAGTTTACCCAATCCTTCTAGCCGCACTATGGCCCTGGGGTCGACTCAGCCTCTAATAGAAATGAGTACCAGGAATCTTCCTGAGGGGATAAAGACCGACCGGTGAGTAAGGCTGACAACCTCACCGCCATCTGTGAGCCGATTGTCTAGAAAATGTGGGAGCCTCGACTTCTCACAACACTATGCACCTTCATGGCCGGTTACAGGGATAGTTTTACTGTTTTTTACCCTTATCGGTTTTAAAAACTCCGCGTCAGCATGACCTATGTTGTCATGTGCTCAATGCTGAATTTTATGAACAGTAACTGATTTATTTAATACAAAAAACAGAAATAGTGAGCCTCCATATAAAGTTATTTTTCTTCCTGAAACCAACACAGATGACGTGCCAGTCACAGTACAGAATTGTCCAAGCACCTGATTACAGGATACAGAATGACGGATCATAAAATTAACGGAGAGGTTACAAGAGTTGGAATATTGTATGGACTAGGCTCAAGTGGTTAAGCTTCTGGCTTGTGATTAGGTGCCCTTCTCGGCCTGAACATCGACCATTCAAACGGAAGTTTTCTGAGCTTTTCCTCAGTCCCCCAAACCAATATCGGGAAAGCACTCCAGATCAGATCACGCCCACTTTCTTCCCCGTGCTCTCCAGTTCACGTTCGTTACCAGGCAACCGTCCGGCTCTCTACGTCCATAGTCTGAATTTCTGATAGCATCGTTAAATAAACAGCAAACGAATAAATAATATATCGAGACATTTATAAAACTCTATGAATAATAATGCCTAGAAGATTTAGAAAGAATGCCCAAAGACCGAAAAAGAAGATTTTTTCTACGGGTCTGTAGAACCGAAGGTAAAAATGCCACTGCATTATACCTGGTTACTCCGCTGTCATTCCTTTTAATTCTGTTTTATTTATTCTAGCGTATCTACTTCATTTTCCTCCTCCTCCTCCTTCTCCTCCTTCTCCTGCCTTTTTATGCTTCATAAGTTCCTTCTTTTGTCTTCTTCTTTGTTACATTTTCCAGTTTTCTGAATTTCTTTTCTTTCAAGCCATTTTTGTATTTTTTACTTTATGTTCACCTACTGCTAACGTTGGCCAATTTTCAGTAATTTGTTTTGTTTCACTCTCTGTCTCCCTTTCCAAATCTCTCTTTTTTCTTCTACTTTTCATTCCTTCCTTTCATAACCTTACAAAGGTCCTTTAGAGACTGAAACTGAAATGTGTGGAAAGAATTTAGGCATGAGTTCCACATACCAAAACAAGAAAAAAATATCAATATCAACATGTGTCCGGAAACAATTAATTTGCGAGTTACAGCTGAAAGAATTCTTGATGGTACACTGCACATTGTAGCCGCGCTGTGCGAGACGTTCTCAGTTACACTTATGACTGATGGTTAGACAGAGGACAACTTCATGGCCTCTATGCTCGCAAGCTTTGGATCCCCTGGTTTTTTACCTGTTAGAACATCTACAACACCTTGTGTATGCAGCTCCTGTTGACAACGAAGAGGCGCTTCACTATTGCATTGTGAATGCCTGTCAACCCGCAACTCCCAGGACAACTTTGAACGGTTGGGGCGGTCCCTGACGATACGTGTCTAGGCGTGCACTGAATCTCATAGTGGGCAATTTGAGCACTTTTTATAAGGGCGTTCTTCCAGCTATAACCCACACATTAAATATTTTAGGACACCTGTTGATATTAACATTATTTCTTGTTCTCGTATGTGGAACTCATGCCCAAAGTTTTCCCGTACCCTTGAGTTGCACCCGGTATTTGAGGAAATGTTGATGCTAAAACGAAAAAAGAAAACATTTCTAATAGTGAAATATTTTAGAACACACCGTGGTCTAGATTGAATGATCTACACAGGAGCTAATGGCTCAGAATTCAGTTGTCCTGCTCATGAAGGGAGCCAAGTTATTAACAGCAACTTGTACCAGGTATCGTAGTTTAAATATAAGAACACTTGCAGAGCCAAACGTGTTAGTCCTGTAGACTTCACAAGTAAATAAAGTAGTTCCATTGGCGGAACGTTCATTAGATTTTGTCGACCTTGACTGGGAGTCTAATAACAGCTTGAAGGTTGTATGAGGAGGAGAAAAATGGATTCAAATACAGACCAGCACCTGCAAGCGCCTAGAGCTGTTAGTGTGAATGACGACATTACACTTTATACAAAGAAATCATTAAACATACGAACTACATGTGTCTAAGTCAAACGAATAAATTAAATGTTTACGTAAGTGCAGTTTGCTAATTTCTCTCTATTTTATATTCCACTGCCTAGCAACAGTCAGGTGATCACGTGAGCAGAGGAAGTGATAGCTTATTTCAAGATATGTCGATGAGAAGCCTCCACATAGAGGAACACTATGGAAGATTTGAGGTTTTCACGGAAAGGTGACTATGAAGAATGCCGTCTTCTGGGATGTGGCTCCGTGTAGATATTTTATTAACCGACGTTTCGGACAATCGTATCACCTCCATCATCATGCTACAAGAAATCCGTGAGCGACGAACACGGCGCCATATCCTAGAAGACGGCATTGTTCTCATTTCAAGATGTACCCAGTTCGAGTCTCGATCGAGATATTCTGTCTTTAAACTTTTCATAGTGTTCCTCAATTTCTTTCTTCTTGTCTCGTTTCACAATAATCCAGTAAGTACAGAATTAATTGCCTATTGCACCAGGAGCCAATTTAGGTTGTCAATACCGATTAACTTCTGTGGGTAAATAATATAAAGAAAAATTCCTACGAACTTCAATTGTCGGTAAAAGAATTTTCGCCCCCAATATACGTATTTGTTGACTATGTGGGATACAATTCCAACAGACGTCAATGTCCTCAAGCAAAGTTATGAATTTTCCACACGTGACACTATTAAGATTTAATGACGTCTTCAGAAGAAACTGTATTTATTTATCGTCGCTTTATCAAATGCATAACTTACATAATGCCCATTAACACTTGATGAGAAAACGGGAAGAGAATTCTAGAACACGACAATGACCCCTTCTAGGTATGACCTTGAAGAAACTGAAAAACCAAATAAAATCGTGTATGTAACCAGATTTAAACACGAGACCACCCCCAATTATACTCGTAAAACCGGAATAGTAACGGCAACGAAACGCTCGACACAATCTTTCAGAGTTATACGCGGGAGGTATATGGTTCGAGTCCCTGCAATTTATTTTGGCTGGAACTTTCGTGGTTTGTAACGTTCGGTTCTATATAAGACCTTGAAAAGGACAACCGCTTCCATCCCATCACTTTGCAGTTACTGCATATCTTGTTCATTATCAAATAACATCTTAAACTGATACAGCATTGAAAAACGCCCTATCAACACTCTTTTCAGACATATCTCAGGGTAAGAACAGTTACCCTTCAATTTATACCGCGCAATGGTGGCACAGGAAGCACGAAAGATACGATTCGCTTACACGTATTCATGAACTTGGCAAAAGATGGGGGTTGAATAATCAGTTATCATACTGCGCTGGCCTTCGCTTCTAAGGAAAGAAATGTCGTTATTCTGAGCATTGCCACTTAGTAAAATCAAAATATCGTTACCAGGAATTGAACTCCAGTTACAGGTAATTTCATTTTATTGATGAAACCATCACAATTCAACGTAATTCTATATTATTATTATTATTATTATTATTATTAAATGTAAAAAGGTAAAGTTGTCCCTGTGTTTAAAAAATTAAGCACTACGCCATGAAGACGTATGGGGAGTGGATGTATAGATCCACGTTTTCTTGACCTCGGCACTAGTTGGAGGTAAATGGTCATCTTTTCGCCCCGGCCGCTTTACCCCTGGGGAAAATACCCCAGTCACCCATTTTATATGAGTTTGGGTGGGCCCCAGAGCCTATCTATATATTTTTATTCGTGCTGTTCCCACTTGGAGCACAGGGTATCTGCGAAAAGCTGTTTCACTTCAGTTTCTTAATCCTAAGACAGTCGGTAGGACTACTTGGACAGGTGATCAGCCCGTCGCAAGACCGTTGTCTACACAGGACAACACAAACACAGAATAAAAGTATACAAGCATCCATGCCTTGCGTGGGATTCGAATACACGATCTCAGCTTTCGAGCGGACTGACATTTCATACCTCAGACAACGCGGTAACTGTGATCGGCTAACTACGCGTATATTTGTATTTGAAAAAAACCTAAATACAAAGTCTAGACCTTTACTAGAAATTTTTGCACAGTGAGCCCTTCTCGAGCTCTTTGATAAAGCCCAATTTCAGCTTAATTTAGAGGTTATATCCAACCGAACCGAAACATTACACCTTGACAGCTCTCATTACAGATCCCCCGCCCCGCAAACTCGAAATACCATATTTCAACTAAATTTGCTCGATAGTTTCGGAGAAGAAACATACGGACTAATGCACGGACACACGCTATGTATTATGCATTCTTTTCATATACAGAGTGCCCGGATGAAAGTATCCAAAATAAAATCATTTATCTCAGAAAGAATTTATTATACACATTAATGGTTTACACCATTAAAAAGGGAAACTCAAAGTTTTTTTCCTGCGTATACAGCTTTCTCAATAAATTTAAATGTGGGCTCCCTTGGTGGCAAGACAAATATCCATGCTTGAAGCATGTTTAGTGTTACCGTAGCCTCAGTGTCCCTTATGCGGGCTTTCAGGCGTTGAAGGTCGTTGATCTTAACCTGGTAGACAATGTTCTTCATATAACCCCACAAGAAGAAATCCACTGGAGTTAAATGTGGCGACCTAGGAGGCCAGGCGATTGGTCCACCTCTGCCAATTCATATCCCAGCCATCTCCTTGTCGAGGTGATTCCTAACATGGTGGCAAAAATGTGGCGGCGCATGCGCGTAAGCCGGGTATGAAAGAAAAACTTTCAGAGTTTTCCTTTCCGACGACATAAACCGGATACGTGTATGACAATCACTTAGCGAGATATCATTTTTTTATTTTGGATACCTTCCATCCGGACATTCTATATTCTGATACGAGAGCCACAGCTCATCCTTCTTACAGAAGTTCCCTTGACACACTGCTCAGCACCTACGAGTATACGGAGTGTTTCCTCAAATACCCTCCATATTATTAACATCGTCAGCTGACTACGGGACTAACCAGCTTCACCCTCCGGCTGCTTTATGGCAGACCCAGAGGGTTCGCGCTGAGAAGAAAATCAGAACTCCCCAATCGAATCAAAGTTACAACATACAGTCCATAGTCCGCAACTGAATAGATGACAATGCTTACAGCTTCATAGAGTAAGTATTACTGGCTGGACTTACCGTTGTTACCAGCGTATGTAGCTGTGTCAATACGAAAAGAAATGCGCACAACGTTCAAAAGGGTTTCGATGAAAAGCTACTGTTACAGGATTCATGACGTAGTTCTTCATCACAGACATTGCCATAAGCATTATTAACGTCATCTCTATCACAAATATGATAATCATCTCTCCGCTGTCACCAGTATTATCAGCACCGACTTAAAATATTAATATAACCGATGATTTTGAAAAAGTTAAATAGTTCCGTCCAGTGTGACTGGTTAAGATTTTCTTATTTCAATTATTATTGCCCTCACATGTTTCGGTCTTCAGAGACCATCTTCAGAGGGACACCTTTACATCAATACAGTTAGAAGCCACCATTGCAATACATGTTCTAAAGTTAAAATACATATGTACAATATGAACAATATACAATTGGCTGTAAAATCTAAAGTCTTTACAACTATAGCGGCTGTTCCAATACTTTAAAATATTTATAGTTAGTTTGGTAAGATTCTATTTGAATTCATAAACCAAGCTGGTTCGTGTCGTCCCTCTTATTATTTCTTTTGACGGGGACCAAATGTGTGCCACCCTGTCGTTCTCGAGAAGAGGGTTCTTTAATGTTGTCCTGTATGTTTTTGTGGTGCGCTGTATTGTTTTTACGATGATTTTGGCATATGTTTATCTACCTGGATAGCGCAATCGGTATAGCGACTGTCTACCATATGGACAAGAGGGTCGGAGTTCGAGTCCCTGTAGGGTCAAGAATTTTCTTTTCTTCAAGTAATCCATATCGGGTATAGAGTCCACCGAACATTCTATTCTCTCCTTTCCCCGGGGGCAAAGCGACCGGGACGTGAAGCTGATCACTCACCTTCAGCCAATGTCGAGTCAAGAAAAGTGGATCTGTACATCCACTCCCCCAAATGCCTTCGTGGTGTAGGGCTTAATTAGTTAAGCACAGGGACAACTTTACCTTTACCTACATAGCTTAGTCTGTACAGAGATTAGGCTATGGGCTACACAACCGAGGAAACAGGATTCTTTCCTCGGAACGGAGACCGGCTCTGCGACCCATGCAACCTCTTATGCAATGGGTAGCCGGACCTCTTTCCGCGGAGGGTCGAACTCTATCCTCAGCTAAGGTGAAGAATGCGTGGAACTATATGTTCACTGCCCTACACATCTTCATGGCGTGATGCCTAATTAGGTACCTCTTCAGGTTCCATTGCCTTATCTGTCCAATATTTCCTTGGCCTGTGTCTTCTTAGCCTGAAGTGAATATACCGCAGCAGAATGCAGTCCTCTGTTAACTTGGAACGCTTTAGGGTTCAGAAGCATTAAGATCTGTAGTTTTAAGACTGTACTAGTTACTTGAGGTGGCTGAGATGTCTGTAGGTTCGAATTCTTCTCTAGATGTGAATATCCGTCCGTGTTTTCTATGCTACTCTCTGATGAAGACAGAGCACGCTATGAGTATTCTATACATATGGAACGCAATCGCCTGTCCGCACAAGAACTTAGGCAATCTCTATAAGAGAGGATGCACACAATGTCACGGTGTAGAGGTTCTCTTCCCGCATTACCGGTATCACCGGCTCGTGTGTTTAGTGTAAGTATTCGTGCTTCGTATTCCGCAAGTCCGCGGTACTATCGTCTGCATAGAGACTACTTATATTCTGGTGACGATAACTAAACCATGATTTTGTCCTGCATGCTGGTGAAGAGACAGCAAAATATTGTGACACAGACCCATTGCTAGGCAATGACTCGGTAAACATATTCCCATGGCAGCCAAAGCGTACAACTACATGATGTTTATTGCTAGGCAACAATCAGTAAACACGTCTAAAACGGTACGGGACAACAGAAGACGGCGTTTTTCGTGAGGTCCTCCCCGAGGCTATATAACGGGGACTTCCAAGGGAGCAGTTAGTTTTTGTCAGAAGTTGAAGAAGTGTTCACTTGAGTCAGTTGCTGTCAAGAAATGGGTGAAGTTCTGGAGATGGCATTCTAAGGTGGTGGCAAGGAAGGGATCAAACTGTGGTAAGAAATCTTCATGTGTGATTTGAAGTTACAGTTAGACTGTTATAAATCCGTTGCCAGGATACGATTAGTGAAGACTGAGAACCCTAGTGTGTGTAACGGTGAACTCCAAAGTGTGTAGAATAGCGATAGCGCTGTAATTGCCTGTAGTCTCGAGTTGTGTGAATAAGGTGTCAATAAATGCAGCCATCCAATCTAGAACCCGTCTTATAGATCATGAGCAAACCCCCACACGTTACAATATACTTATTTTACTTCTGCAACAATGTCCTTAATATTGATATTTTTGGATCACATGGACTAGGAAGACGGAATCACAGGGGTCAAATGCTTATTGACTTTTGTGAAAGAAATGGACTGATTGTCACCAACACTTGGTTCAAGAAGCCAAAGAGAAGAATTTACACATGGAAGGCACCTGGGGATTGGAGGGGGCATCAGCTGGACTACATCCTTGTGAAAAATCGATTCAGAAACAGCGTGAAGGATGTGAAGACGCTTCCTGAGGCAGACATTGACTCTGACCACAACTTGCTGGTTGCCAAGTTCCGAACCAGGTTGAAGAAAATTATGGGATTTCGAAAGCGCAGACCCAGATGGGATTTGGAGAAGTTATATGCTCAAAGAAAAAGCGTGCAAGAGACCCTAGAAGAGAAACTCGGGACAATTGAAGGTGAAAGCGGAAATGCTGAAGCGCAGTGGAATATAAAAGAATGCATGCTAGCTACTATCAGTGATTTGGTTGGTAAAGTTGAGAAGATAGCAAGAAAACCATGGGTTACACAGGAGATGATGAGTAAAATGGAGGAGCGAAGGAAATGGAAGAATGTCAACAATGAAGAAGGCAGGAGGAAATACAGGAGACTGAGGAATTAATTGAAAAGAGCCACGGACAGGGCCAAAAAGGAATATCTTGAGAAGATATGTAATGAGATTATAGAATTTCAAAGAACAGGACGTTATAATTTGATGTACATGAAGACAAAAGAACTAGGATGGAAAGAGAATCATGGGATTCAAAATGTTGGCATCGAAGACTCCCAGGGGAATAGAATAGTAGATCAGAGGCAAGTGCTGAAAATTTGGGAAAATTATATTTCAGAACTATATGATCGACCTAATCGGCCAGAAACCTTAGAAGTTGAACCGGAAGAAGAAGTAGATACAGACGAGAAAGGACCATATATTTTACAAAGTGAGGTGGAAAAAGCTATCAAGGAAATGAGGAAGGGAAAGGCTACAGGAGATGATGATGTACCTGGAGATGTGCTCAAGTTACTGGGAGAAGGTGGTTTGAAAACACTCACAAAACTAATGAATACCATATATGAAAGTGGAGAGTGAACCAAGGACTTTACAGAAGTTACAATGATTGCCTTAAAGAAAAAGACAAAAGCTACAAAATGCAGCGACCATCGCACAATAAGCCTTATTGCACATACAGCAAAGATAATAGCAAAGATACTTAAAAGAAGAATTGAAAGGAAAATAGAGGATGTACTTGGAGAAGATCAGTTTGGATTTAGAAGAGGAAAAGGAACCAGGGATGCAATTGGGATGATGAGAATTATAGCGGAACGAACTTTGGAGATAGATGAAGAACTGTGTGTTTGCTTCATAGACTGGCAGAAGGCATTTGACCGGGTAAACTGGACCAAATTAATGCAGATCCTGAAAGAAACAGGTATCGATTGGCATGAAAGAAGATTGATTAGCAAATTGTACATGGATCAGAAAGTTAGAGTACGACTGGACAGGGGGGAGACAGGAAGTGTGCAGATTGGAAGAGGAGTTCGACAAGGATGCTGTTTATCACCAATTCTGTTCAACTTGTACAGCGAATGCCTTACCAAGGAAGCTCTGGATGGGCTCGGTGACTTCAAAGTAGGAGGGCAAATTATTCAAACTGTGAAATATGCAGATGACCTTGTGTTAATGGCTAAGGAAGAAACTGTGCTACAGGGCATGATTGATAGACTAATTGAAATTGGAAGGTGCTATGGCATGGAAATGAATGTGGAGAAAACAAAAGTAATGAAAATTTCGAGACAACCAACCCCAGTCACAATAAAGATAGACCAAAAACAAGTGGAGAATGTGAAATGTTTTAAATATTTGGGTAGCTTGTTAACAGATGATGGAAGGTGTACTTGTGAAATTAAATCCAGGATTGCCATGGCAAAAGCTGCATTTAGCAAGAAGAAGAATCTTTTTACCAGCAAATTGGACTTAAATTTGAGGAAGAAACTAGTGAAATGCTACATTTGGAGCATAGCTCTGTATGGGGCTGAAACATGGACACTTAGGGCAGTAGATCAGAAACATCTGGAAAGTTTCGAAATGTGGTGTTGGAGAAGGATGGAGAAGATCAGTTGGACCGATTATGTGAGAAATGAAGAAGTGTTAATTAGAGTCAGTGAGCAGAGGAATATCCTACACGAAATAAGAAAACGGAAGGCTAATTGGATTGGTCATGTTTTACGCAGAAGCTGTCTTCTAAAAGAAGTTATCGAAGGAAAGATAGATGGGCGGATAGAAGTGAAAAGAAGACGAGGAAGAAGACGTAAGAAGATGCTGGATAACCTTGGGGACAGAAGAGGATACTGTCATTTGAATGAGAAAGCTCTAGATCGCATTAAGTGGAGGAATTGTTTTGGAAGAGACTGTGGACCTGTCGTCTTGACAGATTACTGATGATGATGATAGCTACTGTGTTTCTCTTTACGATATTTATGTTATCCCCCAAACAGATCTGTATCATCAGCACACTAAGTTATATGAACTTTTAAACACATGATATTTCTCCAAAATTTCTCTGATTTATATCAAATTACACTTGTTTATTAACTTCGTTATCCCAAATTATAAAGACTGGAAAGACATAGGTCTAAACAAAACAATTCTCCCTCGACAAGTACAATTATTATGCAAGAGTGTACTTTGTATGCTTATGCATATCAGTGTTTTTGTACCTTAATACTCCGTTCGATACGAGGGTAAATATTCGTCCTTGGCATTTGTAACAGTTTACATTCTTGTTTTTCAATAAATATATCATCATTTATGGTGAGGCTTGGAGGACAGAAGTTACATATCTACAGGATTGTCATCCCTACCGCTCAGCTGAAGTGACTGTTATACAAGAGAGGTTAAATGACGCACGCATGACGCTCACAGTGACCCAGCACGAAGGCCAACAAGTTTCAAAATCCGAAACAAAAAATCTTGAAGTTTCTGTGGGCGTATCTTGTGAAAATCAAACGTCAAATAATATTACAGCTGACAAGTGCCCTGCCGTATCCTTGCGGAATATTCCAGATGAAGTGGAAACCTTATAATTACTATACAGATCTGCAACAAACTTCCGAACAAAGAGAATTTACGTAATATGTTGCTGAAATGGGCACAATAAAGTGATCTCATAAGCCTCCTTTTACTTTTTCAAAACATGAAAGTAGACAAAACAGTATGAACTGTAGGTTTTTAGAAACTCGTCTCAATAAGCAATTGATGACAGAAAGTTTAGATGGCAGAACCACCTATTGGGAGAATTGTTGCTGCATTTAAGCAGCGAGTCCAGCGCTTTATCGGCGTAGTGCGCTAGCATAAACTTACACAGGATTCTTATGGTTTTATTGAATAGAGATAAACACATTACTTCACTACTTCGTAATCACTGATGGTCTCCATTTTGTATTTTGTTCTTTCGTCTGTGTTGAAGACACCGGTTCTTGTCCGATCACAGAAGTTAAGCAACATTGGGCGTGGTTAGTACTTGGATGAATGACCGCTTGGAAACACCACGTGCTGTTGGCACTTCATTTTAGGCCGCGCCATAGCTCGTTAGTCGCTGGCTTCCCACCACGGCGGCCCGGGTTCGATCATTGGGTCTGGACAAAGTGGTGCTAGGGCGGGTTTTCTCCGGGTACTTCGGTGTCCCTTGCCAATCTTCATTCCACCAAATTCTCCATCATCATAATCACCCGGGGCAGGTACAATAGGCAATCAGTGGCCGCCGTGCCGAGTGGACTCAGCTGGACTCCACCCCCCACTAAAGCGAATTTGCTCTGTTCAGAATAGGAATTAATTCTGGAACAAATCTTTTGAACGGTTGGTAAGACTGCATGTCTCTACTACATACACGATAACCGCGGGCATTTGCCTGTGCTCAGAAGACGATCCAGGTAGCGAGCCCGGAGCTCGTACCGTGCAGGACTCCTTCTCTTAGCAAAGGATGCAATCTCTGGCGACTTACGTGCAGCTGCAGAGACGTAGCTGCGGCCAGCAGTCATACAGCCAAATGTCGAGGTAGATGAGGCAGCATTCTTCCCTTCTGAGAGGTCCCGGGCTCAAATATCCGCCCGGAGACCCGCTGCCAAGACTGATATCTTTCGCTACTTTTTCTCAGCTGCTCCGATCAAATGCCAGGATAGCGCCCGAAATTTTACAACAACCGATCCATTCCAGACCCTTTTCAATTCACTGTTCGCTAATGCCCATTCTTTCGACAATATGAAATCTTAGCGATTAGAAATATCTTCAAGAACCTACGATAAAATAGACATATAAACACAGACTACCACTCAATTGAAAAATAATGCAATACAGAAATGACTGGATGTATAGCACAGTTAACATTAAGAACTGGCTGGTAAGCTTCATGCTCCGCTGTCTTCCCCCTGGGAAGTATCAGCCTGTAATCACTGGACAAGAGAGTGCTTCGATGGTTCTCATAGTCTGGTCTGGACATCCTGGAGAAGAGACAACTCCTTCTGGAAACAACCCCCAGTTGTCCAGTACCCTGACCGAATTATTAAGTCTGATATATTATCATTATGGGTTCGAGTCCCGATGATGTGGAGCTTTTTTTTCTTTTCTTTCAATTTACCTAATCCTTCCAGCCGCACTATGGCCCTGTTGTCGACGGAGCCTCTAACAGAAATGAGTACCAGCAATCTTCCTGGGGGGGATTAAGGGCGAACGGCGCGTAATGCTGACAAACTTACCGCCATCTGTGAGCCGACTGTCTAGAGAAAATGTGGAAGTCTCCACATCGCACAAACCTAAGGGCCTTCACGGCCTGTTACAGGGATAGCTTTACCTTTACGCAGTTGCTGCGCTCTATTTTTAGTTCATTTTTCTAAAACTCTCTTACAACTTGGTTTAAATTTAGGCATAAAATTTGATGAATTTTATTAAAATCGATTAAAAAGTTTTCACTTTTCCATTTTATATTTATGTTGCTAGAACTCCATAGCTTCTTGAATTGTAATGTAGACTGTTGAGCGGTTGTGTCGTATATATGGTTACTGACGCAGTTTTGTGGGTTTCGTGGATGATGTATTGTAACTCATAGCAAGGCCGCGCCATAGCTCAAGCTGTTAGTCGCTAGTTTCACACCGCGGCGGCCCAGGTTAGATCCCGGGTCTGGTCAAGTGGGATTTGTGGTGGACAAAGTGGCGCTGAGTCGGGTTTTCTCCGAGTACTTCGGTTTCCCCTACCAATCTTCATTCCATCAAATTCTCCATCATCATAATCACCCGGGGCAGGCTACAATAGGCCAATCAGTGGCCGGCGTGCCGATTGGACTCAGTTGGACTCCCCCCCCCACTAAGCGAATTAAAAAAATATCATAGCAACTCATTTAAAGCTGCTGTTCTAATTACTGTACATCTGAAAGACGTTTTATGCGTTCTTTGAACAAGGGTCATACAACGAACACATAACGAAAACAGCATGAATCCCCTCAGGCCACATCTCGAAAATACTAAGGGATTTCAATCACATTTCCTATTACCAGTGTAAGTTGAAAGCTTTTTCTTTCTTGCAATATAAACTACAATGCGCATGGAACTAAAAGCGCAGCTGTTGAAAGTACAACCGTATTCCTGATTAAAACGGCTGTCCATTCAATGGGACGATTTTAGGCCACGTTTTGAAGGTCTTCCTTGGTACAGCGCATTTCCGCATGGTGGGAGTTTCCTACGGACCGGTTAACGAACGTATTCTCGTGGTGTCGTATCTATCTACGTGTTGTTAAAAGACGTTCTTGATACCGTTATCAGATGTCTCTCGATTTCTCTTCCCGCGTATGTGCCTCTTAACTATGATTTTCCCGTCTAGGTAAAGGTAAGTTATCCCTGTAACAGGACGTGAAGGCATATAAGGCTGTGAGAAGTTGAGGATCCCACATCTTCTAGACAACCTGCTCACAGATGGCGGTAAGGTTGTTAGCCTTACGCGCCGGTCGCCCCCCCCCCAAAGATTCCTGGAACTCATTTCTGTTAGGGGCCGCGTCGACCCCAGGGCCATAGTGAGGCTGGTAGGATTAAGTCAATCGAAAATCCACCTCATCGGGACTCGAACCCGCGGCCTTCCGGCTTGTAGCATAGTGCCTTAACCAACTGCGTTACCACGTACCCCTCTTTCCGTCTAGGGCTTCTACAAAAATGTATGGATTGAATAAAATATTTGTCCATAGCAGCCAACGTGTATCTTGCAACCAATCATGTATACTTTCCTCGCACAGTGCTGTTATAGAGATAAGGGATGATTAGCCTGTAAGATATTCAACTAACCGTTGAAGAGGAAGCGATCTGAACTTATTTCATTGTCACATAGAATTACTGGGTTTTTGGACTTTTTCCATCGCCAGGAATTCTAGGTAATAGAGGACACGACGTTTCGGAATCGGGATCTGTTTCCGTCTTCAGGTGAGAAAGAGAGACACCTACTCAGTGGTCCAGTGATTGAGATTAGCTCTTTCTAAAGGTCCCAACTGAGTAGGTGTCTTCCGTTCTTACCTGGAGACGGAAACAAATCCAGTTTCCGAAACGTCGTGTTCTCTATTATCTAGAATGCCGGACGATGGGAAAAGTCCAAAAACCCAATAATTCTGTGTGTCATCCACCATCGTCGGAACCCTTTAGAATCTACACATCTGTATTATCCTATCATTTATTTGAAAGTTCTGAGAAAAACTACCAACTTTTCCTTCAAATTAACTACAATTTTAATGTTGGACAGTCTGTAGGTTATTTGACAACACTCTTTCGGCTGCAAATGCTATTTACTTTTGCGAGAGATTTGAAGATATTGGTATAGGCTCCTAAATCGGGATACTGGCTTCGAATCCATGGGATGTTTGGTGTATGTGTGTGTTTATTCTGTGTTTGTGTTGTTCTGTGTTTAGGAAGAGGTCTTGCGACGTGCTCACCACTCATCCAAGGAGTCCTACCGTCTGAAAAATGATCAAAATGAAAAAAAAAAACCTCGACACTGTAAAGGTATAAGAGGAACGGATTAAGTAATAAAATCTCCGTGGTTTTAGTCCGCAAGCGAACTATACCCACCGAGCGACCGCCGCTTGTCGGCGAAGTTAGTGCCAACTTTAGCGGATAGAGGGTGTTGCGTGGTCGGCGCAATGAATCCCCACGGCCGTTAATTTCGGTTTTCTAGACCGAAATGGTTTAAGTAAGCAGGGAAATAGTCGGGGTTGATTAAAGTAGCACAGTGTATGCCTCTTAGATGAGGATCTGTGTTTTGAAGCAATGTAAATGCCTGCTTGAAGACTGATTTATGTGGTAGAATGTTCGAAAGCAAGAAATGACTTGCTGACGCAGTGTAGTGCACGTCCTTGGAGTAGTGATCTGTGATGCAATTTCTGTTAGAGCGTGTGTAATTAAAAGATGAGATTTATCATTGCCATTATGCAAGATCGCGTTACCATAGTAACGAAATGTCGACCGTTTAACACGTTGCATGACTTGTATGGTAGGTCGGGAAACAGCTAATAGGCCGTCATTTCAGTGTATCGTATCTGTTTTGTGTCTACTGATATTTTGATGTAGGCATATGAGGTTCAGTATACTCTACGAAAGAAACAGTTTACGGCTGAATATTTATGAATATACTTCGTAAGATACTGTCACATGTAGCGTGGTATGAGTGACGAAAATGATGGATTCTAGTTCAGATGATTCGATTTATTAGCACCTTGGTTACCGTCTCTCTTAATCACATTTAGATACAGTGCTATCGCTAATTCACACACACACACATACACACACACTGGTCCTCTCCCGGTATCACAGCTAAGTAGCAGGAGTTGTAATAGTCTCACTGAATCACACATTGCAAGTATTACACAAGAATGAAGCCTCTATAATCACACTTTAAGTCTTCACATGTCAACGAACTTAGCGTAGTTTTCTTCTAACGAGAATTCAAAACCCAAATCTGAACTGCAGCGCCATTTAAATAACTCATTTTCACGGACCCCACGAAAAACGCAACCTCTATTGTTGGAGGGTGTGTACTGAACCATTGCGGCGCGGTCACCATAGAAAAGTCTCTCTATTGTTGATTTTTGTTTACCGAGCCGTTGCTTAGCAAAGTCCTAGTCATCCACAATACAATATTGTTCAAACTTCGGACTCGAATTATCCTTCGATAACATACAAGTAAAAAAATTAAGCTGTCCCTGTAACAGGCCTTGGAGGCCCATACGTTTGTGAGACTTCGAGACTCCCACATTTTCTCTAGACCATCGGCTTACAGACGGTAGTGAGGTTATCAGCCTTACGCGCGGGCCGCTCTTTACCCCCAGAAAATTTCCTGGTACCCATTCCTGTTAGAGGCTGAGTCGATCCCAGGGCCATAGTGGAGCTGGAAGTATTAGTTCAATTAAAAAATAAAATAACCTCATCGGGAACTGAACCCGCGACTTGTAGCATAGTGCCTCAACCAACTACGCTACAAAAGCGGGATAAATCTCAAATTTAACAATTGTCTCTTTTTTCATTTATTGATTTCTTCTTATTTATTCATAAATCAGAATAATATTGCAGGAAATGCGAGAAACAATATATTTGGCCTGCGTCTGTAGCACAATACAGACTGTTGTACACAACACACGTTCATGTTTGTGTAACTGCAGTTTGAGGGAACTGAACTGAATGTGGCTTTTCCTTTCGTGCCACTATGCTGACCACAGCAAGTGGAGCGTCACAGAATTACGGCTTTGTCAGCTACAAAATAATTGGGTCGTTACCGATGTATTAAATAACTAACTGCAGGATGCTCCAAATAACTTCTTGAAGCAGGGTTTTTTTCTTGAAAAGCTAATAGTCGCTCAGCTAGTAAAGAAACTCCCTACATTTTACTCAAGCCGAGGGTGCATCACCTTATTCTCTAGCCCCTATCCTGAGTCAGTGGGACCCAGTTCCCAAAACCCTTACACCTTTGTAAAGGCAACTATCAGTTTCGTGCTGTCTCAATTACGGAAAATTTTAATAAACATGCAAAAATCATACAAGATTCACGAACGTGTTCATAATATCCCGCCACACAAAATACAAACACCGTGGCCTGTACTCCGCAAGTGAACTATACCGACCGAGCGACCGCCGCTTGTCGGCGAAGTTAGTACCAACTTTTGCGGATAGAGGATGTCGCGTCGTCAGCGCAACGGATTCCCACGGCCGTTAATTTCGGCTTTCTAGACGGGAGCCGCTATTTCCTTTAAATACCTCCTTAATTATCCTCACGAGCCTGAATAGACGCCATTCCAAAACCACTACTTCTCAGAAAATCTGGCATCTCTGGGAATCGAACCCGGGATCTCTGGATCTGTAGCCAGGAACCCTGACCACTAGACCACACAGGTGGTCCCGACACACAAAATATCACATAAAAATTAACAACTGTGCCTCAGGTGCTTCTTTTTTAGGTGGCAAAGTTTTATTCGCCAAATCTGGAGATTCCTTCAAATTTATGCTGATTAAGCGATTAACAGTAAATAACTACACGGGTACAATCATGACACCTTCTGTGTAGGAACTGAAGTTCTCACAGCGGTGGTTATGAAAAGTCTATTTTATGGAATATAGCGCAGTGCAGTCCGTTGAAAGTCAACCGACGTTTCGGAAGAACATGCCGCCACCATATTTACGGTGGGAGAATAGGCCAAGCAAGAAACAGCCCTTCATGTTTTGCCTGCTTCATGCTGGTTTCATGCTTAGCTTATTCTCCAACCCTGAAGATGGAGGCGATATGTCCCTCCGAAGCGTCCGTTCGACACACTACACTGCATTACTTCCCAGAAGATAGAATTTTTCTTGATACTTTCTTCCTATTCCTTTCTTTCAGATTAGGCCTTTTGGCTTTTTACAGTTCTGAATTAACTTATGAAATAAAGAATCCGTTGATTATTTACGTGGATTGCTA
Source organism: Cryptotermes secundus (assembly GCF_002891405.2). NCBI lineage: Eukaryota > Metazoa > Arthropoda > Insecta > Blattodea > Kalotermitidae > Cryptotermes > Cryptotermes secundus. Next base: position 89,771 of record NW_019738958.1, on the reverse strand, counting down.
TGAGGTGGATCTGCCCATGGTAAGGCAGGTGGCATCATAAATATCCAAGTAAAGCGAGAACGTCCATTCTCCGAGCGGAAATGGAATCTTCGATCCCAGAGCTCGAAAGGTCGAAGCCAATGCTTGCCTTAGAATCTTAATTTACAATATTAATATTACCAATTAGAAAGGGAGCATTCGTTTGGGGCAGAATTCTAGCTTTAGAATACGAGAGAGTAGAGACCAGTTCCAGAACACGAATGCTAGAATTCGATGGCGCTACTGGATTGTTCAGGAAATGAGGCGACAAGAGGAAGAGTGAGGAAATTCATGTTAGGTGTCGCAGGACAGCAACAATGTAAAACTGTGTTGCATAACACAAACGAAGACCTGTTTACTTAGTCAAGATATGAAGCTACGAGAACTTACACTAGTCCTCACATTATAGATGTCATGTTAAAAAGAAAACTACGTAAATTTGCGTTGTTGTGCAATTGAACATCATGAAAATACTGTTAATTGGATCATTCCACAGTTGACTGTAAGTTACCCGTATACAAAGAGGCTCCATTCCACAGCAATTCGTCCGTACCTAAATGCCTGTGCAGTGTAGCCGTTGGTGATTCAATGTGTTTCAAGCGCAAATTTGCACATTTAAACAAAAACATCATGAATGGTGAAAAATGTAGGATCTAAACGATGCATAGGTTTTATCAGGGTATTTTCCGAACATTTCATATCGATTGCTAATGTTAATGTGTTAACCTGCTTAGTAAGAAAGGTACATATTTTCTTCGCTGGTAGAATGCCAAGTACGAGTATAATGTGCATTTACGTAACAAATATTTCTATCGCAGTTAATAGAGTACATAGTTAAAAGAATTACCTCGTTCATGGTAGTGGACTGCCGGGCATTAAGTCTGAGGCAGAACGCAGAACAAATAGATACGCATTAAGAATTCTATCTTATATGCAAGGAGGGGAACATGATGCGAGTCCCAGAGGTGTCAGTACAGAAGGACGTGAAGTGCGAATCGTGTTGAACCGAGCAAGTAACAGTTGCCTTGCATTCGGGAAGCGCCCGGTTCAAATCTCGGCCAGGACAGTATATTTTTCTTGTTGTCTTCAAGCCTTCGAGGAGAATGCTGTGATAGTACCCCAAAGTAGGCTATGACCGCGTCTTTCCATATCCTTTCCAATTCGTTAAGTTGTCCCTCTGCTTAATTAATTAAGCACCACGCAATAAAGATGTGTGGAAGAATGGAGGTATAGCTCCACCATTCTTGAACTCGGCACTAGATTGAGGGAAGTGGTCAGCTTCATGACCCCGGTCTCTTAACACCCGAGGAAAGACCCACTCGATACGAGGTTTCGTGGCATCCACAGCCGATGTGGACACTATGGAAACGAGAAAAATCCTCTGCCCCTGCAGGAAATTTACCCCGTCCGTCCAGCCCATGCCCCGTCACTATACAGACTGAGCTATCTCTGCTCAAAACCATATTACAATAATAACCCTATCATTCAACGCTACATAGTACTTGCTACTGACAGCATCGTTAAAACGTGAATAGATCCATGTCATAGAAAGGGATAGAGGGGAACTGTGCGGTGATGACGTGTGGATGTACGCAGAGAAGTTCACTTCTATAAATCGAGAAAGAATCGATATAAATAAAACAGGCAGACCACCTCTGCTGGCTGGAACATCCGAAAGCACGTTCAACCAGCCTTGTGCCAATAAGTACAGCGAGAGATTTTCCCAGTGATTAAGGCAGTCATTCACCTTTACCCATTTCTGATATTACCGACGTGTGGACCTGTACCTACAAACTGACCGTATGCCTTAATTATACAGTGCCAAGTGGACAGACAATTGTGCGACAGCGCAATAAAGGGATTTGTAACGCCTATTAAATCGATGTGAAGTCATGAGTTCTTTAAGAAAGGAAAGCGAAAGTTATTATTCCAGTAGTGTAAGAAAACACATATGGGTTGTCTACATAATATTGTGACACATATGCCCATTGCTAGGCAACGGCTCGGTAAACACATTTCCGAAGTTACGCTCTCAGCAATAGAAAGATATTCTTTGTTAGGTAACGGCCTAATAAACATGCATTCTTGGCAACAGAGAGACGGTGTTTTCCGTGGGGTTCGTGCCGAGGAATTATAAGAAGTCACAGAAGAATAGACAGAATTGAAGGAGTACAACGGAGTACAACAGAACAGTTTCAGTGGAGTGTCCAGTCGGAAGAAGATGACGGTGTGTCAGATAGTGATTTGTGAACTGTCGTAGCCGATTGTGTAAAGGACCAATAAATTCGATCATCAGATCCAAAAACCCATCTTATTGATCAGGCAAACCCCGGACATATAGTATAAAATAAAGAATTATGCATGTTAAGAAAATGAAGTGGCACTTATTTTAATGTCCTTTTTATTCCTTTTTAAGTCAGCTTAAAATCTTGAAAAGGATGTGATTCATTAAATTTTCAGCCGAACGGAATAGAAAGATTTTAACGAGTCAGTCTAATATGAGACTGCTATTGCAGACTGTTTGCAAGGAGCCTAACACAAACTCATTATGCCAGTCTGATACAAATTGTTTCGTGTATATTCAGAAGTTCTATAGTAATGGATACTCGTTACATAATGGTTACATTAAAAGGAATAAGTGTAAACACTGAATGAGACGGCATCACTTGGAAATCTGTTATCCAATGAAAAAAACTCCCCTCTCCCTTGCATAACAGCCCAGTTTGTGCATAACCTGTTCACAATCGGATGAATTTGTTGTGAGGATCACGTGACGCAGTAGAGTCAGCGTATCAGCAAAACGTGACATGGTCTCGTGCGGTTTCGTGTGGAAAATTCAGTTCGAAGATAACATCAGCCACGAATCCATCACACGCTTAACACCTTCATGCAGCTTGTGTTTCAGGCCACAGATTATGAAATATTTTTGTCTCTAATAGTCAGATGAGTTACGGAATTACATGGCCAGACCAAATTTTATTGGTTTCTTTAATAGCGCTGAATAAATCATTATGTTAAAGACTGATGAGTAATAAATTGTAGGATAATCATTAACGGAGTCTTTGGAAAGATATGGAAAGATGAAGTTGAAGATTATTTTATTATTTATTTACAATTATGTACATTTTACTATTATATTTATCATTAAAGGAAAATTTTAATTTGAGACCTCAAGTCCCATCTAGCCGGCCGTGAAGCCCTGCCGAGGTGCAGGTCCCACCGGTTGAGAAACACTACGGCATGAGGCTAAGCAAGCACACATCCAGTCTAGTTATAGTGGCGAGGAGAAAAATCCCTGCTACTGCCGGTAATCGAACCTCGGTCGTCCATCTCGTAATCTACATTGCCAACCTATCTTTGTTCTCCATATACAAGTGCTCCTGGTGCAGCAGAATCCGATCGGTCTTGGCCTTAGAATATATCATGACCTCGGATAGGCCCACTTGTTTAGTTCATCCAGAACACTTCGAGAAAGGGCCAAAGAACATTGTATCTGCCCTCTTAAAAACGGGTTTGTACGTATATAATAGTGTGTTTACGACACATTTTTGTTGTGTAACTATATATCTGCACGAATAATAGACAGGATATAAGGTCGGTTTCATGCTAGACAATTATAAACCAGTTAAAACCATAATTATATTTGTGTGCGTGTTCAGAAATTGCGTGTGGATCTAATGAGGTATTTCACTGGATGTCAGAAATTCTGAAGGACTCAGGGGGCCCCATGACATTGCTGAACAATACCCATCATCTACAGAATCCACATATGATGGCAGAGATAACGTTAAGCACTTGATTGATTCTAATATCGGAAGTAGAAGCCAATTTTAATCAAAATCTCTATTTTAGCTCCTAATTTGCCGTATCTTATTTCAGCTAATATTTTAATTGGTACAGATAAACCAATAAAGATACCAGCTACGCGGTATCGGGCGACATGGGGGAGCAATTTTTCTTTTCTTCAGGGTGTCAACTCTTGCTTTGGGCTCAAGGTAGACTGAAATAAGTACTAAAGGATCTCCCACGGTGATGAAGCAGCCTGAGAGGAAAGCTGACCCCTCATTCCATCTAGTGGTGAGGTTAAAAATGCATGAAGTGTTACTCTAACTTCGCCATACGCCATCATCATGTGAAGGTTAAACAAAGAAAATCCTACCTTTAATTTCCTTCGGCAAAATTTCTACATTTATCAGTTAGTGCCATCAATGCAGAACACAAAAGCATATGAAAATAAAGTATGAACATTATTTTGTATTGTCACGTATTTGGGATGTGTGACTATAGACTGGTTATGGATTGGATATTGGATTTATTGAAAGAACTCGGAACTACAAGTAATTATGACACTATCGCTGATCTCCATACTTACAAATCACTAGTACACGCTAAGTCTTCTCAGCCTTCACTAGTCGTATCATGGCAACGGATTTTAACACAGTAATTATAACAGCACACATAAAGTCTACTTTTCACAGCATCAGTCTAGCAACTAATTTATTTTCTTCACAGCCGGACTTTCAACTCTTAACTCACTCGACCCCAATTGTCTTTTTTATAACCACTTTACACGGACCGAACACAAACCATCGTTCCCAGCAATAACCTTATTGTTGTAGACGCGTCTTTACCGATATGTTGCTTAGAAACTGGTTGCATAACAGCGCTGTTCTATTGTTGCGTGAGTGTTTGTTTGTGTTACCTAGCAACGGCAGCTGCTTACAGAGTCACCGATTAGCAACGGGTCTATACGACACAGTATATTATTCAAGAACGCCATTTCAGTTGAAGAAAGTAAACAAACTTGGCGGCGGTCAGGCATACGACCCTTCAAGTGACTAGACCGCTGTGGTAGAGAATACTACTAGAAATAGGGCATAATCTGCTGTACTGGGCCTGGACTTACAGAGGCCTTGTATGTATTGTACATAGAAATAGGAATTAAGATTAGATTTGTAAATATATGTAAATACTGACAATGGATTTTCTAATACAGGCTAGGACTGACAAATGACAGACCCGACCTCTCGTCAGAGAGGGCGCCCCAAATGGACAGGACAGTAACTTTCATATAAGAAGAAAACATCTGGTCATGAGCCCTAGCTGGGGCTCGACACCAAGACAGAGAGACTGACCGACCGTCAGTAGCAATGTGACTTTGACTTTGAGAAAGAAAACTTTCACACGATAAAGACTGGTTAGTAGGTAGAAATTTGGAAGTACTCGTAGATATTCACAGGAGAGGCCGAGGAATCCTCAATAAACTTCAGAACCTTCGGTAACCTGCCGAGACTATAACGCGAACTTCCTGCATATAAGTCAATAATATTTACTCCAGATCGTCGCGGTCTAGCGGAATGTGGTCTTGCTTCTCATTCGGAAGGTGTTATAGCAGACCCTGCCTAGGTGTTTGGGCTATAGAGATTGTTCTGTGAGGCTTTTGCTTATAAGAATGGGTAAGTGGACTTAAATTACATGAATGACAATTAATTAAGTAGCCATTGTTAAAGCAGGCACAAAATTCTTTCCTTCATATCGCTTTCACGGAGAAGGGTACCGTAAATGTCACCAACAAAAACCAACGATAAACTTCATCACAAAGATTTATTATCTTTGAAGAACATATTAAATCCATTTGTACTGGACCACATATAGACCTGCGGAAATCAGCTATGGAGCAGAGTCTCCAATTCTAACATCGAAATCTTCCACCGCTTTCAACCCAAGACTCTCCGATCCATTCTGAACGCACCTTGATAGATAAACAGCTACAGGATCCACGATGATCTATAAATGAACACAGTGCTCAGTGAAATAAAAAAGTGGAATAACAAATGCTTATTTATTAATGGAGCTGAAACCTTCTTGAGGAGAGGCCAATTCTACAGCTACTCAAGAATTTCCCAGCATTTTATCGAACCTGAAGGTTCATTACCGTGTTCACAAGAGCCCTCCACTGGTTCCTATCCTGAGCCAGATCTATCCCATCCTATCTCTCTAAGATCCATTCTAATATTGTCCACCCACCTACGCCTTGGTGTTCCTAGTGGTCTCTTTCCTTTTGGCTTTCCCACCAATATCCTATATGCATTCCTCGCCTCCTTCATTCGTGCTACATGCCCTGCTCACCTCACCCTCCTTGACTTGATCATTCTAATTATACTTGGAGAAGAGTACAAGTTATGAAGCTCCTCATTATGCAGTTTTCTCCAACCTCCTGTCACTTCATCTCCCTTCGGTCCAAATATTTTTCTCAGCACCCTGTTCTCAAACACCCTCAGTCTATATTCCTCCCTTAATGTCAGAGACCAAGTTTCACACCCATACAGAACCACAGGCAAAATTATAGTTTGATATATTCTATAAAAAGCTACATGGCATCTGTTTCTGATAGAATTCTGACCTACTAGCACTTTCTGTGCACGTAACATAGGTTCATGTATAAATGTGAAGTCATGACCATTTCAAGAGTCAGTGACAGCTACAGATACCTGAGTTAACATCACATTACTGAAGCCAAGAAAGCGTTGTACTTATCTCCGAAGTCGAAATGCGTACAAGCGGACAATTTATTAATTTAATATAACATTTCAACCATACCACATGAAATGTAGGAAAACCGATTAATTTATCCTAAATTCCGATAGGCATAGGCCATATCCAGTGATTGAGGTTAGCTCTAACGGAATCGAAACAGAGTAGGTGCCTACCATCTCCACACCTGAGGATGGGAACGGATTCAATTTCCGAAATGCTGTGCTGTGTGGAATACCTGATGATGGCCGAAGTTACAAAAGTCAGTAATCCTGAGTGTTCTTAGTGCTGTCGCGTCGTCGTGCCTTGAATTCTACAAGAAGCACTACAACAAAAGTTGTATACTTCCCGAAAATTTATTCCATATATCACTACAAAATCGTAAAGCAAGTGGCACTGGGGTCTCCCTGGCCACAAGTTCACGTGTCCGCCATTTTGTTATTACAGACTGTAGGCAATTATGAAATTAGGCAATGGATGGATCTCTAACTCTACAACGTTCACACCAAGTTTCGTAAAAATCGGCGAAATGTTCAGAAAACTAAAAAGGGGATATACACAAGACATGTTGATCTCATATTTAAGGTTCTTTATTCTTTACGGAAGGAATGCAGGCTAGAACTAAATATTGTAACGGAACTGATCTAAGAGTTGCTAGGCAACGGTTCGGTAAACACGTTCCAACCAACGTACCATTCAATACGGAGCAAATGTTTTCTGTGTGATCTGCGCCACGCAAAATTATGAGTTCAGTGTTTTCTGAATGGTCCGTGCCGCGTGCCGCGTCTCCAGCCGATAAGATATTAGTTAGGTACGCATTAGTACAAAGTCAAGAACAGAGAGATTGGAAATAGACTAGCGATAGAACTCGAGAATTTGGTCGAATTCTAGAGAATAGGTAGTTCAAGGTGATCGAAAAACAAATGGCAAAAATAATTAATTGAGATCTGTTGAGATCCGTTGCTAGGAGACGACTAGTGAAAACTGAGAATCCTATTGCGTGTGCAACGATGAACTGGAAAGTGTGTAAATTAACGATAGCGCTGTACTGGTTGTAATTAAGAGAGAGATTGTAACCGAAGTGCTAATAAATAAAATCATCCAATCTACAACCTGTTATTCGACACGCGAACCCCCCGTACATGTGACAATAGTTTCGACCTGCTATTCAAAAATGGAGAATTTGTACCCATAACACCACACCCCTCCCAAAGATGTACATCTTCTAAATTCTGAAAGAGGGGCACGTCCAAACGTTCTCCTTCCGTGAATAACAGGTCCGTTGTGCACTTCTTGGCATAAGCAGGCAAAAGTCCAAATTAGATCCCATTCAGATGGCATAACTCAGTTCATCAAATCTTTCATCTGAAAACTACCATCGCCTGCGAACAAAAATTAGCCATTCGATCCCGCTCATATGTAACCTTCTGTTGAAGTAGCATTAAACTGTGGGCCGCGCCATAACTCAAACTGTTAGTCGCTGACCCAACTGAATAGGTGTTTTCCTTCACCTGAGGACGGAAACAGATCCAGTTTCCGAAACGTCGTGTTTTTATTTGTTATCTTAAAAACCAGGACGATGGATAAAGTCCAAAATCCCAACATATCAGTGTGTTATACACCATCGTCAGAATCCTATAGTAACTACTTGTTAGTCGCTGGCTTCCCACCGCGGCGGCCCGGATTCGATCCCGGGTCTGGTCAAGTTGGATGTGTGGTGGACAAATTGGCGCTGGGGCAGGATTTCTCCGAGTACTTCGGTTTCCCCTGCCAATCTTCATTCCACCAATTGCCCCACAATCACCCTCACCTATTATCTGGGGCTGGTACAATAGGCCAGAAGTGGCCGCAGTACAAGGGACTTAGTCCCACCCCACTAGCAATAAAAAAAACATTAAGCTATCAATGGAACTCTGGTGAACAGAAATTAGATGAAGTTGTCCTTGTGCTTAACCAGCTCAGACGTAGAGGGGTGTGGATGTATACATCCATGTATTCTTGACCTCGGCAGTAGTTGGAGGTGAGTGGTCAGCTTCACGTCCCGGCCGCTATATCCCCGACTGGGTGAGCCCCAGAACCCGTGTGGACGACATGGAGAAAAGAAAAGTCTTACCCCCCTCTGGGACTATAACTCCTACCTCTCGGTCACTTAGCCGTTGCCAGTCGCTGTACTGATGTCCCATATTAATCAAGGACAACAAAACATTGGATCATGCCTCCGAATCTATTTAGACAATGTTCGTTATTTTGTGTTCTCTTTAGAAAGCGTGTTAAATTATTTCATCTTCGATTTGAGAAATCTTACTACATGTCTGAGTGACGCTGGTTCCTAGCTCGCGGTTATCTACCCTGAAGACGAAGGAGAATGTTCCTCCGAAACATCGGTTCACATAAGATCTACACGGCGCCACATCCCAGGAGACGGCATTCTTCATAGTCACCGCCGTGAGAAGCCTCAAATCTTGCACAATCCTCAGCTCTTGAGAATTCGTACGTCAGTTCGGTGCCCTAGTAACTGACCATTCCTGCAAAAGCTACTCCTCACCTCTACGGTTATTTTCAAATACGTTTTGTACGTGTGAAAATGCGTAAGAGTATTATTCGAGAAATACTTTATCTTGAATGAAGCATTGTTCCACGCTGCTTTTCCAAGTAGCTAGCTAAATGCTTTTTGCGCGGTTCATTGAGATTTTATGGTGTGTTCTGTTTCGACTTTGTGTTTCTAGACTTCAAGTTCATCGACTTTTGTTAAATGTGTCTCGTTGTCACGCCCAAGTTCTAAACATATTTTGCGTCGTTTGTTTCTCTTTTCTGGAGAGTTTTGTAAGGAACGCAATTTTTCTGTAAACACGTTGCATAGGACAACGTCTGTCCACCTCTCCAATCTTGTAACACTGAAATGTCTTGGGGGTAAGGATTTGGGACGCTTCGTATGTTTACACACGCTTCTGAAGCTGATTGCAGCGGCCATGCAGCCAAGGCAAGTGCGATCTTAGATGCTGAGATACTAGGTTTGAATCTAGTTGGGAGCATCGACAATCTTCCGCACTTTCTCTACACTCATGAGTGAAGGTAGGGATTCTGACTTGGTTCGTCCTGGTCCGTCACACTAGCAACAGTAGAAAAGATTATCAACTCCGTCCAGTTTGACTGATAAATGATTTTTCTCCCTTTTAATTCCACAGCGTGAGACTGGACAACGACACTAAAGAGCCCCATTCATCAAACAACGGAACCACGACGTGGCATACACTCAACTTCCTTTAAAGAGAAGTTTAAAGGACACGAACCAAATTGGTTCTAGATTTTAACAAAGTTTTAAACCATACTTCTGAATAATTTATAAATATTTTGATAAGTTCAGGCACATCGCCGTAGTTGTTAAAGGCTGAGATTTTGTATTTATGACACATAATGGTATTGTATGTATGTATGGATGATGATTAGTGACATTGTAATACTAGTTCCCGCATGTATTGATATGTCCTTCTGAAGATGGTCGCTCCGACCGAAACATGTAAATATGAAAGATTAAAAAGGATAAAAAACATATATCAGTCACATTGGACGAAGCTGATGATTTTTATACTAGGGATTCTGTTTAATAATGGTGGTTTCCAAAGTTCATGATTTATGTATCACATAATGGCTTCGGGCGACGAAAGTGAATGATTGAACGAAGAGACCGTGTCCTATTTAAGACCCTAAACAGGAGCTGTCTCAAGGGATTGATCCACGGAACACACCTCCAAAATCTGAAAATGAAACCTGTCGAATATGAAGCAGGAACACCATATTCCCATCCAGAAAGATCGATTAGTAAAAGAAGGCATGCTGTTCTTTCATTCACCATTCGTGGAATCAACAGCGTCCGTTAATAGAAATTTAGAAACTTTCCAAAAAAAAAAAAATAAAGAAAGTTGCCACCCGCAACGGACTGTGGTGCAAAACATAGCCTCTAATGACAAGTTAACTCCTATGAAGTTCCATACATTTTGTAAATTTCCTCCTAAATGTGTTAGAAAATCAGTGTAACTTGGCCCCTAACACCACGGACACGACAGCCTCCACCAACTCCCCCACTGAAGACGTGACCTACTGACAAGCTGCTGCAAGGCAGTAGGCAGCAAGCCTTCGTGTTCTCCCAATTCGCGAATAGCGATGTCTGGCTGGCGATATATCGAACACAATAGTTCAGGGTTGTCCAAATAATTGTCTTTCTCAACGAGTTTTTCTCTGTTATCCCGAATTTCATAAACCCTGGGTAACACGTCCCAAGATTAATGGGATGTGCGGACAAAATCAGACTTGAGAGGAACTGCAGTCCGTGGTCAGACCGTTCATTCCACTAAAGCACGTCCGCTCATTCTGATAACACCAATCCTGCGTTATCTGTAGGGAGAGTTGAAGAAGCCAGAGCACACAAATCTGGAGAGCTATACCGAAAATTAGATTGACACCTGGTAAGTAAAATACATGTAATAGTGTAATAATGTTCTATTATGTTGATCCTGTCCGTTTATTACACCAGGCCGACATATTAGCGGCAGGAGGTACGCGGTAGCGTAGTTGCTTGAGGCACTATGCTAGAAGCCGGAATGTCGCGGGCTCGAGTCCCGATGAGGTGGATTCTAATTTACCTAATCCTTCCAGCCACACTATGGCCCTGGGTAGACTCAGCCTCTAACAGAAATGAGTATCAAGAATCTTCTTGAGGGATAAAAGGCGGCCGGTGAGTAAGGCTGACAACCGCCATCTGTGAGCCGACTGTTTAGAAGATGTGGGAACCTCGATGTCTCACAACCCTATGCGCCTTCACGGCCTGTTACAGTTATACCTTTTCCTTTTATCTTTACATATTAGCGGCAGAGGTAAGAAACCGGTATGTTCTATTATTTGCGTCTTATAAAAATAAATATATTTATATGAAGTCAGATAAAGAATGTGTTCCCTCTGTGCCACGGTTGAGATTTGATAATTCTTCACGTTCCGTGTAATTCGTGAGCCAATTTTTGTGTGTGCATGTCTCGCACTAATTACGCCAAGACCACGGAAAGAATTCCTACTGATGGTGAGGATGAAGTCCTTGAGACTTGGACCTCTCTGTATGAAGTTTTATTTCCCTCCATCCGCTCTGACTGATATCAAACAGCCCACAATGCCTGTTACAAGCAAAGGACATTATTTATGTTCCTGAGAACAAAATGTCAAGATAACTGGAGGGGAACATAGAAATGTGCCCTGGAGATTGAAGAGCAAGAAATCGAAGAAGATGTGAAGGGGGTCAATGCATGGAACTTCTTTTCTGCGGACTCAATATAATAACGAGTTGATTCAGTTCCAACCAGAGTATTAAGTCACAACCTATCCTTCCCAAGTTCCTATTCCGCAAATTAATTTGGCTATCCCAAGAGAACTAAATGTATTGCAGGATTCACGAAATTGTTCGCTAAGTAACATCTTTAGTTCTCTCTTACTCCATTTCCCTGTAGCCCACACAATTTCTTTACTGGTTTCTATTTAGATATCTGAAGAGTAAGAAACAAAAATTCGTATAAAATTGCAGGTAAAAGTCGAAGCGATGAGAGTAAACCTGGGCATAAACAGTAAGTTCTAAGAGCCAGAACAAGGACAGTAAACTACACGGTTCAATGTTTAGACTGAGCACTTGGTAGCTACTCAGCTGTTCAAGGAATTACCTTTGGTACTGCTTTAGATGATGCATTAGCGTTATCGATAAGTCCACAAATATATCTTATCTTGAGACATTTTAATCTGGTTCAAATATCTACAATTTAATTCCCGAAGATCCCTTGCGACATTATCGTTGGCCTCCCATATAACCACTTTCTTTTCCACCCGATATTCCAAATAGTATGTACTATGCATTTATTCTTGGTTGTTTGTTTAACGATGCAGACAGTATCTCAAACTATACAGCGTAGAACTAGACGATACAAAACAAACTCCGTGTCTTGTAGTCCGCAAGCTAACTATACCGACCGAGCGGCCGCCGCTTGTCGGCGAAGTTAGTGCCAACTTTTGCGGATAGAGGATGTCGCGTGGTCAGCGCAACGGATCCCCACGGCCGTTAATCTCAGTGAATAATAAATTGGAAAGGAAATGGAAGGGAGAAAGTATGGACTAATTTTATGTATTTCGGCACAGGATTTGAAGGACTAGTTAGTTAGTTAGTTAGTTAGTTATTGGAGAGGGTGGGTTTCCCCATGCACTTAGACCAGTATTGGTTCATTGTGCTTCCCTCTATGATATTCTACCAGTCTCTATCCTACCGATATTGGTGTGTACCATCAGTCCCGACCGAGCCAGCGAGTTCGGCCTCCACTAGCTTGGCGGTATCTATAATGCTTCCACCATCTATCAGAGGTGTTAGAGACTACTTGTTGGGCGGGAAACGTCCTTGAATTTGGCTCAGTGACCTCCTTTGGAGATATGAGGTTCTTTTACGTGCCGTAAAGCTACGACACGGGACACACGGCTTAAAGTCCCTCCCGGAGGACTTGTTCCCAGAATTTTTCCGCCCTTAAAAATTCGACGACCTCCGCCGGGTTTGAACCCGCGTACCACGAGTCATGAAGTGGGAACGTTACCTCTAAACTACGGAGGCTGTTATTTGAAGGACTAAGTAAAAATAGGAAGGAAAAATTTTCCTTGGATAGATAATGTCCCGGCCGAGGTTCGAACCAGGTACCTCCCTAATGCATGTCCAGAAGCGTTGGCACTTAAGCCACATTCCTCGGTGCATTTATTGCTGTCGATGAGGTATTTAAAGACGCTCTTTCAATTGCAATATTTACAGATAGTCGACTTATATGGAAAGATGATCACTACGGGTGAATACATATGCATCTGGAAAAAGCGACCATGGATGTAGCTCAAGACAGTCTTACAGAATTTCCATAGAGAGACCGAGAAAAGGGTAAAAATTACCGGCTGAACAACCCGCAGATCCTGGACTAATAAGTGCCTCCAAATTACCAGCCCGGAGCCTTACCGTCAGTTTCACCGTCCTGATCGATACACTGGTTCTTTCTTCTCCTGCATGCTGCATGCACAGCCAGCCTCAGGGCCCTGCCACTTACAGATATATAGCGCATCCTTCAAACCACTAAACAAACTCGACTGCAGACAAAGTATGGTAAACCCATCAACTAAAGGAAGAAACTATATTGAGTTAGGTCGAGCAAGTGCTAATGGCAGACAGGCTAGAGTTTCACAACGACAAGCGCTGTTTGCGTTCCTGATGTTGTGACTGCCTGTCGAAAGAAATTCCTCAACTTACTGCGTCACAGTCGCTGTTCTCTAATTACAGACATCACAAGCAAAACCCAATGACGGTAATACCATCTTCCCTGTTGTAGATATTAAGCCAAAACCAGTAAAGAAGTACGTAGAGTTATTATGTAGAAAGTCTAAATTACTGTGATAATCACGTTTCATTTGTATCTTATACTGAAATGCTTACGATATTCATAAATTTCATTGTTGTTAACGCAGATATATCATTACTATAAGTTTTATTTTATTAAAACTTCAATTAAATATAAGATTCAAAGTTTTGTAGCTCCATAAAATTCATTCTCCGAATAGGTTTTTTATGTTCTACCCACTTCAACTTGAAGTTGTTTACTACACAAGCTCGTTAGCATTTGCCTATTACTTAAGACGTAACAAGAGCACAAATATATATTCCAAGTACTCCAGTGACTTTGACTTACTTTCAAGTGCAACCTTCGCTATTTTGCATATCTTTATGATCTTCCGTTCATTTATTCCATATACATTTATCTAAATATGGGAGCCGGGATATCTCAGTCGGTATAGCGACAGGCCACAGGTTGAGAAGCCGGTGTTCCATTCCCGGAAAGAACAGGAAGTTTTCTCTGATCCTCAGCGGCCAGACCGCCTCTGGGGCTCACCAAGCCTCCTATCTTATGGGTATCGGGGCCTATTTCTGCAGGAGTAACGCAGGCCGGGGCGTGTAGCTGCCCACTGAACCCCGTCTAGGACTAAGGTCATATATGATGGAACTTTAATTCCATTCCCTTGTGCGTCTTCATAAAGTGGTGCTTAATTGAGTAAGCATAGCGATAATTTTACCTTTTATCTTACCTTTATCTATCCATCTACCTACCTACCTATTTACGCACCTATTCTTCTTGTTCCCACTTGAAGGAAACAACATCCGCGAAACGCTCCATTTCACTTCAGTTTGTCAAATTATACAGTCAGTAGGACTCCTTGGATGGGGGATCAGCCCGACGCAAGGCCGCTATCTGCACAGGACAACACAAACACAGAACAAACGCAGGCAAACATTCATTCCTTGAGTGGGATTCGAGCCCACGGTCCCAGCGTTCGAATACTTTTCATGTCTCAGACCGTGCGGCCATTGTGATGGGTACCATACTTTTACATTCATCTAATTAAGGCTAGTAGCATCCTGCTGCAGCTATTCACTGTACCGAGTCGTAAAGCCTGTGGTTTTGCATTTATTCAGTTATTCACCATTGTGAAAATTGTATGAAATAAAAGTTGTAGATCAAATTGAAGTTTCTACTTTATTCCATGCAGTACACACACATTCTGACAGGTCTGCAGCCCTGACGGCGGTGATTATGAAGACTGCTGTATACTATATTTGGGGCCATGTATTCTGGTAGAAGTTTACGGGCCTGTCGTAAAAAATTACTGCCTCCATCTTCAGTGTCTTAGAACAAGCTGTGAAAGCAAGCAGTGTCTTTAAACTCCTACCAGATATGTGCTCACATCTCAGAAGACAGTGAGCGTCACACCACTTCCTTTGCTTTCGATGGGTCATTTCTTAGAAAGTCATCAAGTTAAATTTGGGAATCAATGAAAATTCTGGCAAGTTTTAGTGTCATCCCCAAAGCAAGACATGAGGTCGGTCGGACATATGTTCGTATGACATTCCCAGTATGCGTTCATTTCATGTACTTTGTGCAAATAATGCATAATAATTATTTACTAAACACTGGATAATTAAGTAATTAAAAGTCATTAAAAACGTGTCTTTTTTTCGAGGGTCATTTAACAATGCTTTCAGTACTGAGACAATATTTCTTAGGTATTTTTGGTATAATAAATGTAATTGCATAGTTTAATTTAGAGTTCAAAAAGATGTTTCATTTCTTTGAACACGCATGGAAAGTACGGCTGGAAAAATTGCAATCACAGTACTTATTTACTTACTCATGGAGCTGAGCCCTTCTGGAGGAACCGCCAATTCTGCGCAGTCACAGTATAGGCATTTATTGACTTACTGATTCGGTCTAGAAAACTGAGATTAACGGCCGTGGGAGTCCGTTGCGCTGACCGCGCTGACCACGCGACACCCTCTATCCGCAGAAGTTGGCACTAATTTCGCCGACAAGCGGCGGTCGCTCAGTCGGTATAGTTCGCTTGCGGACTAAAAGCCATGGAGTTTAATTATGCTTACTGAAACACAATTTCATAACAAATTGGACTAGAATACGTATTTTTATATTTCAAAATGCAACAAAATCAAACTCTTCGGAGTTCTGATTTTTTGTAATATTCCTTCTTCGTTGTTCTCAAACAATAACTTGTTTCACAACGGTGTACCTTACATCATTTTTCCACGAACACCCATATCCCTCCTCATAATTATATTCCCGATACAAACTCTGAAAATAACAGCAATAAGAACTGTTCACCAATATACCTAAGAGAATAAATTCATCAAAATATTGTAATTATTGTATCCTACAATTTAGTCCAGATAATACTGAAATTCTGATATTATTGTACAACTGGAGATATCAGTTGGCATATTTTTTCTTGGTAGAAATATTCCCCACTCCCTCCAGGCGTTAAAGATTGACAAAGTAAGCCGACGTGATGCAACTGCAAATTATCGAAACATACACCTACTGGGTTTTGTGTTTCTCGCAAGCTCAAATTTAATCTACAAGCACAGGTCGACTATTGGCAATTTCTCGAGTTGATCTGAATAGTTATTTTTTTTTCGTAAAGCTAACCCCTCTGAACTTTCAGTTACTCGTGTAAATGTATAGCAATTTTAATTCAGTCTGTCTGGCTTCTGTGAATATCTCTTTGATGGGTCCACCTGAAGGCATCTAACCACAAATAACACAAAACAGGGAATCGAACCCTACACCCGTCAGAGTGGTTGAAGGCCGTACGAGCGTTCCATTGCACACTGCCGAGATCACCAATTCTAACCTCCAATATTATTTGCACACGTTTCAGTAACTGGATCGTAGCCAAGGTTTGTTTCTGTGACTTCTGAATTGGCAGGAATTCCGGATTAAAGGATTATTGTGTGGGTGCCAACTGTAATTTACATTTCCTCAACCAGACATTAAACAGCTCTGATGTAGTGATAAATTCTGAATTATTTGCTGATTACCTAACTAAGATGTATCGCACAAATCAGGCAATGTGAGAGTCCCCTTTTACCAAAACATCCAGGAGCGAACTGGCGGCACTCATGTCTCCAATTCAATGGGCGCCGAGGACTCTGTTTTCAATAATAATGACGGCTGAAACTTACGGATCATCACTCATCTCCATAGAATGCTGAACTCAAGGCACATGGAGCTTTACCTTCACGTTCTCCATATACCACCGAAGCATTGCGTTTAGGCAGATATCTTTAATAAAAGATGATATGAGAACTGAGATATGTGGACCTTAATGGCATAAATTTCATATCTCAATTCATGAAAAAAAGTAAGCTAATTAAAAGCATCAGGGGAATAGACGCCCAGACACAAGGACACGATGACACACACTGGTCTTCTTTATGGTATACCTAAAATAGTCCAGTTTAATTTCTTGGGGTCGGATAAGACTGAGTCCCTTTGGTAGGCCGGACAGTAACTGGCAGGTCTGAGGCATGTAGTGTCCTCATTCGTTCGTAAGCCGGGATCGTCGGTTCGAATCCCACACAGGGCATCGATGTTTGGTGTGTGTATGCGTTTATTCAGTGTCTGTGTTGTCCTGTGTTTAGGTAGAGGCCTTGCGGCGATGTGATCACTCGTCCAAGGAGTCCTTCCGTCTGTAAAATGATGAAATGAAAAACGACCTCAACATCCTAAGTTATAAGAGGAACGGATTAACTAAGTAAAGTAAAAGCCAATAATTGGCCACTTCCGGATGATAGATGATGAGTGTGGATAAGTCGGTGGAATTAGAATAGGCAAATGAAACAGAAGTACTCTGAGAAAACCTGCCCCAGTGTCAGTTTTCCCACCATAAATCCCACATTACCTGGTCTGAGCTCGAACCCTGGCCGTCGCGGTGGGAAACCGGCGACTAACTGCCTGAGATATGGCACGGCCTTCACGTAAAATTGATTCGAATAGAAGTTTGCGTTACAGGTTCATAAGATTGAAGGAAAGAAACTTGAGTAAGCAGTCAGAACAAAGTGATTCATAATCGCATGCATCAGGTGTCGGACAAAGGAACTTGACTGCGGTTTGTCAAAGGTGTTACACAACGAAACCAGTCGCAGGAAGACGGGAGTTGTGTAAGTTAAGTTCTGCTTAACTTCGAAGAGCGAAAAGAAAGGGATAGGTCATATATTCAAAAATCATATTCGCTTCCTGATATATGGAACTATCGACATCACCATGGTCACTCCCTGCGCTCAAACAGATGTTTAGCTGACTTCTACATAAGGTGTTAACAGTCGAATTGTACATATTGTATGATATGCTTAATGAAGATATGCAAGGTATATCTAAAATAGTTTCCACAATTTTCTATTAGGGAATATTTAAAAATAATTACATTCAGAGTATATTATTATTGATTGTGGCTGCAATGTGCCAGGCAGCACTAACGTAAAAGTCGAATAACGAAGCCAAGTTGACCTCCCATACAAAATTCAGTCTCAAGCGACTCCAGAGATCAGATGAAATATATGAAATGACAGCCAAATACAATTCTCTGCAAGAAGGTCTTCGTTCTGAGCATGTGAGTAGGGTCATAGAACTAAAAATTCAGAGCATGTCAAAATTTGATTGTATCTATAACATTTAAATCTACTACCGTAAACTCATTTACATATTAAAATACCTGAATCGAAATTATGAACATTCGGAAAGAACTGAATACCCTTTGAATAGCGACAATACATATGAATCTGGCTGCGACTGACCTCTCTAAACTTAAATGTTAAAGTTGTCCTTGTAAGCTATGCCATAAAGGCGTATGGGGCACCAGATATATAGATCCACATTTTCTTGACCTCGGCATGAGTTTGTGAGTTGTCAGCTTCACGCCCCGGGCGCTTTACCCCGGGGAAACGATCCCCCGGTACCCATTGGATATGAGGTTTGGTAGACCCCAGAGCTGGTCTGGACGACATGCAGAAGTGAGAATGTTTAACCCTACCGGGACTCGAACTCGATCAATTGGTCGTCCATCCCGTAGGCAGTCTCTATGTGTATACCGACTGCGCTACTCAGGCTCTATATAACATTAAAGTTATTCGAAACGTCATGAGATATTTCACAAGGGAATATAATAAATACACAACAGAACGGAAATCATTAAGATGTCTGCACATTAGTCAGCTGACAACCAATCACCGTACATACGTCATTAGAATTTATCTGCGTGTCATTCAAAAGTCATTAAGCTAGGACGAACAGACAAAATGGACACTGAAAAGTCCCACATCAGATGCATCGTGAATAAAATTTATATTTTCTTAGTACCTCCCAAAACACAGCTACAAGGTTATGTAATTTTAACGCTTCATTGTTTTATCATTTAATTTCTTGACAGGTATATTGTGCAACCCACATAAATATTTTCTAAGGTATTATGAAACCGTCTTATTATCATACATAACGTTACGCTGGATATCATATGGGACGTTAAAATAAAACATAAAAAGACGACCCTTTAATGTGCCACATAAATAATAATTTATGCAGCTACAGAACACTGATATGTAAACTCGTTAGGATGGGAATCTGGTCCTGACTGATGGGTCCAGGCGAAAGATATAAAAAGGGACTTCAATCTTTTGTAAGAACAGTCTTAGGGTTAACGTGTTGTACGTCTCTGGAAGGCACGAGAATGCTCACTGACATAGAACACACCGTCTTTATTTACGTTCACCTTTTAATAACGCAAACATTGTCAGTGTAACTGAATTTATCAGGGTGAAACGCGCTGTGAGTGTTAGAGGGATGGACAATGCGGAGCCATTACTGCGCCTGACGGAAGAACAGATGTTGGCTACGAGCCCGTAGCTGGTGCTGAGACGGATTTCGGAAAACTGGAAGCACATTGCGTTACAGAAGAACGTGTACAGAGCTTTCGCGCAGAAGATCAAGATTAGAAGAGAATCGCAGGGTCAAAAGAGAAAAAAGCAACGGTGACATTATGCAGTGCATGGATTTCTTTTTGGTCGCGGCAACTCAATTCCTAGATCTGGATGTACAATCAAAGTGAGCCCGTTGGCAGTGCCGTTAGTAATATTGGATATTCATGGCAACAGATTCACTTGCTGCACTGTTCTTCTAATGTCGTATGTTAGAATATGTAGGTAATGCTGCAATACTACGTTTGTCACTGTCTTCTGCCCGCCCGGCCTTGGTAATAATTCTGTTATCGATAGATGAATTTCATTGAAGCTTATTATCAACGGATTATAGTTACATTTGATATGTCTCTTTGATTTAACGACACCTTTCAAAGTGGGTGTAAACCTAGGTCTCCCACATCGAGGGGATGACACAGATCGAGGGTGTTCAAGAAAGAAGTGCCGAGGAAAATATTTGAAACTAGGAAATAGAACGTGTCAGGAGGCTGGAGAGAAGCACAGTCAGATGCTTCACAATTCGCATCATCCACAAAATATTATTGCAATAATAATATGACGTGAGATCAAGTGGCTAGGGCATACAACACGCATGGGAGAAATGAGAAACGTGAACAGAATATTGTGACATGACGCCTGAACGCCGGAAGTGTGCAGCCAGAGAAGCACCGTGGAGACGTCTATTGCTACACAACGCCTCGCTAGACACGTTTGCATAACAACTAATAGGCTTGTGGAAACCAGAGCGTTGCTGCGAAATTCACACACGATGCTATGGAGATGTGGATACGTGGAGATCGACTTGGTACGGAACAATTTCCGCTGTCAACGAACTAACAAAAAACGTTCTCCATGGTTACCGGAGATTAAATAAGTGACCGTGCAGAGAAAAGCGGAAGGATTCTTCATTCGTCATTCGTAAGTCGTTCGTAGAAGGGAGTGATTCGTAAATCAGAACAAAGTCAATCACAGTAGAAGAGAAGCCACTCGTAGTCCAGTAAGGAATGGAGCGAGTCTTAGGCAGTCATTGATTGTGAGCTGTTGAACTTGATTGTAGTTAAGAGCGATTGTACAAGAAGGCATCAATAGATCCAACCATCCAATCAAGAACCCGTTATTATTAGTCACGGAACCCCGGACACGTGACAATATTATTGGGAAATCTGAAGAAAGACACAACACAAAAGACCTAAACTTAGCGGGGAAAGTAATATTAAAATGGATACTAAATATATGATATAAGATAGTGTGGACTTGATCCAGGTTGGCTCTTGTGAATGTTGTAAAAAATCTTCGGGTTTTCTAAACTGCAGGGAATTTCTTGACAAACTGGGCGAGTCTTACTTTCGTATTTCGAGGCCTCACGCTATTAATTCCTTTTCTTTATTCTCATTCCTCATTTCTCCCTTAAAATTGTGAATTAAATTAACTACAACTTTATCCTTCAGATTAGACAGAGCTGTCACTTGTGTGATTACGTGAAAACACGTTTTCATAAAATTACGAGGCGCAAGAAAGATATACTATACGCACATAGTCAATCTTACAACGTGTCCTAATAAAATACATATATATAAAATTCATAATCATCTTAAATTTTCCGCTGGACGCCACGTAATAGTTTCCATTGACACGTCTTGAAGATAGAATAATAAAAACAGAGACTATTACACCAAGAAAAATATGTGTCAGTGCTGAGTTCTTTTGTGCTAAGTTAGGCCACTGCGTTCTCTTAATATAAAGGGATGAGCATTTAAATTGAGACTGCAGTTTCTGTCTTGTTTTACGGCCCCAACGTATAAAATCCTGAGATAAGAGTGCAAAATCGTAAAGTTGATATTTATGGCGATCTAGCTGTTAAATGTCTTCAAAGCAACCCACGACGTCGTTATTTTCCTGAGATACCACGTGTATGAGAGGTGAGTCGCCCTCGTGCTCATCACGAAATTATGAAGGCCTATGGAGGTTTATGCAGATAAAACAGCAAATTTTTAAACTCGACACTATTATTTTGTTCGTGCTTGGTAGGTAAGTAGGTACATAACCGACATTATGTGAACCGATCATGTTATTTAGCTTTAATTTGTATGCAAATAATTCATGCGCGATTAAATGGAAAAGACAGAGGAGAAGTGTTCATGGCCTGCTTGTGATATTTTGCATATGATGGCCTCACAGGACTGAGAAAAATGAACAGCTTCAAACACATAGCGAGCATCATCCAGGGATTCAAAAATACTACACGTCAAAACTCTAGTCAGAAAAGCCACCATTCTGGAATATTGCTTAATTTCGACCGTCCTTACACTCAGTAAAAAGTCCTCTATATCCAAACAAACACCATGGCTTTATTCCGCAAGCGAACTATGCCGACCGAGAGAGGGTGTCGCGTGGTCAGCCCAACGAATCCCCACGGCCGTTATTCTAGACCGGAGCCCGCTATTTCTTTTAAATAGCTCCTCAATTATGCTCACGAGGCTGAGTGGGCCCCGTTCCAGACCCACTGCTTTTCAGAAAATCTGGTAGTGCAGGGAATCGAACCAGAACCTCTGGATCTGTAGCCAGGAACTCTGACCACTAGACCACAGAGGCGGACGATTTTCATGCAGAACAAGACAAAAGATCTTCGAAAGCCTATAATCTTAGTACTTCTGAGAGCAGACTTTTAGAAATACTGAATTCATGGATCTCACTCTATATGTCTGTTCCTACTTTCGGGAATCAACATTAGACAAGTATTGTGCAGGCGAGCGTGGAGAACAGTATCAGCTAGAGGTATGAGCTTCGAAACTTACATGTCAGGTGTACTGTCTGACATGGATTTTGTCACACTCTGGTATCCCTAGGTGATCCCTGTGGTTCTTTACTCTGATTACGAAAATGAGAACAGAACTTTCATACAAACTACAGTTTCTGAGTGACATAAGAGTTTCAATTATTTAGTATTTACGGTGCAATAGGAAGGAGGAAGGGTGAACCACTTTTCTTTCCTGCTTTGTTAAGGTTCTTCGCATCATTGCTCGCACATTCAAGTTTAGGACATACCAATGCTTGTTCACTTTTGTCACACAGCTTACATGTTGGCTTTTATTTGTTAGTTACTTATCTTAATTCGCCCTGCGAACCTCGCGTTATTTTATTCGTGGATTTCCTAACTTCCAGTAGCTACAATAATCTTGTTCATCAACTGAGAATCATTATCATCCTCAGCAGACCTGAGTGATCTTGCACGAGATCTGAATTTGTCGAAAAATCGTTCTGAAATTTTGATTTTGATTGAATAAGTTTTTTTTTATTGTTAGTGGGGTGGGACTAAGTCCCTTGTACTGCGGCCACTTCTGGCCTATTGTACCTGCCCCAGATGATAGGTGAGGGTGATTGTGGAGCAATTGGTGGAATGAAGATTGGCAGGGGAAACCGAAGTACTCGGAGAAAACCTGCCCCGGCGCCCCTTTGTCCACCACAAATAACACTTGACCAGACCCGGGATCGAACCCGGGCCGCCGCGGTGGGAAGTCAGCGACTAACCGCTTGAGCTATGGCGCGGCCCGATTGAATAACTTTACTTGGTTTGTGATGTTCTGAATTACGATGATATCAAATTTCGTTAAATGGTTACTGAAGTTTGGGATGACCTTGGTGCCTCCGTCTTAAGGCTAAATGTGATTACGAAGGATTCGGAGGAGCATGCTTCTCTATGTGCAGGGTAACAACAATGAATATGGAGACTGTACGCTAGTCCGAAACGTTAGTAAGCATATACAAGACTTCACGGGGTCATAACCTAGAAAGACCACAACCAAAACATTCACTGCCGTGAAAACCTCATCACAGGATGAGCTACTATTTTCTATTTGTTTGTACATCTTCAGGCCAATATTAATAACCAGCTGAAGTTGCTCTGTCGGTAACTTCCACAGACAGTCGACAGCGTCGATAGAACGCTCAGTGGATTCGCACAATCAGTCACAAGTCATCCGGCCGGCCACCAGCGTCATGGCTTCTCAAGATGTGTACCGCAAATGCAGCAGACCCAGAAACAGCTGGGTCACTCGCGGTCACTGACTGCCCGCTCTCGGGGCAGAGGGTCCCCAGCCTATTCGCTTCGTCACTAACTCCCCGGAAGGCCCACAGCAGATGAGAAGGGAAATCACTAAGCGCTCAAATCCAATCCTATCAATTCTTCAGTAGCAGAAAGCATATTCGCTCGTCATAAAATATAAATACTTACGAACAACACTACCGAACTAGTCGACGTAGCCTATACTTACATCCGGGAGGTGCTCGTTTTGAATCTCGGCCTAAACAGCAGCTAACTCGATAGAGATTTATCGCGGTTTTCCGCAATTCCTCTAAATAAATATCACGATAGTACCTCAGGTCAGATCGTTTTCTTCTAAATCCTTTCTAATTCATTACTCCTTATCAATCATTCTACCACCCAGTCTCAGACAGTCTTAACACAATGACAGTGTTGAGAAAAAGATTTATAAATTATTTTATTTGACAGAGAGCTTGAAACGAAAGCATAATGAGATGATGTCTGCCCAACTGCAAGTTGCTTATCAAAATCTATTGAACCTACTTTGATAAGATTTGATGTAAGGACGAACAAAGAAACTGGGACAGATTTAATTTTCACATTCGTCTAATACAAGCCCTACTTCATATGGAGTTCAAATCGAAATTTTACCAGATTTCTAGTAAAGTTTCAGTGAATAGCAAAATTGTGTAAAAAATACTGTCCCTGGATTTGTCCATAGGCACCTAGGAAAAACATTAAGCACCTCAGTCACAAGCTGGCAGCCAGACCGAAATTCGAATCGGGTACTTCAACAAGTACGAGGCGTATCCACAAAAAAAGTTCCGGTTGCAAATATTGCCGCTGCAGCGCTGCAGTCACTATGGTGCGCATGCTTGCAGGGTTTGTTGGCCCTTTTGGAAGGCATGTATGATGATAAAACTTCTCAAGATTTTAAATACAATTAAGGTGACTGTATTTAAAAAAAAATCCATTTCGAGTGTCCTCTGATGGATATGATGACTTTTGGCAACCAAAGGCGCAACACGTGTACTTCATATCCTGGGCAGTTACCGCCCGAAAAATTTTAATAACCTGAAGTTAAAGGTGACTAACTTAGGCGAGCGAATGTAAAATGAGTCTTGTTAAAACATTTCTGTCTCCGATTAAGTAATGGTTAGTTATGAGGTAATAACCAGTACTACCTCGTAGTAAAGGAAAAAAATCAATGGAGTCCTGCAAGTTTTCAGGAAATATAAAATGGATGCATCCTATTTCAGACTGCAACTGATTACATACTGAAGAAAACATAATAGACCATATTGCAGCATCACGAAGTTCCACGGAAACATTAGGCTCTGAGAAAGATTGAAGAATTGAGAATGCTGGATACCGCGTAGCTACTTGCAGGAACTTCGTTAACTCAGAGCGAAACGATGAGCTCGGAAGGTGAGAGAGAGAAGATATTTCGTGGAAGATGACCCCTTGGAAGAAAAATGAAATGTGTGGATAATATTAAAATGGGTCTTAGAGGAATAAGATATGAGGATACAACCTGCAAGAACCTAAAAGAAGACCGCATCTAATGGCGGTTGTTTTGAGTTTCAGGCACTGAACTTTCCTCTTTTAATAGAAAGGTGATAGACTCATAAATGATAGACAGATAGATAACAATATACATCCAACATGAATTACAGAAAATGACGTGAACAAGGCTAGGGGGTTATCATATTGTGACATGTCTGCTCAAAGACAGGATTTTTGAGCGAAAAGACATGGTCGTTGCTAGCGAACGCCCAGTAAACACGTTTCCGTGGCAAGGAATACACGAACGCAACACTAAAGAATTGTTAAAGGCCGAGTTTTCTATGCAGTCCGTGCGAGGCTATATAAGGAGGAGAGTCGGGAAATGAGCCCTGTGAGTCGTATGAGGCGACGAAAAGGGAACCCAGTGCCTTGGAGTGTAACCGGGCCACCAGCAGCAATCGTAAACGACAGACCCATCCTTTCGCCAAGGAGGATATTACATAAGGACTATAACCGCAAGTGCTCAGTTGAAGAAAATATACCGGTCGTGGGTTCCAAGGGGCTTGGCACCAAAACGAGCTGATTGGCGGTAAGCCTCCAGTCGTAAAGTAACTGTGAACCCGACTCTGAGACCCTCTGTATGTATACGACTATACAAAAAAATTGTGCAGACAACAAGCAGAAGTCATATAAAATCATGAGAACGAACATGTTCGCAGTATAGGACAAGGTGAAAGATAAAAAAAGGGTAAAGTTGTCTCTGTGCTTAACTAATTAAACACTACGCCATGAATGCACTAGCTGGGGGTTAGTAGGACAAGGCGAAGAGAGAGAGAAAATATAAGAGGCTTAAACTTGGCGGTGGCCAATCTGACGACCGTTCAAGTGACTAAGTCGACACTGCACCAAAAGATAAGATAGACAGATCTGCTTTCCAAAGCCTAGACTGTGAAAGGGCTTGTACGATATTATAGTGCGAAGTAAGAATTTTTAATGACACGCTATAAGTGTGATACGTAAACTTGACGAAAGGTCAGGCATATTCATAAGAGACAAACCCATCCTCTCGTCAGAGAGGATATTACATAAGGACTACAAGGTTACAGTTGCAAAAAAAAAATCAGATAGTGATCCTCAAGGGGCTTGGCTCCAAGACAAACTGATTGGTGGTACATCCCCTTCCGCAAATTAGCTCTGACTCTGAGTGTCCCCACCCCTCTCTTGAGGCACAACCAACAACAAGTAACAAGCCAGTTTGTTTAGGCTCCCAATGCAAACAGGTCGTCTGTGAGTGACATGTCCACAGTAGTGGCAACGACACTTCAGAAGATCATGGCAGTGCTCAATGGGGCCCAGTCAGAAGAAGGCAGAGTAATGGCCATCTCAGAAATTGTATTAATACTCATGAAGCAAAACTGCCGTTAGATTTCATAGGCGGTAAATATGACTGCGCTGGCGAGGACCAGCAGCAATTGTAAACGACAAATCCGTCCTCTCGTCAGATAGGGCGCCCCACATCAAAAAAGTGACAGTAACATATATCTGGTCTTGGGCCCCAGATGGTTCCTTGACATAAGATAGATTGGCCGAATGACTGCCAGTCTTAACACAACTTTGACTTTGACAGCGCGGATACACTCGTGCTGAAACTACGGTGAAACAAACTTAGCGCCTACATAGAAAAATAGACCTCTCCTTCGTCGAAGAGAGGCCCCTTTTCGAAACACTTGCATGCTTAGAAAGAATAAAAATCTCGGCCATGGATCTCGAGGAGACTGGAGGCAGGAATGACTGTGCTGGCGAAGGCGAGCAGCAATTTGACAGACCGACAGACCGACCGAGAGAAGGAGGAGGAGTTCTGAAGGTTCCCAGAGCCTAAGACAATAAAATATAGTCATGAGTCATGTGGGATGAAGAACCAAGAATAAGTGTGCTGGCGAGGGCCAGCAATAATATAGCAGTCAGTCAGACTGAGAAGGCTTAGTGCGTGCCATAGTGAAGAGTAGAATACGTGAATTAGCGATAGCGTCATAGGTACTAGCAGTTACGTTTTGTAAGGGTCAAATGAATTCAAATCCCGTGTGTAGTCACTTAACACGTGACAATACACTTAAATATCATCACGTCCTTCATCCGACGCCGCATAACCCGTGGCCGCCTTACAGATGGGTATACGAAACTTTACGTTACCGACTTCACAGATAAGGGATAATGTTAATTTTACTGACGCTTTAAAAACTTCTAATTGTAATAGAAATATGAACAAGTGTTTCGTAGGCGTCATTGCGTCAGGTGTGACCACTTTTCCATAACCCCCGCCCTGGTCCAAAGCTGCCTCCAAAAAACTGGAACAGTAAAAAAAAAATTAGGGCATGACCTTCCCTTCTTCGTATATTTAGAGACTTGTAATGGAATATAACGTAATCCTACACTCACTCCCTCCCAGCATACAAGGTCACACAGACATGGGCCCAGTCATTGCGCCTAGGAACCATTTCTCCAGCCTTGTCATGGAGTGGGGGACCGCCTCTGTGGTCTAGTGGTCAGAGTTCCAGGCTACAGATCCGGAGATCCCGGGTTCGATTCCGAGCGCTACCAGATCTTCTGAGATGGAATGGGTCTGGAACGGGGTCCACTCAGCCTCGTGAGGATAAATGCACTCTTTCAAGGAAAGAGCGGCTCCGGTCTAGAAAACCAAAATTAACGGCCATGGGCATCCGTTACGCTAACCAAATGACACTAACTTCGCCGACAAGCGGCGATCGCTCGGTCGGTATAGTTCATTTGCGGACTACAGGCCACGGAGCTTGTTTTGTTTGTTTGCTCCATGAAGTGGGTTTTAAGAGGGTCTGTGTGGTTCTCCTTGGGTGAAATGGGTTTGATTTAAACTGGTTTCTTTCAAATATTGTAATCCAGTAAAAAAATACGAATCAGAACGCGGCACGTATTGGAGTCGTGCTGTGATTTTATTTTTGGTCGTGAAATGCCAAGAATTTGCTGACTTCGCCAATTTCTGTCTCATCATCGCAGCTGCTGCTTCTTCATGAAGCAATTCAGTAATTACTTTTGTGTGGTCGAACTAGTTCTCATAAATGTAACGTGGCCTATAAGCCAGAAAATGCGAAGTTGAGAGTCTCAGATTATATGTCTAATCTCCCCGCGTTTAGGTTAGGTTAATTTAGGTTATGTTAGGTTAGGTATAGACCGAACCAGGCACCGACTATCCTGGTAAGGTTTATTTTATGTCATCTTTCTCACTTCCTTCAGATCATAATACTGGAATAACTGCTTGAAATCGGATATGAGCACATGTTCTCTCGTTCGGGTACAGACATGCTCAGTCCTATTCAATACTACACGTGTTCTGCGCATGATACAACTAACAAGAATTAATCCATCTTTCAACATGTGGATTGCCTCTGAGGTAATGTTTCTGACTGGTTTTTGGAACATTTCCAGTTGTAACCACAACTCGTTATTTTAATTTAATGCGTCCTAGAAAATATTGAGATATTACCTTAAGCAGGATAACACTGTCTTTACTCGATGTAGCCTTGATTTTAATTTAGGCCACACAAAGTATATTACGTAATAAATGTGTAAATTCGGCCATGATTCATAACTACATACCGAATTTCACATTCTCAGGATTATAAATCGGAGCCCATTAGAAGAATTTGTTATATATATGTAGCGGTAGCGTTGAGACGATATGCTACATGACGGAAGATCAAGGGTTGGAGTCCCGATGAAGTGGATTTTTCAACTTACCTAATCCTTCCAGGCGCACTATGGCCCTGGGGTCGACTCAGCCTTCGACAGAAATGAGAACCAGGAATATTCCAGGGGTAAAGGGCGGCCGGCGCGTAAGGCTGACAAATTTTCCGCCATCTGTGAGCCGATTGTCTAGAGAGATTGTAGGAGACTCGACACATCACAACCACATGGAACTTCTCGGTGTGTTACAGGGGTTCTTTATTCAAAAAAGAAAAATTTCGTTGTTATAAGTCATCCACAACACAAAGTAACTGACGCTAGTATAGCCTCAGAATTTGGTCACTATCGTTTACAATAGCGAATTAAGAAGTACCCATGTGGGATGACTTAACAATGTCTCAGTGCTCACAATTTTCTTGAAAATCGTATTAAATTGCCTATCACGCTGCATGAGTGTGCTTTGTTCAAATATTCATTTAAAACAAGGAAATAGTTAAAATGGACACTTTTGAACTGAATTATATCAAATTTATTCTAAGCATGATCTCTTCATTCCGCTGTGAATACATACATGTAGAAGCTGACTGTCGCGTTTTTATTCTTGCGAAATATTCATCTCTCTTGACACCCTGTCCATCCAGTACTCACGAGAATAAACTACGAGTTCCGGAAACACATTGAAATCTTGACACAGCGTTACGTAAAGAGATTCCTTAGTCTGATGATGTCACGACTCGGGCTTTCATAAATGGGCCAAATCCGCACAGCCTGATGGTCGTACCTTACAGAGTAGAGCGAATAGCGGTTACGAGTAAATAAAGCTCGACCCAGCGTTAGTTTCTTTGGCGAGTTGATTTAAGGCAGGGTTATCCAACTTGAGACATACGGGAAGCATAAGACCAGAGAATAGTTTCAGTGCGGCCCCCGAGATTATTCTTCCATTTCTCAAAATATATGTGAACGCTTTCCTTCTCTTTAAAAACGGGTGGCGTATGATGTTGAAAAAACTTTACGAAAAATGCTTATTAAATATTCCATGTAATATTTGAACTGATAAAAAGTAAAAGTAAAGCTATCCCTGTAACAGGCCGTGAAAGGCCATAGGGTTGTGAGACGTTGAGGGTCCCACATTATACCGCATATATACCGCAATAAATTACAAAAGATAACTTAAAAAATATGGAAATATTATAACTCAATGGTAGCACGCAGCATCGAGAGAATGTAGCAAAATTTTAGCTGCAGATTTTGAAGCACCGCCGACTTGACAGTTTTTTTTTCTATAGTGGGATAAAAAATATATTTGGCCTATGAGTAGCGAGCTATGACGCAATAAGACCTCTTGGTGGTATGAAATTTTAGTTATTTAACTACGATACGTCAGTTGTAAGACTGCTTAGCATAGAACATACCAACACACGAGGAACTTACGGATTACAAAATAGGATATATAAGGAATATTTAAAGACATTGCGTCAACTGTAAGATAATTTAGCATCGAATATATATGGTATATGGTAATATATATGTATATGGTAATTACGAATTAAAACATAAGAAATACTAGGAAAGAGCGGTCGAATTATATTTGAGAATGAAACGGCGTGCCAGACCAAAACAGAGCACAGCCCGGTCCTTACAACAGACTCCACTTTCTGAATACAAGCCAGAGGAGTTGCTGCTCAAGTAATCTGCTCTGCGACATACACTCAGTTTGTAAACAAACAAACTCCGTGGTTTTAGTCCGCAAGCGAACTATACCGACCGAGCAAGAGCCGCTTGTCGGCGAAGTTAATGTCAACTTTAGAAGATAGAGGGTGTAACGTGGTCAGCGCAACGAATCCACACGACCGTTAATTTCGGTTTTCTAGACCGGAGCCGCTATTTCCTTGAAATAGCTCCTCAGTTATCCTCACGAGGCTTAGTGAAACCCGTTCCAGACCCACTACTTCTCAGAAAATCTGGTAGCGCCGGGAATCGAAGCCGGACCTCTGGATCTGCAGCCAGGAACTCTGACCACCAGCCTACAGAGGCGGAAACTTAACAAAGAAACTCTGTACTGTCGCCATGTGTTTTCCCAGAAAGCATGGGTATTTGAAATCTCCTGCGGTATAAAATCTCACAAGCCGATCACAGTTGCCGCGCGGTCTGAGGCATGAACTGTTTTCGCTCGGTCGAACGCTCGGATCGTGAGTTCGAATCCCACTCAAGGCATGGATGTTTGTGTGCGTTAATTTTGTTTGTGTTTTGTGTGTAGGTAGCGGCCTTGCGACAGGCTGATGACCCGTCCAAGGAGTCCTACTGTCGGTGTAAAAAAGATTATGAAACTGAAGAAGAGGCCAGGGCCCAAGAAAGGGTTGTAGAGCTATTCATGAACGAATGAAATCTCACAAGCAAATATAGAGTTGAAGAGTTTTGAAATTTTCACGGCGATGAAAATCACGACTGCGGTTTTCTAGATTATGACACTGTGTAGTTTCGAAGAAATCTCTTGTCCCTGTCTTCACGACAGAAGTCTTAATCAATCTGTAACTGTCTATTAGTTAGTTATTCCTTATATGGTCGCTAATATATATAATCCATAATTATGCAGTTCTGCTCTTTGCCGGAACTTCATGTAATGCTGCTGGAACCATTATGATGCTGTTACGTGTCTCGTGGCGAGAAAAACAATAGATACTCTAAGGAAGAAATTTTTGGAGACACAATTTTTTTCGAAGGGACTGTGGCCATCCAAATCTCCGGATTCAGTATCCCCGAAATATTGCGTGACATATTCATAAAAACCGCGTGTACAAGACATCCCAAGAAAGTCATAACCACTGAAGGAAATATTGGAAATTTCCCTGCAGCATTACTGTGGAAATTCTTGTATGTGTCTCTCAAAACTTGATCAAGAGAGCTAACGCATGTGTTCAACAAAACGGGGGGCATTTCCGGCAAAAACTTTGGCTCTTGTTTCTGTTTCAGTGAGATAGGAACTATAGTTTTCTCAATTTGGTTACTCCGACGCTACATGGCCTCGATACTGAAAGCGCCATTAGATAAAACACGAAACAAAATACGGTTATTTTTTCTTGTTGCTAGTGGGGTGGGACAAAGTCCCTTGTACTGCGGCCACTTCTGGCCTATTGTACCAGCCCCAGACGATAGGTGAGGATGATTGTGGAGCAATTGGTGGAATAAAGATTGGCAGGGGAACCGAAGTACTCGGAGACAGCCTGCCACAGCGCCACTTTGTCCACCACAAATCCCACTTGACCAGACCCGGGATCGAACCCAGGCCGCCGCGATGGGAAGCCAGCGTCTAACCGCTTGAGCTATGGCGCGGCCTATCAAACAAAATATGGTTAACGTTTAAAATGATTGAATCTGTGGAAAATACACTGAAAGCATCGTACTTATTTACTCATGGAGCTGAGCTTCTCTTCAGAAGCCGCCAATTCTGCAGTTACTCAAGAATTTCCCAGCACTTTACGGGACCCGAAGGTTCATTATCGTGTTCACAAGAGCCCTCCACTGGTCCCTATCCTGAGCCAGATCAATCCAAACCATCCCATACCATCCTCTCTCTCTCTCTCTCTCTAAGATCTATTCTAATTTTGTCCACCCAGCTATGCCTTGGTCTTCCAAGTGGTCTCTTTAAATAAATTTTTGTACGTGTCTCTTTATAAACAAGCAAAATTTATATAATTTAATAAAAATATAGTTTCTTCCTATGATAATCCATTTTTGAACTCAGTGAAAAATAGCATATCTAATCTTATACAGATTTATAGCACAATTAATAGCGGTGCTCGTAGTTGCTTTCTACGTCAAACTACTGTTTTCATTATGAAGATTTATGTTATTATGGCCAAACTTAAAATTACAACTTTCTCTTTATTTGGTTACTTTTAACCAGTCAGTGATTCAGACAAAAATAAGAAGGATGTAAAATAATACCGTGTTCAGGAAATATTCCAACAGTTTAATTGTCCAATTTGGCAACCGCTATAAGCCGCCTATATCGTCTCCTTCCTTGTTAGGTAAAGTGGCTTCATACTGTGGAAGTTATGATTAGAAAACATTTGTTTTGAAATCGTTCGGAGCCTAAATATATAAGTTACATTTCCGTAAACATGCACAAGAATTTGTCAGATCACTTCGTCAGTCAGATGAGTGAAAGCTGTACATAAGAACGTGCCACTTGCTTTCACGCTCCCTTTACAAATTATAACGGCCATTTCCAAACTAAACATATAAGAGGTTATCTCAGCAATGGGGTTCTATGTATTTCTATTTATTGTTCATTTAACGATTTTGTCAGTAGCTCACACGATATAGCCTCAAGTGGCAGGATAATACGCGAACAATGATTTGGAATGGGGATGAATGGAAGCGGTCGTGACCTGATTAGAGATAGGTCTACTACCCGAAGATTTTCTCGGAGGAACTTACGAGAACTATAAAAATTCTCAGTCAGGATATTCTTGAGTCTCGGGTGAGATTCTAAGAGAGAACCTCAAAACATAAGTAAAGAAAGTTACCGACTTAGCCAGCTTAGTTTTAGTTTTATTTTCTTGGGGTGGGGTGACTGAGCCCATTTAGCACGTCGGCAACCGTTTGGTCTATTGTGCCAGCCCCGGATGATAGATGATGATGAATGTGGATCAGTCGGTGGAATAAGAATTGGAAGGGGAAACCGAAGTATTCGGGAAAAATCTACCCCAGTACCACTCTGTTCATCACAAATTCCACACGAGCTCGAACCCGGGCCGAGGCGGTAGGAAGCCAGCGACTAACCTCTTGAGCTATGGCACGGCCTTATTTAGCCAAGTTACTAAATGATAATTGTCTCGGGAAGTACTAGGTTCGAATTGCAGCCGGGGAACCGTCTTTTCTTAAGCTTTTCGAGGATTTCTGTGTCCCGCTAGGCGAATCCAGATTTAGTTCCTTAAAACAGGTCCTTTCCATCATCATCCCCACTGTCAATTCTAAGCAGAAGTGGAAATATACACTCAGAACGCCCGGTTGCTGTGTTGGATTCTAAGCAGGAATTTCGTAAACGTGTCAGGAAGCCCATGCCGTATCATAGCTCAAACTCTTAGCCATTGGCTTTTCACTGCGGAATCCTGGATTAATTCCGGGTGACTTCTTGCGAGATCTCTGGTGGAGAAAGTAGGTTTTCCTATGACTTCCTTCATTTTGCCATGATAATCAGTATTCTATCATTTTGCTATATAAATCTATCACTTTCCTCCGTCTTGTGTGGTACACTTGACCACGTGGCACATCATCCTCGGTCTTTAGTTTGGTGGCTTCATTTTTGGCCTGCCACTTAGCTGGTTCAGAATAGCTAAACAACAAAAATAAAATGTAAAATAACTAAACAGCAGTAAGTGCATATACTTCTTCTTGTAGTGATCTTGACGGGACTTCAGGATACACTTTTGCATGTACAATGATAGAATGTTTAGCAAGGAATGGCGTCGAATTTAGTGCCCATTCGAATCTCTGAAGCAGCAGAAGCAGCTAGGATGAAAGAAATCTGTACACTACTGACTGTTTCCAGCAATATCCTGATGACGTAATAACATGTAAAAGTCAGTTTTAGTGTTTACCATCTGTAGAACCGTTCCATTCTATAAAATCCATAAGAACTTCTGGTTTTGACTCAGAGGAACGTTAGAGAGTTTCTCAATCCCACCGATATATCTATAGACGAGAGAGAAGTACGAATACGGATTGATAATATAAGGCGAAAAATACATTTCAGAAACTTTCTCCTATTCTGCGAGCAAAGGAAGAAATCTGGACGTCTGGAGCCCATGAATTTGCATTTCTTTCCTTTCTTGTCTCATGTTAGTAGAAAGACACTTCTCAGAATTGGTCGATAGTATGAAAATACAGCATTAGTTTTCCCTAAGATATAAAAGAAATTTTACGAAATATCGTTAAAAATTTAGTCAACATCACACTAGTTTTTTCAATGATATTAAAATTGGTTTATGTATAATATGTAAAACGACTGTCTTTTCCATTTATACTTTATTTCGTTTAAACTGTTAAAATGTTTAACACGTAAAGCCAGGTCAGGGAAAGAATGAACACATTCTCTTCCATCCATCTGTTTAGCAGCTACCACCACAATGCATGTCTTCCCCCACTCCCATCAGTTTCACTTGTTTCCTTTCCTCTAAATGCTTCTCTCTCTCTCTCTTTTCATTCTTAGATTGTTACTGGCATTCAGGGTGAAGAGACGTATTATGTATCCAAGGTGGGAAGCAGGCAGTCTACTTAAGCCACACTAACCATGTCCATTCTGTTCTACCAGAGTATTTCTCGCGGAAACCATTTTATTTTCACTTAAAATCTATATAATCACACCAAATATTTCACTGAATGTTGTGCAGTTAGTGAGTTGTCAGCTATCTTGAGTTGTGCTCGAATAATTTCAGAGAATGTCTTTCTCGGCTGAGGTTGCTCTTAAATTCGTAGAAGCTTCATGTAGGCTCCGAATAAAAGTTCCACCTAAATGCATTAAGTTAATCTGGAAAGGAAAGGGGCTGGTTTGTGAATTTCGTCTATAAGATAAATTAGTCGTAAGGATGGTACTGCAATAAATACTAGAATAATCGTTGGGATAATTGTTCATTCTACTTCAATTATTTGCCCTTCTAAGGGGAACTTTCCATTTAAGATATTCAAATGGAAATTCCAATAATTTTACATCAGTTTACATTGGAGGAAATCACTTATGTACAAGGAGACTTCAATGCACGAGTAGAAGAGTATCCATCTTCCGTGTGTTGTTAATATAAGAACCACGTAAGTGGAGCAGGGCCTGCAGTAAATACACTTCATGTGGACACAAAACAACCCATAGCTCTTAACTATGTCTGTAGAACGCAGCTTAAAGCGGTACCGCACGTTCAGTGCTGATGTTTCAGGGTTCGCTGCTAATTTCCGCGTGTGTATTTACATGCTAACATACTGATATCAATATGTTTTATGTCATAAAATCAATAATAACAATAATGGAGCAACGTGAGCGACAACATTAATTAGGCATTTTTTAAATCCTTTTAAAAATTTATCAGCTTCCTCGAGGAGGCTTCTTGTGAAGAAATATACCCGTAATAAAAACACTCACCTCGTTAGTAATTATAAAATTCGTACGAACTTTCTTTTGTGTAATTCATAATAAACTACAGATATATAGTTCCTCGGGAAATGTTACCATGCAGTCACACTGAATAACTGTACTGTGGAGCAGTCACCTACATCTGACGCGGAGATCTAAGAACGCTTACGGATTGACCTTCTTTCATGAAGCAGTAAGACAAATACTGCGAACAGTAATAGCCATTACAGCAAGATAATCCTATTCTTCGTGTTAGCACAGACTTAGATCTCTACTGCCGGAACAGCTGTAGGCCTGAATGCAAGAAATCCTGTCTCGCCACATGACCTTAACTGTTTTACGAATAGAGAGACTGCACTGTTGTCTGCAGAATATTGTTAACTCACTGGCAATATTTATGCAAAATTAATTGCATAAACTACGTAATTCGCCACACGTGTACGTTTTTCTTTGCCTTCTAATACCTGTATCTCGTTAGTGTTGACGAAACATCCTGCGTCTTAAATATTTCATGGATCTCGGATTCAACTTTTCCTTGATTCCTCTATCTTGTACTCATATCCTCGGGAACAAATAAGTAAATGCATAAATACATAAATAAACAGATAAACATAAAAGATAAGAAGAAGAAAGAAAGCAAACATCCCTCAAATGCGTGTGGTGGTTTCTCAAGAAGTTCTTATTCCTTTGCATTGTGTTCTTTTATTGAGGTAGGGGAACTGTTGACATTACAATAAAATTAAGCTCAATAAAAATATAAATAATTTAATAGATTTCATTTTATTTCCTCACTCGGACGCTACATGTTTCGGTCGCATGGAATGGGATAAGTGGCTTCCCAGCACCCTCATTAACTCGGTAAGAAAATTCGCATTTCGAGAAATTGCCATAATGCTATTATCTAGTTTGAGCAGACAATTCTAGATTGAAGGTCGAATAGTTACAAAGTCACATGAACTGGTATTAATATTTTTATCTGCTCACCACTATTGTGTTCTTGCAATCTGAATAGAGCACGATTAAGCAGCTCCCAAACCACGTCACTTCAGATCAGTTCAACTTGCAACTAAGCAGATGTATTAATAATTTACGATATAATAAAATTGTATTTAATTCTTTCCTGTTGTATATTTCGTTTCCCGATTTTCACAGCAGTAACAGGACTGCATCGGACCGTGACTGCGTGCCATCTATTCTTGCAGGACACAGTCCATTTTCTTGTCACGTTATCAATTATACGGTCACGGAAACTCCGCATTTTCTGCGTTCTTAAAGTATGAGAAAACATCTTATTTCTCCTCATACAAAAAATCAGAGATAGATAAATAACTGAGGTGAACATAGGGTAAAAAAAAAGTAACCCTGTAAAGGGCCGTGGAGGCCCATCGGGTTGTGAGATGTTAAGGTTCTCACATTTCTAGACAATCAGCTCATAGATTGCGGTAAGGTTGTCAGCCTTACGCGCCGGCCGCCCTTCACCCCCAAGAATATTCCTGGTACTCATTCTGTTAGAGGCTGAGTCGACCCCAGGACCATAGTGCGGCTGGAAGGATTAGGTAAATTGAAAAAAATTCACATCATCGGGATTCGGTCCCGCGACCTTCCGGTTTGTAGCATAGTGCCTCAACCAACTACGCTACGGCGTAATAAACATAGATCTGACCAACAGCTTTCTACGACGTCCGCACCTCTTAGAAATTTGAAACTACAAAAAATTGTCTAATAGAATAGAAGAACAAAGATAGCTTGTCCAGTAAATTCTTATATACCCAATGACCCAATCTGTTAGTGAATCCGGGCTTCACTCAGATTTATCTGACAAAATTCTAACATTCTGTTAGGAAATTAATCATTACTATTTT
Source organism: Cryptotermes secundus (assembly GCF_002891405.2). NCBI lineage: Eukaryota > Metazoa > Arthropoda > Insecta > Blattodea > Kalotermitidae > Cryptotermes > Cryptotermes secundus. The sequence continues at coordinate 51,600 of NW_019738958.1, read as the reverse complement.
GAAAATAAATTAATAACCTTGCCACATTAACCTGCCGAATACAGCTGTCGCTTCGATTAGAATCTATGACGCTCGAAGACTCGAATCATGGGTTCGAATCCCACTAGGAATATAGATATATACATTTCTTGTGTTTGTGTTACCCCGTGCAGTTGGAGGTCTTGCGATGGGCCAGTCAAACCTATAAAAATAAGATTCCGAAAAACGGGTGTCCTTGGATCATCTCAGCTTGTCGTACTACAAAGAAGAAAAACAGAGGCCAATTAATTGGCTGAATCAGTATCTCTAGCCAGTACAGTCATCTATCTATGACTCTGCAGCCCTTTATTGGACTTTGGCCACTTTTTCAGTTTCTTAATCCTATACACAATCTGTAATACTCCTCGGACGGGATAACCCAGTCTCAAGGCCACTGCCTATGAATAGAATAATACAAACACAGAATAAACGCACATATACATCAACATTTTGAGTGGGATTCGAACCCACGATTCCAGCGTTCGAGTGAGAGAACTCAGTTCACGCCTTAGACCGCGCGGCCACTGTGACCGGCTTATACGGCATACAGTTGAAGGCAGGTATTCAGGTAGTCAATAAATTCTCTCTAGTTGCAGAAGCCAACGATTTAGCTCCGTTCCACAATATTTCTCATTTTGATCCTATATGGTTTAACGCATTTGATATCTCCACGACCTATTTTCATTACATTAATTTCTACTCGTATATTAACTCATCATACATATCTCGGCCGTCCGAATATTTTCTTTCCATTCGGTATTCCAACCGAAACGCTGTATCAATTCATTTTTCTGGGCATCCTAGCTACAATTTTCGACCATTCATACTTCGACGCTAAAAACAAGTGAAGACTACAAATTATGAAGCATGTTCAATTTATGCAATTTCAATTTGCCGATACAATATTTCATAAGTTCAAAACGCATATCTTAATTATTCACACCGATGTTTCCGTTGCAAAAATCTCCAGTTCCCTTCATAACTTTATTATTCTCATTGCTTCTGTGTCCTCTGTTTCCTCAAATACTAATTATCGCCGTGTCATAATCAATTAGAACTCAAACAATGAACTGGGAGCAATGTGCCGCGCTCCATTGATCAGATGACGATGTTGCGTTAACAGGGAATTTACGGTTAACCTCATCTGAAATGTCTAGACTACGTGAATAAACCGAACAGACTGGCCTACGAGTACTGCTGTAGGCTTGCATTGGGCGGGTGTTCGTTTCGAATCTCGTCCGGGAAAACGGTTATACTGAAAGTGTTATCGGTTTTCCTCAGTTCCTCCAAGAAAATTCAGGGATTTGTTTCATTATTTTTTATTATTCTTAATGGAGGAAACTGAGTGTCCATTTGGTACTACGGAGTAATTGTTGGCATGAGAATTGGTAGGGAAAATCGAAGTATTCGGAGAAAACCTGCCCCAGTGCCACTTTGTTCACCACAAATCCCACATGACCTGACCCGGGCAACCGCGGTGGGAAGTCAGCGAATGACCGTCTGAGCTATAGCACGGTCCAAATTCTGGGATAGTATCTCTATTAGGCCATGACCGATTCCTTCTAAAGTCCCTACCAATTCATGACGCACGAGCCATCCTACCGTCAGATGCTATATAGTGCAGATATCGGCAGCGTCATTAAATAACCCATAAGAAAACGCAAGAAGAAATATTCGTCTGGCAAATATAAATGTATAGATGAAGGAATGCAAATTCGTGTCATCAACAGGACCGATGCAAGAATCCTGGCAACAAGAGTGGAAAGGTGTATTCCTCTAGAGACTATACACTTTTCGGTTGCATTATGACGTTAAATGTGTTATTGCAGATACAAGCCAAATATTGAAAACTACTTCTCAATAATATTTCAGACACAGTTCAAACGGTAGCAAACCTGGCTTGTATTCAGAAGGTGACTGGTTCGAATATCAAAGGAAATATCAACTGAGTTTTCTCGTGGAATTCCTCAGTCTTTCGGGCATAATGTTTGGATTGTACTTCAAAATAGGTCATATCGGCTTCCTACAATCGGTTTCAATACGTTAGTGACTAACTAGCATACAATTAATTGTTACGTAGTCAGAGATATTGGTCAGAAAAGTTAAATATGCAACAAGTAAATAAATTTAACGAATATTGAAAAATAAATTGTTTTATGTGTGACTAAATATTTACTATAATCTCGAAAAATGTTTCAAACGTTAAGTCGCAGATCTCAGTGAGGTGTATACTTTATGTTCGTAACAAATTTTGGAAAGAATGTCATCTTCTGGGTGTGGCGCGGTGTAGATATTTAACCGACGTTTCGGAAGAACGTATTGTCTCCATCTTCAAGGTATAAGAAATCCGCGAGTGATGAACCAGCGTGAGCAGGCGCCACATCCCGGAAGACCACATTCTTTATAGTCACCTCCGTGAAAACTTCAAATTTTACAAATTTTGGAAATATCCTTTTCGAGAAAATTAGAACATTCGATTTGAGCGCCATGCAACGAGCATGTTGCATTAGACCGATTCGAACAATACTTAATTAAATTCGCGCAGTGCGTGTCTTTGTAGATTTCCTATAGTAAAATGAACCTAAATTCGTTTCGTAGTTTCGAAGACGAAAACATTCGTGTTGACAGACAGGACCTGTCCATCGGGTGTTCATTTTGTGAGTTTCTTGCAAGATGGAGAATAATCAAATATGGGTTTTCTCTGTTCGTTTTCCTAAACAACCCGTCCTCAGTCGTAATACTACTGTCTGAACAGAACTCACCACATTTGGAGGACTTCCTCATGTCGACAGAGGAGTAGAGACAGCACAACACGAACCGCGCACTCTCTCCACAGCCAGACCTCGACTGAGCAGATACCGGCTCTGCACCATGCTTACAGCCGCCCGCCCGCACGCCCGCACGGGGCAGTGTTACGTATTAGCGGTCCGTTCGAACCACCCCTTGGGACCGCCGTGTCCCGTACGCAGAATCGCTAAAGAAACGAGTGGTTACGTTACTGAACGACACTACAAGTCGAATGATCGTACTGTTAGGATTACTGTCTCCTTGGATGTGACGTCGTATAGTCTGGTAGACATTTACTGATATTCTGGATGGACGCACTGTCTTTATCTGCAAGTGCAGACGGACAGAAAATAATGTATCTTGGCTTTATGATTCGATATTGACTTCGCACGGAGGAAAACTGCGAAAGATTTGGGGTTCTGACAGAGGTACTGCCTTCTGGAATGAGATGTCATGTAGTCTGAAAGAAGTTTACAGACGTTTTGGAGGAAATTCAGTGAGATGGATACAGCACTTTCCTGCGAAATATCAGTAAGCTTGTACAAGGCTACACGGAGTTACATACCGAAGACAGCAATCTTCATATTCAAAACCATGATAACCTCATGACCTACGACAAAGATTAGAGTGGGAACTGTGAAAGGTGACGGGTAAAAAAGTAAAACTATCCCTGTAACAGGTAGAGGAGGCCCATAGGGTTGTGAGACATCGAGGATCCCACATTTTCTAGACAATCGGCTCACAGGTGGCGGTGAGGTTGAGAACTAGAAAGGATGTGGACAGAAGTATACATGGGCTAGGTCGAGGAACATTCCAGCACCCATTTGCAGAGGCAGAGGACAATCAAAGAACACTCTCTCACGATGATCCTGGCCTGGGCTAAGATTCACACTAGAGAGATAACTAACCACTACATTGCGACGCAATGGCGAAATTAAGAATAGACGTCAGTGTGGACATCTCTGAATAATTACATGGCCACTAATGAAAGCAGCAGCCGTCGACGTTGTACCTTTTAGGAACCAAAGAATTGCATCTTACAGGTTTTATTTCACATCAGCATTTACCTGCAGGTATTGTAGCCGTACCATTGACACCATCAGCTTTATTTGTAATCAAGATTTCTTTTATAGTAATTACGCATAGGATGTAATAAGGAACACTGAAGTGGGACTTAGCCCGATTCTTGGTTTCAAGAATAGGGCCTGCTTCACTGCTACAAACACAAGGTAGGAAGCACCCGCAGAGTTTACCTGGAAAGTCAGTTCGAAAGTTGACCGGCGGGATCCTTTGGTAAAGTTACACTTGACAGGCTTTGAACACCTTAAGTCAAATTGGGAAGGCCCGCAACCCACTCTACTGGTATAACTTTTCAAGCAGCTGTCAAAAACGCGTTAGGACTTTAAGGTCCAAAGGCCCAAACTACAGCTAGGTAATTGGAGCAGTGAGAATTGCGGTTAACTCCCTAAATTCGAATTGTCCCAATCAGCCGAAATTAGGATAGTAACTTGGAGGCGGAGTTGAAGCTGTGAACACTTATTGCTTCAGAGCAGAGTCAGTCTGCTAAAAAAGAGTCTCTGAACAACTCTCCAAGCGTACAGCCGAAAAATTAGCGTCACTGGCAGCTTGGTTCAAAAGTCAAAATTAAAAACAAAATTATGTTTAAGTGTGTTACTGGAACAGTCTCCGAATAACTCGGCAAAATTAATTAGACGCAAAAATTAGTGTGAATCTTAATTTGGCTTAAAAGTTTACGTGCAAGTGTAATCACGTGTTGTGGTATAAAACAGTCGCTAAATAACTAGCCAGGGATCCGGTCGCAAAAGTTTCAGTGATTTCAATTTTGTTTAAGGGGTTAAGGACAAGTGCTGTTACCTGAACATCAAAAAGTGCTCATTAAACAGTGTGAGGTAGTGCCTAGCTATAAACACTCTTATCTTTCACGCTGACGCGAGGCCCGTATGCACCCTGAGACAGAATCTCATCGCTCTAGTGCGAATGCAGTACCTATCACCTGTGGTTTCCGGTTCATCCCCCCTTTTCCCGGAATAGTAAGCCTTTATAGTAAGCTTACTGGCGCCCAGCATTCCGGTAACCCATACCCCGCAAACAATAAATATCCACAACAACAACAACAACAACAACAACAACAACAACAAAAACGGAAGAAGAACTGGACAAGAAGGACTCAGCAGCAACCTGCAAACTCGGAGTAACAACAGGTGAGAGGGAACGGCTAGAGGAGCAGCTGCAACCAGCAACAAATTAGCCAAAAGGACTGTTAGAGAGAGGAGGTGGCTCCAAACGTAAGGGCTGGACGGTTAGAGTATACTTGTACGTCACCATATAAATTACACACGTTAATCAAATCAGAGATTATAAGAATGACAGGGAATGTAACACCCGTCAGAGAGATAAGAAATGGTTACTAAGTTATGGTCGGAAAAACTGAAAGGAAAATACCACTTGGAAGACTTAATGAAACTATTAAAATGAATCTCAAAGAACTAGGATATCAGGCTCCGGACTGAATGTTTTTTAGGCTCAGGACAGGGACCAATGACAGGCTCTTGGGGGACAAGGTAATAACACGTCGGGTTCCATAAAGAGCAGATATTTTATTATCTGAACGAGCACTAATTTCTGAAGAACGAGTCTGATCCATGAAATTATTATTTAATTAGTTATGTTAAGATTAGCCTGTCAATGTCACCGAATCATATAGAATTTTTATGTTGTAAACATGTTATTTTGTACACTCCTAAAATGTTAATGTAATGGATAGTATGTGCTTTTAAAAAATCCAACACTTCAGTTTCATATATACTTTGGGAACCTCGGATAACGAGTAGAAACTTAGCTCTATCTTGATCAGCTGATAAGAAGTTACATAATTTTCTGCAGAGATGAGTCATGAGCGTCATGAGGATTGCGCATGACTTTTCTCTGGATAACACCATCCCCGTGTCCTAAGCTTATGTAATCGTACAGCGTCATCCGCAAATGTTTAACCTCATTAGTAGGTACAGGTAACTTCATCCCAGATCTTCAGTCTGGAAGAAACACACAAATTTCTCACATTTTAGCAGAACCTCGACATGTTTGTGAAAGAGAGAAAGATACAAAAGTAAGTAAGGACTTCATGTGTGCAAAAATATGTGTGTCAACATTCATCTGACGGAGAGGGGAAATAGTACTAAATGTTAAAGTGACGTTTAATTCCCTTAAAATAACTCATAAGTAACGGTAGTCGTCATGAAAATGCGAGCCGAATTAATTTTGTTTAGGCGAACCCGTGTGCTTTAACTGTTGTTAACATTCTGCAACATTCCATGCTGTGGTCGATAAAGTCATGTCGCTCTACTCGATAACTCTGTAGGTGCGCTTCACAAGCGGGTCTGCAGCGGTCCTGTTTGTTCATTCTCAAATATTCTGGGGCCCATATCGCAGATATATTTCCAACCCAACGTTCTCCACCTTACCACGGTAAAACAGATGGTTTTGCTTTGCATAACTACCAACAGCAGACAACCTTTCCTCCTGCATTCCTGGCATGGTCAAATTATACTTCGTTACACCAGAAATTAGCGATTCCAAAACATCTATCCTGTATTCACCTAACATAATAAGTACCAGTTCCAGTTCGACTAAATCGGAGATTGAAAAATAAAATCATATGCAAACACTGTATAATTTTTATCTGAGATCTGTCATAATCAATTGATGTTTAAATGTTGTTCAGGGAATGTGAAAGGCCTACGTAAAAACAAGTGTTGCAACATGAAATTAGTTCCGTGCTATACTCTTTCTCTTTTTCTTTTCCCTTGGAACAAACAGCCCCAGTGGGCCTAGGCCTACCTCCATGAACTTCTCCGTTCATTTCGGTTTTTTTAGATCTTACACATTCGGTAGGACTCCTTAGGCGGGTGATCAGCTCGTCGCAAGGCCTCTACCTGTACACAAACACAGAAAAACGCACACAAACATCCATGCCCTGAGTGGGATTCGCACCAACGATCCCGGCTTCCGAGCGAGCGAAGACAGTGCATACAAATATACCTTAGACCGCTCGGCTACCGTGACCGGCGCTATATTCTTCAGTCAGTAATATTATGAACAATGCACAGAAGCCAACTCCACGTGTTCCACAAACAAAAATGGTTCCGGGAAAAAGAGATGACAAGTAGTCCGTTTAAACCACTTCCGACTATTTAAAGAACTCTCTAAAAGGTTAATTAATTCTGTCCATTATGACTGATGAAGTTTTTTTCCTTTTCAGTCTTTTTTTTATTCTTGACATGTTCACTGACACTGGACGGACTTAAGTAACCTTTTGTAGTATTGTTAGTGTGACGGACCAGGATGAAACAAATCAAACTCTCTAAAACTGTAATATTTGTTGAAAAGCATATATCATAAACGAGCCCGTCGCGCTTCCTGGCAATAGATCGTGAATGCTCAGTGTCGTTAATCCTATAACTGCGCTTAACTAGTTCAATTATGTTCATAACTCAAACCTCATAACCATAAGATTTATTTTAATACAGACCTCCTGTCTACTTCTAAGCGTGATGGAAAGTCACATGAACAGTCGATCCATATTTTGATAAATTGTAGATTGCATTCAAGTGTCGTTGATGTCCAGTCCTGTTGGGGACAATACTGTGATACCGATCAGTGTCTGGTTGTTGCAAAATTGGGTGGAGACAGGAAGCAAGTAAACGAGCAACACATAAGTTTGATATGGAGAGATTCAATCTAAAGAAACTAAACGAGATAGAAAGTAAAAGGCAGTATCTGGTTAAAATGTCAAACAGGGTCGCAGCTTCGGAAAATTTAGTTGCTGGTATTAACAGATCTTGGGAAACTATTACGGAGAATATCAAAATATCAGACAAGGAGAGTCTATGATATTGCTAACTGAAGCAACATAAACATGGTTCGACGAAGGATGGTCAGAACTATTACATCTAAGTAAACAAGACAAAATGAAATTACTATACGATTCAAGCCCAATAAATAGAGGGATTCACAATACGTGAATCTAGGATACCTTTCAGGAAACAAAAAAGGGAATATCTGAAATATAAAGTTAATGAGCTTGCGACGAACAGTAAGGACAAGAACACTACAGACTTTTATAGAGAGACAAATGAATTAAAGGTTTGCTAACCTAGAACTAAGTTGGTAAAGGATGAAAATAGTGAACTACTTGCAGATTCCCACAGTATTTTGAGTAGGTGGCAGAACTACTTCTGTCAGTTATGATGTTAGGCAGGTAGAAACACATACAGTAGGTCCGTTAATACCTGAGCCTGGTCCTTTTGATGTTGAAATTGTGTTATTATAAAGATGAAAATTTAAATCGACAGGAATTGACAAAATTCTAGCAGAACTTATTTAAACAGGAAATAAAGTATTACGTTCTGAGATCTAGAAACGCATTAATTCTATTTGAAGTAGGGAAGCATTGCCCGAGCAGGGGAAGTAGTCTAGTATTATTTTACCAATTTACAAGAAGACCGATCAAAATGACTGTAATAATTCTCGGGACAAATCACTCTTACGAACTTCGTACACAATTTTATCTGATATCCTTCTCTTAAAGTAGACGAACTTATTTGGGATCATCAGTCTGGGTTTCGACGCAATAAAACAACTACCGACAGGATATGTTGCATTCGTCAAACACTGGAGAAAAATGGGAGTACAATGAGACAGTTCATCAGCTATTCGTAGACTTCAAGAAATCCTATAATTCAGTTAGGGAGGAAATATTGGACGATATTTTCATCGAGTTTCGGGTACCTACGAAAATAGTGAGTTTTATTACAATGTATTTAAATAGAACCTATAGCAGATTCCGAATAATTTTTCTTGTGGTCAAGTATGAGCTTGAAACTTGGTCTACGGCTTTAAGGGATGAATATAGATTGAGGGTGTTTGAGAGCAGGGTGCTGAGTGGAACATTCGTACCCAAGAGATGAAATATTACGAGACTGGGGAAAAGTGCATAATATGGAGCTTCATAAATTGTATTCTTCGCAAAATATAATTAGAATGATCAAGTCAAGGAGGATGAGACGGGCAGGGCTTATAGCACGAATGGGAAAGAAGACTAATGTAATCAGAGTTTTGATGGGAAAACCAAAATAAGAGACCACTAGGAAGGCCTAGACGTAGCTGGGAAGATAATATTAAAATCGACCTGAGAGAAATTGGATTGGGTGGTACGGTCTGGATTCATCTCACTTAGAGCAGGAACCAATGAAGGGCTCTTGTGAGCATGGTAATGAAGTTTCGGGGTTCATAAAATGTTGGGAAATTCTTGGTTTTTCAAGGACTCGGCTCCATGGAGTTAGTTAGTTAGTTACTGCTTCAATGGTAAAAGTAAAAAAGTAAGTAAAGTAAAGCTATCCCTAAAACAGGCCGTGAAGGCCCATAGGGTTGTGAGATGTTGAGAGTCCCACATTATCTAGACAATCGGCTCAAAGATGGCGGTAAGGTTGTCAGCCTTACGCGCCGGCCGTGCTTTACTCCCCAGGAAAATTATTTAATTAATTCCTGGTACTCATTTCTGTTAGTGGCTGAGTCGACCCCAGGGCTATAGTGCGGCTGGAAGGATTAGGTCAATTGAAAAATTCAATGACCTCATCGGGACTTGAACCCGCGACCTTCTGGCTTGTAGCATAGTGCCCCAACCAGTGTTCCTCCATATTTCCCAAGTAAAATTTTCATGAATTGAAGGAAATTTCTAGTAATTCGATACTTCATTTACGTGGCATGCATGTTTATTTGCATAACAGTAAGACCTACATGGACCCGCAATAAGGAAAGCAAGCAAGAACAAAGCCAATAACGCATTTCCGTCCGACAGTAATAGATTCTGCTTTATTTTTTCATCCATTTTCCCCGACAACGAAGACTGTTGTCAATGCTACTCGCTTACGGCAGATATGACCCTTAAAGCTGCACAAGCAAGGTCAATATTACATCCAATGAGGGCCAACATCTTTGTCAAATAAACACTAGGCGAATTCAACAGTGTTTTATCAAATATACAGACTTACTACGAGTTGTTAACTGAAAAGCAGTTCTAACTATTTTAAGGTACTTTGTGTTCTCTGAAGCGACCAAGCACAACCATAGTAACATGTGACAGGCAGTCTCTGAGCTGAATTCTGAATTCGGCTTCCGCCGAATATGGAGCAAGGAGTGATAAACACTTCATGGCGCCAGTCGGTGCCTTTGTAATGCTTTGTTACTATTATCCACAGCTTAGAGTCCCTCTTTATGAAGGTTCGAAGAAATTGAATCTATCGTACCTGACTCTTTTGACATATCCATCGCTCAACAAGAAACTGGTTCGGACATATTACACGACACTGCATCAATTGCCGAGATTATGCAGCATCTATTATATATTGCAGGATCATTATGGGCGACAAATGTTGGAGAAAGTGGTTGTGAACTACTTGATGGTATTATTGTGACAGAAGAAGTATGAGAAATTTAGCATGAAACACAGACAGACAGTATTCCAAAAGCCACTTTTCATATTCATGTAGTCCTGAAAAGTGAAAATTTGTCGGGATCTCGAAACAGTTCTTTTCACGATAATATGCACGCAAAGTATCAGACCTTATTAAAATCTGAAGCCTTAATTTGAAATATAGTTTAATGTCATTATTTAACTATATTATATTATTAATATATAACTATATATAGTTAATATATAACTATATATTAACTATTTAATTATAATGTGATTATTTAAGTGCAAACAAACATCACTTCCGATTCTGTGATATGCGGTATCTGCAATTAGATTTATTCCACTTTATTAATAATTTCTATTTTGAATAAATAGAAATCGAAGTCGGTAAGCTATTTAAAGTACAGGATGCGGCAGAATACATTAGACAATTTTAATGTGTGAAATGGGTAATTTATTTTCAGTTAATACAAGAGAGACAGATTTATGAAGTCTGTAGAAAAGCATGCCATGTGATAACTACTTTTTAAAGACAACATCAGTCAGATGAGCTCAGCAGTTACCGCAACTGCATGTCCGTTCTCGTTTTCAAAAAAGTACGGTCCTAAAATGCCAAATGAACTGAGTCCACGCCATTCTGAGACTTTCTGGTTATGCAAAAGTGATTGATGCAGTAAGCGCGGGTTTTCTTCTGCCCAGTACCTAAAATTCTGCTTATTAACACACCCGCTTAGATGAAAATGGGCTTATCAAGTTTGGAAGAAATGGCCGTAGCGTGTCCATCAATTCCAGTAGCTTGGTGAAGAAGTCCCTTCGCATATTCAAATCACGAGTCAGTGATTCTTGCACAATTTGAATTTTGAATGGATGAAAGTGCAAATCCATGTGTAACATTCTCCTAACACTCCTATCTGACATGCCTTGTGCTACAGAATGTCGCCCAGCAAAGCGTTGTGGGCTCTGCTGTAGGGCCACTTGCACCCTCTCCACATTTTCTGGGTTGCATACTGATCGTGGACGGCAAGGATTCTTCTTTGGCAAGGCAGAAGCAGTTGACCTAAACTGGCTTACCTAGTCGGAACCTTACCATTTCTTCCAAGGATAAACTGCTTTATAAATTCACGATGTGTCTGAGTAGCTAAATCATTACGTTTAAAGAAGTTCCCAACAACAAATGCGGGATGCTCGCACGAGCAACACTCCAAGGCGACTAATATGCTTTGAACGCTTTGAACTGCTCTCGACGCAGCCGCAATAATCAGCGCGCTATCTACAGGCATGTGCAATTGGCGCCAATTTCAAATCGTCTAATCAATTTTGCCGCACCCTGTAGAAGAAAAGGCAGTAAGAACTTGTCTACGTCATGCACTGTACCTTTCAATTCTGCTCTGTTAGCATTCATAGAGTCGAAGGACACGGCATAAATGCACCAAGTACCATCACAGTCGGTTATACAACACATTCTTTTTCCTGACACGTGGTATCAAGCATTCTGCTATCTGCAAAGGGCAAAAGTCACCTTTAAGTGACGCTTCAAGGACAGAAGGCTATGTATTCAGTCACGAGAGAGAGAGAGAGAGAGTGAGTGACAGATCACGAGATATCTCAGGACTGCAGAAACGTTTGAAATTGTGGATCACAATGGCACTCGTTAAATGAGGAACGGGGAGTGAAGATGGTCTCTCACTCTCTGCTTCCTCTCCAGTCCTGTACAACAGGAGAAATTTAGGCACTGCATTTAACTTAAATTAAAGCGGGAGTGGTACGCGCCGTGGTAATGCATCTGAGTCACGTTTAGGTAGAATTTTAGACAGGAACAACTATTATGAGGTTTTCCATCACACAAAGAACACATTAACACTTTGTTGGCAGTGTACTTAACGACATTGTCAGCAAATCATGATTTACAGCGTCGAATAATTGGATAGTGAGTGAATGGGAAAGGGTGTGAAAGGAAACTGTCGTGGCTTAATTTAAGTTACTGGAAGAACTAAGGAAAATCATGAACCTCAGGACAGTTGACATCTAAGACAAAATTGAACAGGGCACCTCCCAAATACAAGTCGGAAGTTACGGCTTTGTTTAACTTGATCGGTTACCTAACCCTTTAGAAAGTACAACAGTTACTGTATGTACCACCTGCTTTAACATTAACAAATTCTTCATTTAGCAAACAGAGTGTCTTTATGTGTTTCATATTATTTTCTGAATAGATACAGATAAAACAAACAAAAACAAAACAAAGTCAGTGGTTTTAGTCCTCAAGCGAACTGTACCGACCGAGTGACCGCCGCTTCTCGGCGAAGTTAATGCCAACTTTAGCGGATAGAGGGTGTCGTGTGGTTAGCGCAATGAATCCCCACGGACGTTAATTTCGGTTTTCTAGACCGGGGCCCCTATTTGCTTGAAATAGCTCCTCAATTATCCCCATGACGCTGAGTGGACCCCGTTCCAGAGCCACTACTTCTCAGAAAATTTGGTAGCGCTGGGAATCGAACCCAGATCTCTGGGTGTGTAGTCAGGAACTCTGACCACTTAACTGCATTAGCCAGTTGGTCTTTATAATGGAGAAGCAGCACGTTTCTTGTGAGGTAGGAACGGATTCTAAAATGTTATTTAGACGAAATTCGGACTTCGTTGAGTTAAAAATAATCCCACTACCGTTTCCTCCCATATCTTATTGTATTCATCTTTCTTAATCAGTTTATCATATCTGAAGTTGCAGTATTTTGTAAAATAATTCAATAAACAGATTTCAGAAAAACATTGTTATATTTGTGACTTAGCTCCGAGTTCTGCTTACCTCAATTTTGTCCATACCTGACTCAGTATCAAAGTAATTCATAAGTGATCTGAACCATCTCGCTCATGACCGCTCATGAGTGACAGTTCTTAACCACATTCAACACCACAATCTGTGGAGCTGATGCAGTGTACAGGAAACAAAGAACCCCGATACCACCAGCCCCTCGCATTTTGTTCAAGCCTTAGCTGTTCAGTACAGCGCCTGACACGTGTTAGCAACCTATACTGTAGTTACTAACAAAGCCCCAGGCACCGGAAGGAACCTAGTGGTGTTTTATTTGGAACTGGTTGTCGAACAAATGAGGTTGCAAACGATTCGTCTTGTAACTGACGTTTAAATTTGTTGACGATATAGTATGTTCCATGAAACAATTATTTCGTACATTGTCTTATCGTAGGGATTTTCTTTAACGATATTTCGGGAATTTGTTCTACATCCGTCTTCAGGTGATCAATCTTACTATGTTAGGCCTCTCGGTAGAACTAATCTGAAAAGATGGAAACCGGTGGAATCAAAGGTAAACTATATGTGACTTTTAATCGAAGACTGCGTGTTTTAACTTCCAGTTAGTTCAGTTTAAACAGAACAACCGTTTTTCAAGACTGCAGGGTCTTGTTGCCACATGGTAAAACATAGTCTGTATGCCACCACCCAACGTTACGTTCATTATAGACCCTCAGATCAAGAATAAATTATCATAAAATCAAACGAGAAGAAAGATATGAGGAAACAAATTCCCAAGTTTCAAAAATTCAAAGAAAGATTAAGAAAAATCATAATTTCAATCAATTAGATTAATAAGAAGGCACCATGACAACATGAATACAAAATGGGTAACCACAAAAAAAAAAGGATCAATTCAAACAAACACACGCTGCCTGTTGAATATGTCTGGACACTGCTTTTAGTGCGAGCGACCATGGGTACGGAACTTGATTCCGGAGGCTACTGCTGATACTGATTTTTCCTGTGCCGTGAAGGAGTCTAGACCAAATTTCGCGGCCTGAATGCTGGTGTGCGCAACTGAACGCTGTACATAACACAGTTGTGTATTATAGCGTGCAAGTGAACTTTGTCCTTGTGTTTAATTAATTAAGTGCCATGCCATAAAGACGTATTGGGGGTGAAGGCATAGGTCTACCATTCTTAACCTCAGCACTCGATGGTCAGCTTCACTCCCCGGCCGCTTTAGCCCCGAGGAAAGGACCCCCATTGGCTAGGAGACTGGGTGGGTCCCAGAGCCGGTCTGGATGCTTTGGAGAAGGGTAAAATTTCTTGGCCCTGCCTGGAATCGAACACTGGCCGCTCAGCCAGTAGCCGGTCACTACATTGACTGACAAGGGAATGGTCTGATCCGACATGTCGAAACCTGCCCTGATTTTTTTTTCCCCCCCACTGCAAGAGTACCACAACAAAATCCACTGTCAAAATTTTAGCTGCTAATACGCACTGCAAGTATTTTTTAAAAATTGCTGAACATGGCCAATATTGTAGCCTGCCAGACCCTTGGAGAAATGTCCACCCCTAGCAGAGCAGTACGCAACACGCAACACGGCTGACTCACAGCCTAGGCTTGGGTTGTACAAACCTCTGGTACAAACGGTTCCATGTACAGAAAAAATGAGTAACTTCGGTAATTTTTAAAAAAATACTTGCAGTGCGTATTAGCAGCTAAAATTTTGACAGTGGATTTTGCTGTGTGTACTCTTGCAGTAAAAAGAATAAAAATCAGGGCAGGTTTCGACATGTCGGATCAGATCATTCCCTTGTGAGATACCGGCTGCTCAACCAATAGCCTATCACTATACTGACTGAGCTATCCTGGCTCTTGTTACTGTGTGCGTGCGCGCGCGTTTATGTGTATTTGTGTAGGTGGTTAAAGGGCACAGTGAAGTGTAGTGAAGTGCAAATATTAGGAAGAAAGATTGTGTGTAAGAGTCCCAGGCTCTCAAGTGTATAGGAGTGGGTCTCATAAATAGAAGTCGTTCAAACCACAGTATGATTCAAAATATAAGAGGCTGTATTTGGTTGTGGTCAAGCTCATGGCCGTTCACGTGACCAAGCTACCTGTGTAGCATAAGATACATAAGATAGGCATGTTCTGCTTTGAAAAGCCTGGACTTGTACAGAGTGTCCAGATGAAGGGTATCCAAAATAAAATAATTATATCTCAGAAAGCATTTATTATAAACATATGTGTATAACATAAATCTTCCACCAAGAGCGACATGTACACAGGTATCAATACCACAGATGCTAACCTGCTGGTACGACCAGTACTTCAATCAGATAGGTAAAAGTAAAGTTGTCCCTGTGCTTAATTAATTATGTGCTACACCATGAAGGGGTATGGAGGAGTGGTCAGCTTCACGCCTCAGCTGCTATACCCCCGGGGAAACAGCGCCCCCAAACCTCTTTGATAGGAGGCTGGGTGGGCCCCAGATCTGGTCTGGACAACATGGAAGAGAGAACGTTCTTGACCCTACCAGAACCCAAACTGTGACACTTTGATCTTCCATCCTGTAGCTACGCTACTTTGCTAGATCACCACCAATTGTGAATCCCACCAATAAATATTATACAACTTCAAAGGAAATTAAAAGGCTTTTTTAAAGGAGGCTAAAAGTTCTGCAACATGAGAAATTGAACCTGCATCATGACAAAATAAATGGCTGATTATTCAGCCATAAAAACATAACTGGAGAACAAAAGCTTCCAATATTTTACAGTTTCCTCCAAATCTGAAAAACTGATCAAGGCAATAACCCACCATCTTCCCTCAGATACAACAGAAGACGCCATTTTAAGGTCATTAATGTGGAGAAAACAAAAGTCATACAACCAGCATCTGGGAGGCAAACAAACACAGGAGCCTTCCCTTTAACATTTGTTACCTTGACATGAAACCCAATCCCAAATAATTTCAAAGCTGACAAGATTGAATAATATTATTATTATGGTTAAGGCATAAAGAGCTAAGACTGATCTTAAAAATGCTAAAATTGCCAAAAGTTTGGCCATGTAGCTAACCCATACAAATCTTCTTCTAAAAATATGTTGGCTAGAACTCTCACACTCAGTTTTAGCCTCAAATTAACAAAATGCACCAACAGACATGCAACTTCTGACAATGCTGTCAGTATGCATCAATTGTTGGTATACATACTGGCATATATCAGTTAGAAAATAGCATAAGGCACGTTCAATACTTATCCTCACAAAATGTAGTGATTAAATAGGTAAAGGTAAATCTATCTCTGTAACAGGCCATGGGGGCACATAGGGTTGTGAGATATCGAGGCTCCCATATTTTCTAGACAATCAGATTACACATGGTGGTAAAATTTACTGCAACAAATTTCAGGAACATACATTAAGTGACAGTAGTGCCATTCACACTATAGAAGTTTGCTTTACCATCATGGCGATATTGTTTAGGGCAGGAAATTATAAAGCACACAGGAGGGGCATAATGTTCATACAAAAGTCTAAATAAAATCCATGAATTCATTCGAAAGTTATTAAGACACGGAGTTAATGGAACTCACATAGCATAACCTGCCTTTACTGTTAACAGCAGTAGGCTACAAATGGGCTAGATCTCATTAAGATCTGTTACTTGTATGTGAACTATTTTTAATGTTCTGTGTATTTACTGAAAGAGAAAAATATCTTATGGCTGCATTTGGTGTAGTATGTCATGTGACACATATTCAACAACATGATTGCTTCTGCAATAAATATAAATCTGACAAATCAAGATGCCAGATCAGAAAGACAACATGTGGAAAGTCAGTATAGCCCAAACCAAAGTCTGATCCTCATTTCCTTAGAACTATACAACAGGATTTAAGAGTACTCGTATATATTTTCAGTCACTATACATTTTATGACAGAAAACAATGATATGTGACTGTCATATCATGATGCCATTCAAAATATATGATCAAATCTTACTAAAGTACCAGTAAACAACAGTTTACATCTATTATTCCCATACAAAGTTCAATGTTACTGACAATACAGTAGAATTACCAGAGTCAGTGCTACACTCTGCAGAACCACATGAGTTGAACCCTCCAGAGAGTTATAAAGTAGTTGCCCACAGTCCAAGAGTAAAACGGATAATGTTCAAGTTGTCAGTATTCACTATTAAAAGCAATTTCCAAGACAATCTCTCAAAAGGACAAACAGACATGAGAGGACTCAAGGTAAAGAAGGCTGTTTTCAAAGCCACTTGAAGTTCGTACTGCCACAGTAGTATTTTCAATACCTTGAAGAGTTTTATGCATAATTTGTGTTCATGAACTTCCACAGTAAAGAAAATCCATTCCTCTACCTAGAATGGCTTATAACTTGATCTCTGATAATGGCACTCAGAAGGTTCCACATTCCTATAGTGATGCAATATGCAAGAACAGAAGACCTGTTGCAAGCAGTGCTTTCTGTTGGGTCTGCCCCAAGGTCATTATGACGAGGGCCAATAGGACAAGCCAGTTAGTCTTGAGATAGTTATTTGTGAGATAGACAACAGCCAGCAAGGATAGAAGCTGAGGAATCTATGATGGTGGAAGCCATTACCAGGTAATTGCTAAAGACACAACAGACTGAGAAGATTTAGGGCATGCTGTAGTGAACTGTACAGTGTGTGAATTAGTGACAGCACCATAGTTACTTGTAGTTACAAGTTCTAAAGAGTCCAATAAATCTGATTACCAATCCTAACCCCATCTCCAGTCATATCATGTGACAATATTAATAGCATCCTTCTATCCACGTTTCTTCCAACAGGAAAATTTGCAGAATATTTCATCAGCAAAATTATGTAGGCAATAATTATGAGCATTGGAACTTTAATAGTGGCAATTATTTATTTACAACTGATACAAAATAGATGCATGTTTCAAAGTTTTACTGTCCTTCAAGGTAGTCACTAGCATTGGGTACAACCCGTTGCCAGCAATGTGGAAGTCGAAGGATACCTTTAGTAGCGCCTGTTGTATTGATTGTTCGAATGGAGCAGTCTACTGCCCGAAGAATCTCTGAGATAGTTCTGAAGCGAATGCCATGAAGTGGTTCCTTCATATTAGGAATCAAATCGAAATCACAAGGGCTTAAGTCCAGGGAGCATGGTGGATGGTACAGCACTTCCCAGCCCCATCAATTGAACAAATCAGCCATAGCTTGCCATTTCTGCATTTCAATCAATTCATGCGGAACCCATCGTGATGCAATTTTTCTCATGCCCAGGCGTTCCTTCAGAATGTGAAGCACAGTCATATGCGTTAATCCTGTCTCTCGGGCCAGCTCACGAATTGTATGGTGTCGATCACTCTCCAGTAATGCGGAAAGAGCATACACTTCACTGACACTAGGACGATCTGGCCGACGCACGTCTGCCACATTTTGGCGTCCCTTGTTGAAGACTTCTACCCACTTTGCCACTGTTCTGTAAGGCAATGCAGATTCCCAACAAGCCTCTTGAAGACCTTGATGAAACTGTCGTGCTGTACAGCCTCTGGCACATTCAATCTTTATCGAACTCCATTGTTCCTGTTTCAAAAACATCGTGACAACACTACATTAGACCACCAGCTAGCATGAGGCTCTGTTCTTCTTGTCACTGCGCATGCGCATGTGGTAAGGGTGAGTCCATTTGTTCGGAGGTAAGGTAGGTATGTAACTAACGTGTGGTATAAGCAACATTATTTGTTTCCGTTGGATGGCGTCTCTACAGCAGTGTTGCCACTATTACAGTTCTGACCCTTGTATTTTCACCATTCAGGTTACCACAGCTACTTACTTTTCTCTAACTACAGAGCAGTAAAAAAAAAGAGCAGTACTAATGTCTATTATTTTTCTTGTAAAGCTTGGGTGAAGCCCAATCAGAAGAAAGCTATGCAACAAGGTGGTGAGAACCAGGTAGTCATCTGCTCTTGGAAAATTCAAGTTGGGTTTTGTAGTACACAGTCAGAATCACAAGTGTTCCTAAGTGACCTCTGATATCAGATAAAGGTTGGGCCATCCCTCTGTCTTTGCCCTCCATGTTGCTGTCATTCTATAAATTAATAATAATATTGCCCATGACTTTGACCCTTACATTTTCCATTGTAAAATTCCCATCCTGTATCTTCTCCACATACTTAACACAGAACTCCCACTGTTCTTTTGGGATGTTGTTAAGGGCAACACTTTTTCAGCAACTTCACATTTAACCTGGGCCCAAATAACTCTGTTGAATTGCAAGTGTAAATGAAATAAATGAACAACTGAAATGAATTATTGTGCCCTCTGGAGCTTGCAATCTCATCAAGTTCATAATATTTGTTCACTGATTTGACCATACACACAAAAATCAGTCCATTCCTGGTATGATTTGAATCACATTGTTCTTTTGTAGCCCATTAATAATTTCACATTTTCTTAAGTTTGTTACTGAACACTTATTAAGCATGGCATGACCACATACCCTCTCAATTACAAATCACCACATTTTTTCAAATGGTTTTGAGCAGGGTATCTACAAATTTCATGAACTACGTATTGAATACTCCAACATTCATGTCTACATGCCAATGTGTCTGCTGATATTTTCTTGGCCTGAATAATAATGTACAGTTCTCAATGAATCTCATTTTTAGAGAGTACATGTGCAAAGCAATTATCACCCTCCTTCGACAACAGGTACCTCTACATCACAGTTTCCTTCAGAATGTTTCCAGCATTTAGGCAAAGTTTGGCTTCGGTTAATCCACTTCTTGTCGAAATACAGAAAAAGTGCTACTTCATTCCGCACCCCCTTCATTATCCAAAGGAACATTTTTCAAGCGGCAACAATCTCACTCCAGTCAAAGAGTACTGTCTATTAATCTTTCAGTATCTTATACTGGGAACAAACTAGGGTAGAATATTCTCCTCTGTCATAACATGATATCATATTTCTCCTCAAAACGATTTTTATCAAATGTAATGTCATACTATTCCTTCATTTGATGTCTTATGAGGAGAGAAAATCTTAATTCTTCTGTTTCCCTATTTAGCAATACTTTGCATCATATTTCTGCCTATACCACATGCTTCTGCGTACTTTAGAGGGATTACAGGTGACACCGATCACTTAAAACATACTTTTGTAGTATTGGCTTGGTCAGAATGGTGCTGTCCCTACTACCTATTTCTGCCTCCTAATGGATGCCTTTTATGTTAACTTATTGATAAGGTGTAATTATTTAGGCTGCGGATAATGCAAGTTGTCCTTACAGAACTAACAAAGGTAGGTATGTAGCCAGTGCTTGAGGTGGAATGAAAATAGATCCGGGATGCCATCCCGTCGCATCCTGCCCCACCTCAGGCCCTGGGTATTGTACATTGCATTTACTGCCAAAGAAGTAACGGGATGCTTTTAAGCCATTTAGAAAAGAACCGGGATGCCATTCCGCCGCATCCCGCCCCACCTCAAGCCCTGTATGTAGCTACAAAAACCATCTCAGTCAGTTAGCATGAGACTCACGGTAACGATGCCAGAATTCGCCAATTCACGAGTTGATCCATCTTGACATTATCCACTTACATTGTTCTGAAAACCACACTCTTTAATTTATTGTATGTAAATGTTTATACAGTGGAACCTCGCTTAACGAGCATTATTCGTTCCAAAATCTTACTCGTAATGCGAAACACTCGTTAAACGAAACAATTTTTACCATATAAATTAATGCAAAATATGATAATGTGTTCCATGTGGAAAAAAATACTCAAAAAATTTTATGTATAATGTTTATTCAAAGAAAATTATGTATACATTGTTAAGGAGCGTGAATCATCTTCATCTTTTCTTCTGTGCAGAATGAACCAACCTGGAATGCGAATTCAATTTGCAGAAAACAAAAAAAATCAAAATAATTAGTTTATTATTTATGATACATATCTAATTCTTTTTTACTAAAAAGCTTTCTAGAGACATTTGTTTTTGCCGACACTTCAAAATTTGGTGAAAATGCGACACAGCATTATCATTATATAAATTTGTAGCGTGCATAGCCACTGCCTTATTAGGGTGATGCTTCTCAATGTATGATACAACAGTTTCCCATGCTTTCAGCATTTCTCTTATTGCGCCAGAAGATTGTTGCTTTGCTCTTATCTCCTTCTCCTCCTCTGACAAACTCTCCTCCACAACTTCTTGCTGTGAAACACAATGCAACTCCAAATAGTGCAAATTGTTGATGTAGACCGATTGTATGTATGTGCTAGATCAGCCACGCTCACACCTCGTTCTCGCTTTTCAATGATTTTACGTTTCATTTCTACGGTTATTTTTATTCTCTTATGGCTGTCTTTTTGCGGCTTTTTCTTCGGGGACATTTTTGCAAGGGTTAATAAACTTTGCACAAAAAGAATCACAAATAATATGTCTGAACAAAAGTTTGGAAAAATGTGTGATCACAAGCGACACTAAGATGCTAGCGAAACAAGTGCTAAACACAGACTGACGTAGCAAGCGCACAATCTGGGACTTCCCTCTCGTCACTCGTTATGCGAAACGTCGCTCATTAAGCGAGTCTTTTTTTATAATCTGTTTTGCTCATGATACGAATTACTCGTTATGAGAGGTGCTCGTTAAGCGAGGTTCCACTGTACTTACAATTTCTCATTTGAACCGATAATCCACTTCACCAGATCTATTTAGTGAACTAGACTTTGGAGTGTGCAGATATCATGTCCATACGCTTCAGCAAATCAAGAAAGTGTGAGAAGCATGAAGAGGGCTTCCACATTCCCACACTGGGAATTCAAAACTTCACACAAGACAACTACTACACAATGGCCCCTGAGTAGCTCCCATTTACAAGCAAATATAATGAGTTTTTGGGCTGGCTTCTTCACTGACTCTTGTAGGCATTTCTGGTTTTCTGTACCTGGGCTAAAATTAATGACTGCCCATATGCGTCAGAATTCCAGACTTCTTGGTGATGCCAGAATCCAGAAATTTCTACATAAACACCATATTACACATTGAAGACAATGGAATACGGTATTATAGATTTACGATAAAGTTGAATTAATATCAAAATATAACATTTTGAATTTAAAGTACTGACAAACAATTATAAATAAAGTTCTCAGTTATTTAAAATCAGTCAACTGAAAATGGCCAGGAATGATCACAGTCACAGGTTATCTGATTTTAGCTTGCCATTTAAAAACTGCTGTACACTGTAAACATGTAGTTCTCCTACAACATTTATGTACTGCCCATTCAACACTTTTCAACCCACTTATTTCCCTCAGTTGGTTAGTAAACCATGAGAATACTGGACTGCACTGCTTAGGACAGGAATGTTTCATACCATTACCAAGTGACAACTGAAAGCATCAGCCAAAGACTGACCCTAACACCCGCTTGTGATTGACTGTTGTATATTCCAGCAAAGGTGAAGCTTTATAAGGATGAGATTATAGATGAACTGTATAAATTACAAATGTACATTATTTAAGTTCATCTTTCTTGGGTACAGATAATTTTCTTACTGCATTATTTTTAGATACCTGAAAGTTATGTTCTTTCAGGGTACCACTTCATGCATCATAATTTGAGAACAGATTTGACCTTTATTTTTGCAGCTGTTTAAACTCATAACAATCTGGGTAATGTTCAGGTTGCTACAATTATTGCTTATACATAGTTTTGTCACCTAAGAACACATACTTCCATAGCTTTCCATTTAAATAAATATCTGAGAAACACAAAAGTGCAAATTTGTCTTACAGAATCAATAAATAAATATTTCACATGTCTGGACAGCCTGTTATCATGAGAGAAATACACAAACGAGAGAAACAGGTTTGGTGACAGAATCAGAGGATGATGAACGGTGAGGATGGACAGAATGCCTGGGATCACTTTGTTCAATGACAGTCCACACACAACTGTTATATTACTTTTATTAAATTATAATATTTACAGTAGTTCTAAAAGCTACAACATAACATTAACTGAAGACAAATTATAACACAATTTCTTATCTACAGCTATGAATTAACGATCAATCTCACCGAAAACAACATCCAGTGTCCCTGCAAAAGCAAACATCTGGATCAGTAGAATATACACCCTGAAGAAAATGAAGAGAAACCAATACCCAATGCATGATACCAACTTTATTTTGAATGGTCAGCAGTTAGTCAGCTCCTGCTTTAGTTCCAACCAGTGGTCAAAATGTAATCTAGCAACTACAATTCCATCTTTCATGAAACTTTATTGGTTAAAGAGTTATTAGGAGGTGAAAAGCATGGAGATGGCACACAGTTTTGATGAAACATAAGCCTATCCTTCCTTATAAAATAAGAAGATGGGCTAAGAATTAAACAGCTAAGCTTATCGGTATGTTAGAAACAACTTACCAATAATAGCAACAATGTCAGCCAACATGTGATTCTTGCCAATTTTGTCAATGGCAGCAAGGTGGGCAAATCCAGGTGCCTTTATTTTGCACCTATATGGCTTGGAACTTCCATCTGACACAAGATATACACCAAATTCACCTGTTTCAGCAAAGGAAAAGGAATTCAATTAGCCAGCAAAGATCTTAAGTATGTTTCCATTATAACAAATATTAACCGTTCAGCGTGGTTTGACGTGTATGTTTCGTCAGGTATTTAAATCGTCTGGGGGGGTTCGACGTGTATGTTTCGTCCAGCTGCACACCTATGTTATAACGCCCATAATAATTGATGGTTTTGCTGTAGATTGTTAGATTTTTCGCTGGCCTGTTGTCAGGAGAACTGTATTTAATGACACACGAGTTTAAGAGCGCTAAGTAATCGTTACATATGCCTGTCTTGCAGCAAATTTCCTGTGGCTATTGCGAGCGTTCTACTGTTATTAATGGTGTGTTTTCTTTGCTTTGAAGTTATAAACAGCAGAGACGTGATATGTGCTGTGTTTATAATATCATATTGCCCTGAGCTGGCCACACTAACACACTCAATTGGAATTCTTAGAAGAGGGATGTCCAAAACTTTATTCTTGCATGATCGATTGATTTCGCACAGTATATAGCACCCAGTTCTTAGAAAAACGTCACGAATTAAGGCAGAACACTGTGGTCACCCCCTGAGACGATACGG
>NW_019738958.1:23967-27351 GCF_002891405.2 Cryptotermes secundus | reverse complement strand
ACTCGTACCGTTGAATTGACTACAGCTGACCTGACTTAGTAAACTAATCACGGAAAGACATTTCCTTGAACTATACCCCTCACGAGGAAGAAGGCAAGCCGCACAGAAGCTGTGTGGTTAAAAAAAAGAGCATAAGAAAAGATACACAATATTGGAGCGATGAATGTGGGGCACCGTTGGGTTACACGAATGCTTCAAGGCCTTCCTTACACTGCTCAAATTCTGAATCACCTGCTTCCTTTGACGAGATACCGGGTGCTCATATTATAAGGAAAGGTTACAAAAACCATCTTTTAAGATCATTTTAGTGAAAGTTTCATGCTTCAAGGCGTACCATTCACTGCTCAAATACTAAACAACCTGCTTCCATTACCGAGATACAGGGCGCTCATATTATAAGGTAAGGTTATAAAACCACCTTTTAAGATCATTTTAGTGAAAGTTTCATGTTCCTATCTCATAGAATTTAAGAACAATGAAGAATAAATCATTTTCGAGCAAAATTTAAATGGCCGGCTGAATATATTACCGCCGGAGACGCGGCCGCGGAATTTAAATGACCGCGCCAAAGGGTTAAACACCATATTTTTATGAATTTATAAATTGTACATAGTTATAGGTCATGATTCATAGCATACAAATGGTATAAAACTTATAAGCCACAAAAAAAATAGTACTTAAACAGAAGTGAACTCAACAATGAAAGAGCACACCCCAAAATACAAATGACAGTGACATGGAGGTCAAGAAAGCAGTAGAAATGAAGTAAAACTGAAAGAGAAAACAACAGCTGTGTGAATTTTAATTACAATAGGGAAGAACTATAATGAATTTTGATTGAAACAGTAAAACTATGGTATGAAAGTTCAAGTATATAAGAAATGAACAAGCAACAAACAAAATGGAAAAGATACTAGATTCTAACTAAAGTAACCTGTTATGTACGTGTCACAAATATAAAATTTAAACAGATGATATTTTAAATATGTAAAGGATTTTATATACCGTCATGTAAAGATAGGTACTACCGCAATTTCCAAACACAGCACCAACCTTTTGGGGCCTCTATGGCTGTATATGTGGATCCAGCTGGAACAGTGTACCCCTGAGTGAAAAGCTTGAAGTGATGAATAAGTGCTTCCATTGATGTCTGGAGAAGGCAAAAAAACATACACATGGTTATGATTTGTATAAAGGACCAGACACACATCTTTAGAGACATGTTACTTTAAACAGAATGCCTCCAAATGTAAAAGTACTGATCTCCTGGCTCTGCTTGCTAAAGACAACTTGGAAATCCACTTCTGACGTCATCATTACGATTTCACTGGATCTGCAATTTTCTCAACTGATTTCAGACACAGAAAATGTGACAAAAATCATTACCCATAATAACAAATGCTGCAATCATATCAGAATCACAGCTCTCTCAAGAAAATCATTCTGCTCTGAAACTGTATTAATAACCTCTCCATATGTGTAGGTGTACATGTGCCCATGAATGTTTTATACACATGCATATATGTGGGCATTTCTCTTACCAGATTCAACTATGAACATCATTAATATGTATGAACACTAAATGATAAATATGCATGCATCTCAATACAAACACTGGCAGTACTGATAAGCACTGATTATTAATTTTACATGTATGCATCCTTTTATTCACAATTTCTTTTTCATTATTTCAAATACATTTAAATGGACATATGCATTCATATTCCATTTAGTTTCTGATTGGATACAACACATTTGGAAAAGAGAATTTTTAGAACATAAGATTGAGGAGTTGACATAATCTGGCAGTGATTTCTCCTAAGCAGGGTGTAGCCAAGCAAGCATGCAGCAGTCCTTTATTATTATTATTATTATTATTATTATTAGAGCGGGTGGGTTTCCCCATGCACTTAGACCAGTTACTGGTCCATTGTGCGTCCCCCTTTAATTTCTACTGTCCCCATACCCTACCAGTACTGGTGTGTGCTATCAGCCCCGTTCAGCCAACGAGGTCAGCCGTCGGTACCTGATATTTCCCCCACCTACCAGAGGTGGTGGAAACTATTTGGGCAGGAAATTGTTGCCTAATTTTGCTCAGAGGTCTCCTAGAGACATGAGGATCTTTTACGTGCCGTAAATCTATAACACGGGACCCACGGCTTAAAGTCCTTCCCAGAGGACTTGTTCCCTGAATTTTTCCACCCTTAAAAATTCCACGACCTTCGCCAGGTTTGAACCCGCATACCTTGAGTCATGAGGTGGGAACGTTACCCCTAGACTATGGAGGCCGCTTATGCAGCAGTCCTTTAATATGTTCCAGATGTAAAATTATAATTATGCTCCTTAAGATGAAAACTGCTTAGCAACATGACAGGACTGCACTATACAAAATGTATTTCCAATCTGACATAATCAATCACTTCAAGTGCTTGTATTTGGCGTGTGATATTAAATCAAAATTTTGAAGCAGGAAATGCAATACTTCTTACACGTAACTTGTTCAAACACTTGAAAATCTGACTTCACAAGAGCTGGATGTTTCCAGCACAATCCACATAAATTCCACATTTTATAAGATGCTCAGCCATTTAGGAACTTCAAGGTATATACTATCTTCAGCACCAACATTATTCGCAAGTCAAGTGCCAATTAAATTTAATATAAAGACAAATCTGTTAAATCTTAGTTGAAAACTAAAAGTAATTATATGAGAAGCATTATCTAGCAAAAGCTAGATCACACCTAGCTTACTGTTACCAAAGCCATGGAAATCTAACAAAACACTACAGTTGCACTTAAATGGTGCTAAGGTAAACACAAAAAGTCCCCCCCCCCATAAAAATTTGGGCGATACACACACACACACACACACACACACAGTATGTATGAGATAAGTGTCTCTGGTTTGGATTCTATGGAGTATTTTCATAGAGAAAGCTGACATTTTTCATTGAACTGCTTGTCTGCAGACGACCGACCTATGGCTTCTATTATATCATTCCACAGATTTTAGAGCAACATTCTTTGTATTCTATTTTCTTTCAGCAATTAAATAATCTGTGTAGAACATTACTACTCTTAAGTTACTATAGGATTCTGACGATGGTGTATAACACACAGAGATATTGGGTTTTCGGACTTTATCCATCATCCTGGTTTTTGAATTGAATTTATTTACATTCTATAAATCCTAAGCAGGTTAGTACCTTTGGATACAGAACAAGTCAAAAGGTTACATACATAAGTACAGGCAATTTTAGCTTAAAAATTAATATAACTTAATTTTACATCATTCTCTATTTACATTGAAGTATTCATCTAAAGAGTAGAAGGAATGAGCATGTAGATAATTCTTTAACTCTGATTTAAACTTTTTAGTATCAT
>NW_019738958.1:3366-17215 GCF_002891405.2 Cryptotermes secundus | reverse complement strand
TATTCATTGAATTTAGTAGACTGCAATTACCTTTTCCGATTTCTATTAGTTAACTAACATTATTGTCTGAAAGATTAGTTTCTTTTGCAATTTCTTTTACTTGATAAACTTTACTTGCACTCTTTATCCTAAAAAATGATTCTGAACACCCATGACAACTGGAATGTGTCTGCCTTTAATGCTCTCTGCAATGAGTCGCGTCAGCTTGTCCTTGCCTCGAGGATTAAGATGCAAACCATGGACAGTATGTTCGCTCCTCAATATTGAAGAGACATCAGTCGCATCAATGTGGGCTGCGCCAACCTCCACAAGCGAACGCTCAAGCCGAAGATTAATCTTTTAAGATAACTAAGAAAAACATGTTTCGGAAACTGGATCCATTTCCGCCCTCAGGTGAGGGAAAACACCTATTCTGTTGGGTCCCTTAGAAAGAGCTAGCCTCAATCACTGGACCCTCACCTGAGGACAGAAACAGATCCTGTTTCCGAAACGTCGTGTTTTTCTTAGTTATCTTAAAACCAGGACAGTGGATAAAGTCCAAAAACCCAATATCTCTCCAATTATCAATAGAACCTCCGTCGAGTGTAACAATATATATTCTTGTCACCATTTTCTCACATTTGCCTTACATGTTTCGGCTCACAAAGAGCCATCATCAGAGGCATCCACAACAAAAACATGGAAACACTTGCACTGCTCAACAATCATAATATACAGTTTTTTGTGGAAGATGTTACACGTATCGGAGCGTAAAACACAACAACATCCAGTACCCCGAGTGCGGGTATCCCATTTGCATTTAAAAATTTAAAAAATCACCCACAAAGTGGGTCGTTAATGTTAAAATTAAAGTTAANACACACACCCCCCACCACGTCACGATACACATAGCTTTAAATAACATCGACGTGGCCTCTCCACTGCACTACACAATACACTACGCGTCGGACACAGCCGACCACAAGGTAAGGCCAGCATCAAATATTATTTAATATTCAACGTTAAATATATTATAATAGATAAAACCTAACGTAATACAATATCTTTGCAGCCCACGCAACCTCGTGCTGACGCCTCCCCCATTGGGACTATCCACTAAGAGGAACCTGAATATTTTACTTGGACGGTTTTAACTTTAATTTTAACATTAACGACCCGCTTTGTGGGTGAATTTTTAAATGCAAGTGGGATACCCGCACTCGGGGTACTGGATGTTGTTGTGTTTTACGCTCCGATACGTGTAACATCTTCCACAAAAAACTGTATATTGTGATTGTTGAGCAGTGCAAGTGTTTCCATGTTTTTGTTGTGGATGCCTCTGATGATGGCTCTTTGTGAGCCGAAACATGTAAGGCAAATGTGAGAAAATGGTGACAAGAATATATATTGTTACACTCGACGGAGGTTCTATTGATAATTGGTGATTGATAGTGTAACGGACCAAAATGAAACAATTCCCAATATCTCTGTGTATTACTACTCTTCTTTTCACATACAGCCTCTTGTAAGTTAATTACGACATTATTTTTGTTGTACTATAATTGACAATTTCAGACAACTTAAAGTCTTTGATATGTCCTCATGCATTATACTTATTTACAAATGTTTAATGTGGGTTATGTATATTTGGTTTTAATATCACATACAATTTTGATATTGTAAATAATCATATTTAGATTTACTATTAGTAATCAGGTTTGTAGACCATTATTTTGCCGTTTAATGTGGTATAAGCATGAGTTCAGTCTTTGAAAAGACCAACTGTTATTTCCCTCATCCAAGAATTGTAATTGGTGACGATCACTCAGTTAGGGGAAAGTCCTTGGAGGTCATGAAAATGTACACCCCTTTCATATAGAGATATTATAAATATTTCAGTAATTGAGATGATAATGTAAATTTTAAATTAACAAGTGACTGCCTCTGATTTCACTACTACTGTGAGCTACAGCAGTGTACATAGCAACTTGCAAATAAACCCCAAACATTCTATTCAGCGCTCCTTTACTTATTTTGTGAACATCATCCACATTTCTTCAACAGTGTAAACCTAAAACCTGTATTACCCATCTACCTCGGGTCTATCTTAGACATTAACTGTTATAATGCCAGCTGCACACAAAATGCACAATAGCAACAGCAAACATTTAAGCCTCAAGCGACATCTGAACATATAGCCTGAGAAACCACACTCCCAACACAATTAATATCAATCCTCAGTCATACCTTCATCTCAGAACGTGAAGGAGGTGTTATCTTCATGTCATCAGTTTTGATCTCTCCTGGTGGCATTTTGTTCAAACACTGTTCAATAATTCTCAAAGACTGTCGCATCTCCTCTACACGACACAGGTACCTGAAACAATATTCATGGGCATCCCTCATATTTTTAACTTACTTTCCTTATTCAGTACAGAAGACAGGCTTACTGTGCAGTTCAGTGAGGTACTGAAACCGAACCACAGTTGGAAATTGCAATCCTAACAGTCTTCAGAAATTTAGGAACAAAAAAGTTCTGGCCTATTTCAATAGTAAAAAGAGGTAAACTTGCCCATGTGCTTAACCAATTATGCACTAAGCTATGAAGGCATATGGGGGAGTGGATGTATCAATCCACATTTTCTTGACCTCAGCACTAGTTGAAGGTGAGTGGTCAGCTTCACACTCCGGCCACTTTACCCCTGGGGAAAGAGCCCCCAGTACCCATTGGATAGAAGGGTGGGTGGACCGCAGAGCCAGTCTGGACAACCTGAAGAAAAAAGTCTTGATCCTATAGGGTCTCAAATGCTGACCCCTCAGTTGTCCAGCCCATAACCAGTCACTATACCAAATATGCTAACCTGGCTCCCCCATTTCAATATTGCACATGTAAATAAGGCAAATGACACAAAACACAATGAAACAATCTACACTTCACTCACTACAACTAGAAACATGAGAACTGTTACAAAACTTTATATGAGTGAGAACAGAGTAGGACTGCATGCGTACCATGGTCTGTCCTACTACTGTAGGGGGGGGAGAAAAAAATTTCAGTTCACTATGTGGTAAGCATTGTGAATATGACATATTCCACATCCTACAGTAATTCTGACTAACTTTGGATCCATGGAATGCAAGACAATGTAATGTAATAAATGACCTATCACAAAAATATTTTTAAGGTTTAAGTTGCAGTGACTTGTTGCTCCATAGTAAGTAAACATATCTGATCAGTAATGTGTCAGTAATTTGATCAAGATTGGTCTAGAAAACCGAAATTAACGGCCGTGGGGATTCGTTGTGCTGACCACGCGACACCCTTTATCAGCAAAAAGTTGGCACTAAACTGCCCCGACAAGCGGCGGTCACTCGGTCGGTATAGTTCGCTTGCGAACTAAAATCACGGAGTTTAATTTCAGGAAGATGCCTCCAGTTATCTCCAAGTGAAAAGGAAAACACTGCAGAGTCAAAACCAACAAATAATATACACTGTGTTAACATTTAGGAAATGAGAATTAGTCCAGGGCCCTTGTGTATCTCAACAGAAAAAAGCTTAGGTGAGAGCATCAGAAGCAACATGTATATTGCATAACAGCACAAGGAAAAAAAATGAAAAAGTAGGATACAGGACTCTAGGGGCATCAAAGAAATATTGCACCCTTCAGGTGTATGCATAAATAACATTTTGTTGACCTAAACAAGTCCATATGAAGAGGTTGACCAGAAGAGTTGTTAGGCTTGTGCAGGACAAATATATCTAAGCATATTATATGCATAGGCACTGCTGTTGCTGTTCTTCCTTACAACCTTCAACTAGGAATGGTATTGAGGGGAGCATTGTTCTGTTTGTTGTCATCTTATAAACTGTAAAATAATGTAAGCACAAACCAGCAAGATTATTTATACTATACTCAATGTTCATACTTACAGAGCAAACAAATCCCATTATATCCCACAAGAGTAGTATTTTAGAACTAATTTATATGAAAAAAAAAAATTAAGGTCCAATTCCCCAACCATACCTGTCGTAACAGTCTCCTTTCGTACCAATAGGAACATCAAACTCAACTTCATCATAGGCATCATAAGGCTGTGCTTTACGTAAATCCCACTTGATGCCAGAACCACGTAACATGACTCCACTGCAACAAGACAGCAGTATGTAACCATAGTCCAAATTTACAAAAATGGACCAAATGGGGTATGAATATACATACAAATTCTCTACCTTTACTTTGGTCATGATGCAAACAGATCTACTGCTTCATGAAGTGTTCTAGCTTCCAGGATATAATGCCACGTAGTCCACTGAAAGTCAACCAACATTTTTGAAGAACATGTCCCCTCCATCTTCATGATCAGAGAAGAAGCTAGGTAAGAAGCTGACCTACTAAGCTCAGGAACATCAACGCAAAGGGGCCACAGTTCCCTTGGCTTATTCTCCAACCCTGAAGAAAGAGATGACATCTTCCTCCAAAACAGTGATTGACTATGTGTACCCAGAGACTACACACCACTGCTGTGAGAACTTCAAACCATGCTTACTGATGCTTTATTTTTGATAATCTGAAGAAACTAGGCTGAAATGTTGTATAATGCAGACCAGAGTTTCTCAAACTTTGTGACACTGTGACCTTCTAATATATAAACATACATGACCCCACCCCACCACTGCTGATTAGTGAAAGGTGCAGTTGTGTACATTGCTACAGATCCCTATTAGTCTGTAGGGAAGCAGCAGGACCCTAAATAGCTTTAGAGCCTCTCTACATCTACAATAAAATACAGAATATTTATGTATAGACATGACAATATTTGTAAAATGTTTTTCCGGCTGCAGGTAAGAGGTCCTAAAGGAAAGTGCCCGGACTGTTATTGCAACTGCCTCAGTGAAAGAAAATGAGAGGGGAGGTCAAAGTCACATTTCCTCAAGCCTACTGCATCAGTCTGCCACGTGACACTGCACTATATACTCACACTGTTTTACACGAGTGCTTTTCCACAGAATATTTATGTACGGTCATGACAATATTCGCAAATTATTTTGCTGGGTTGCAACCCACAATATGAGAACCTCTGATCTAGCCCATATTATTCGCCACATCCACAAAGAATTACAGCTCTATTCTGTGCAGCACACTAAGCTCTGCAAAAAAGACCACAGTATTCAACACATGAAAACACTTGGTTCTTACTGGCCCCAGTCTCCTACATATTAAGTTCCCAGTGCAGCGAAACAATAAAAAAAAAAAATGCTGGGTGATGAAGTACAACTTAAGGGGAATGTAAACATCAATATTTTGAGACTAGACAGAGTAACTGTTAATATAATCTAACATTAGAGAACACAACGAAAGCAGATGAAATGAACATAACTTTGCTGTACGAGTACAGATCACATGAAGGACACAAAATTGACATGTGTGAGTCCTAGAACCTATAGTTATGTGACAGTAACTATCTTGAATAACAAGACAACACAGGATGCCATGAACAAACACAGGACGACAGCAAGAATCACCTTCTCAAGAGAGACGGGCGGCACAAGTTTAGCACCCGTCAGGAAAGACAATAGGAGAAGGGACACAAATCTATTTGGTTTATAAATTTTAACTTATATAACAAAGTTTTAAAAACTTTAAAAATTTTAATATACCAAGAAAGCTGTAGTTGTGGAAAAGTTGGATTTTGTATATAGTGTGCATTACAAACAATGTATGTATATGTATTTTAACACTCAAAACACCCATTGTGATAGTAGTTTCAAAAAAAATATCGATGTCCCTATGATGATGGTCTATAGGGACCAAAACATGTAAGAGTGCTAAGTTTTCAAGTAGTAAAAACTTCAATAGTCACACTGGACACAGTGGTTTTGTCTTTGTAACAAAAAACAATTTATGAAACTGCAGAGCACATTTCTCTGCATGGGCACACTAGTAAGATGCTAATACTTTAAGAAATCATTAACCAAAATGTAATTTTGGAAAGTGTTAGCAATTCTCAGCCAAGTTTATTACTACAATATGTACAATCTAACAAAGTTTCTATTGGAATTATTCCAAAATACTGTTCCTTCAGTACATCACACTTTGCACTGACAACATGAGCAATGGCATGCTGACCTGAAGCCATAATTGAGAGCATCCACAGCAGACACAACACCAATATCAGCAGTACGCTGGATCCAAATTCTGTTTGCTGTCAGAAGATCCTCCACTTCATCCAAACGCTCTCCAAACTTGCTGCTGAACTCATATATGTCATCCAGCAGTCCAAGTGGCAAATCCTGCACCAGAACATAAGACTAACTACTAACCACTACCAGTGGTGACTGAATTTAGTAAAAATCTTATATGTATCCTTCTGGGATAAAAATTCACTTACATACCGTTATACAACATTTACACATAATTACAGCTAATCCTCAAATAACCAACTTAACAGAATGATCTTTGTTGTGTGTTCACTAGGTCATTTAACGATACTGTGTTAACAGCAGGGGTTATACACAGCTGAAAGAGAAATGGGAAGCATGTTAATGTTTCCTAAATTCAGATATACCAGTTACATTAATAAGACATATTAGTTTGTGACAATATAACAACACAATGATCCATCATACTAATTTTTACTTCAGATAACATATCACAGACTAAATACTCTCTTCTTCCTCACATGAAAGAACATACTCTACTGGACCTGACTGATACAGCCAGTCCCTACCTCTGGACACCAGTTTCAGATCAACCATACAATTCACTATGAAAATGGAAATTAATAATATTCTTCATTTCTTGGACATCTTGGTCATGAAGAGGGGTTCTACTTAGTCCATGAATATGTACAGGAAACTTACACACATAATATGTTCATGTACATTTCGAACCTCTTCACCCTCAGAATGTGTAAAGAGATGTTTACAGCTTGGTCAACAGAGCCAAGGTCATATGTAAGGATAGAAAGACTTTAACATGGAAATTAATACATAAAACATGATCTGGTATTGCATGTTCAGTTTTCTTATGACACTGGCAGATGTTAGTGGTAAAACAGATAAACCAGAACACAGATACAATCTGAAGAATGGTCTGCTGGAAAAATCAAAATCAGCCCAACATGCATACCAAGGGGGTGACCAAATCTGTTGAAAAAGAAGCTACAGTTTTATAGACTAAAACTAACAATGTCTACAGGAAGTAAAAGGAATCAGCCCACATGTCTCTGGTAGTCCATCTGATTGGTTAACCAAGCACGGATATCTCTATGCACTCTAATAAAACGTATCAAAGAACAGGAAGACACTTATCAGATTCCCTACACTGGAAGTATCTTATCACTTCTGAATATGTACATCATGATATTCCTTTAAGAGCACAAATTGTATAACAAAAATGTTGTAGCCTCAACACATACCCAAATGTCCCACTCACTTCTGCAGCAGACAAGACATACCTGGCTTACACCGCCTGGACGAATATATGCAGCATGCATTCTGGCTCCAGATACTCGCTCATAAAACTCCATCATCTTCTCACGCTCCTCAAACAGCCAAAAGAACGGTGTCAGTGCACCAATATCCAACGCATGAGTGCCAATAGCCATAATGTGGTTCAAAATTCGAGTTATCTCAGCAAACAGTGCTGTAACAGTGTCATGGTTATACATTATCATCATTTGCATTCACATTTTGTAAACAGAGACTTACTTTAAATTTGCAAGTAACTACCATTTTCACCTATACACTTTATGGATCTCAACTTTTCACATTCCATAACAGAGATTTTAATGCTCGTATACTGATTTGTGGTTTATTTATTTACAATGCCGGCATTCAAATAATAAGTTCATTAATGACCAGTAAATTGGTAGGGATATGGGAGGAAAGGGTCCTTACATGATTTGAGGTAAGAACCCAGCATCTGTGTGGTGGGACCAACAAAATTCATTAAAAATCTCAGAACAGCTGGCATCAAAGTCAGATTTAGTTCTTGTAAGTACTATGTATCATATACTTGCATCCAAACTAACTTAGAAAGACCTGACTTTCAAATTAAATGATATAAAGATTATTCATTTTTCACAATGTATACACCATGGGTGTGGAAAAAGCTAATATTCTTTCCTTTAATGGTACCATGTACCTTACCATACTGAACCTATATGATGCAATGTTAAAAAAAAAGTATTACATATCGTTTCTATATCTGACTAAGAAAATCATTTTTACACAGTTAAGTCACACTTCCCCTTGGAATCTGCTGCCAATCTGTTTGGTTTTCTGAGACACAACAGCCTTCACTGTTTTACTAAACATGTACATGAGCAAACTCTATTGGGTTCTTGTTCAAAGGTTGCTTCTTACTATAGCACAACCTTAGGATAATGATAATTCACACAATTCATGAAATGCTTATTTAACAAGTA
Source organism: Cryptotermes secundus (assembly GCF_002891405.2). Taxonomy (NCBI): domain Eukaryota; kingdom Metazoa; phylum Arthropoda; class Insecta; order Blattodea; family Kalotermitidae; genus Cryptotermes; species Cryptotermes secundus. Next base: position 8,806 of record NW_019738958.1, on the reverse strand, counting down.
TGTGTAATATTTTATGATGGCAGAAATACATAATCTTGAAGCCCAACTTCTAATCCCATACATTACTGCATGGCACCAGGGTTTGAGAAAATAACATAGGCACTACACTACCTCTCAAAATTGCTGACTGCTCACTGCAAAGAATTTGAATGAAATCAGTGTTACGCTTCATGTGGTCCCTTCTAAAATCCCTTAAACACCCTGCACAGGAAACCAGTGTTTGAAATTTCAGATTTTGAAACTCTTTTTGAAAAGATCTTCAAGTAAATGTGAACACTTTGTGGCAATGCCAAGAATGCACAACAAAATGGCCCATTTCTGGTATCTGCTGTGATCTTGGTGGGTTTTCTTCAATATGTTGACCTATGGGCTTTAGAAGACTGCAATGCAGCTGCAAATATATGTGGAATGAGCTGGCAATGAGGAGCCTGTCTCTCCTCCTCTGACTGACCTAATGATTTGAGGTAGGCACTTAAATATCTTTCCTGTAGGAGGTATGAAATAATTCTGTAGAGCAAACCCAAAGACCAGTGAAGCACTGACACTGTTCAACTTAGTAAGAAGACTGACTGTATCATCCTACACAATTTATGAGTTACTTTACAGTATCAATAAAATGGTTACTCTTGGCAGCACTGAAGTGAAAGAGCAACTCTCACTTCTAATGTACTTGGCCCTCTTTGGAATATCAATGTTGAGAAGTTTCTCTACAGCCAATGAGTAGCACTGTTCATTGCACATCATTGATACATAGTCCAGACGATCAAAATATGGTAATGCCTGTGTGTATGTCTTGTACTCAATCAGCTTCTCTGTGCCTCGGTGCAGAAGGCCAATATGAGGATCAGACCTCATCACAGTCTGAAATAAAGTAAAACAAATTAAGTTTAAAGCTTTAATTATGATGGTGTCACATAGAGCTTGCAAATGTTTTGGGCCATCATTCAGGTTTATCTGAACCATTTTATTTCTGAAACAAGTTTTTCTTCTGTCCTCAGTTTAAAGACTGCTATTTAAGAAAGGTCATAAATCAAACATTTCCAACTATAGGCCTATATCACTTTCAACTTCATTCTCTCAGGTATTAGAAAAAGTTATGAGCATTCAATTGACTGAGCACTTAAATAACAATAACATTTTAGTGGAAGAACAATTTGGTTTTAGAACAAAATCTTCAACAGATGAGGCTATATACAAGTTAGTTAATGAAATCTGTAAGACCTTAAACAGCAGAAACTTAATAGGAGGCATTTTTTGTGACCTCAAAAGGGCCTTCAATTGTGTTAATCGTGAGGTTCTGTTGTCAAAATCGGAGTTCTATGGGATAAAAGGTAAAGCTAAGCTATGGCTTGAATCGTATTTCAGAAATAGATATCAAAGGGTTTTAATTACAACTATAAATCTTAATCTCAATGAATTTTTGACATGGGGCAAAATTAGACATGGTGTCCCGCAAGGTTCGATTCTGGGTCCACTGTTATTTCTCATATATAAACGATTTACCCAAAACTATAAATGATAAAGCTATATCTGCATTATTTGCAGACAATACTAGTTCGTTAGTTAAAAGTTCAAACTATGATGATCTGTGTAAATATAAACAATGCTTTTCACAGTATAACTGAATGGTTCAAATAAACCAACTTTCTATCAATTTTAACAGAACCCATTACATTCAATTTACAGCAAGAAACAATAATCATAAACCTGAAATAAAAATTGTATATGATAAAAAACAAATTACATCTATATCCAATATTAAATTTCTAGGAATATTCATTGATGATAAAATGGGCAGGAAATACCACACTGAATATATTAGTTCAAAACTAACTGCAGTCTGCTACAGAATAAGATCGCTTAAAACATACACGTCCATAAATACCTTAAAAATGGTTTATTACTCTTATTTTAATTCTATTATTAATTATGGTTTACCATTTTGGGGTAACTCACCCCAAAGTATAAAAAATTTTAGAATGCAAAAGAATATAATTAGAATTATGTTGGGATGCAGAAGGAGGGATTCGTGCAGAAACTTATTTAGAAAATTAGAAATCTTACCTCTGGCATCTCAGTACATACTATCTCTTATGGTCTTTGTGATAAAAAACTGAAACAAATTCATACTAAATTCAGAGAATCATAGAATATATACCAGAGAGCAAAATAATCTCCATCAGCCTCTTGTAAATTTGAGTAAATACCAAAAGGGAGTTCACTGTTTAGGAACAAAGGTCTATAATAATCTACCACAACATATTAAGGATATATCAAGTGACACTAAGAGTTTTGAGGTACAAATGAAACAATTTTTACAATTACATTCTTTTTATTCTTTACAGGAATATTTTGGTTATAAATCTTTTTAAGATGCGAGTAGCTGTCTTGCTTTACAATTAAAAGAAGACAAGATTGTCAGTCTGTGTTCTGGTTTTTAGTTGCTTATTTTAGATATACACAATCTTTATATCACTGTATACTAGTCTTTATTTCAATTTATCATACTATTGAGCCATGTATTGGTTCCGGTATGACATCATGGGCTTCCAGCCCCTTGAGCGAGGTCCCTAAACTTATCCCCCACCCCCTCCCCATGCGAGACTGGGTCACGTGGTGTTGCCCTCTCCCCTCCTTTCTACCCCTGGGAGCCTTGCTTGGAAGTTAATTCAAGTTCGGAGGACAGTTCTGGTTATGGATCTATAGGGCCTTGCTTGCGGCGCCGAGCCAGCTGGAGCGACTGTCAAATTCCTTTTCGGCTGGGAGTCCAAAATTGGTTTCAGCAAGTAGTGGGCTGGTTCGCGGCCGACGAGATCGCCCGCAGTCGCCCGTCGTTGGGTTTGTAGTACGGCAGCGACTCGTACCAGTTTACTTAAACCTGTTTTTATAATTTATATTGTGTATTTGGTTTAGACTCAGCCTGTTGCCCAGCTATAAAGTAGTAGTTATGTTTTCATGCAACCAAGGCAAATTGTTGCGCCAGTAAATATGGGCCATTCTGCCCGAGTTAGATGCCGCTGTGTGCGAGCATGTAGATGTGCAATTAGTTGAGTTGTTCTGTTTAATTTCTTGGGCTCGTGCGCTGTAACGACGATGAATTCTTGTCTTTGGTTATGTGTTAGTTGTGTTTATTAAATTCTGTTATTTATTATATTGATTGCCATCATTTGTAACTAGATTTACCTCGCTGCTAGCTTGGATCCCTTACTCAAACTTAAGGAGTGTACGAGCACAGCACGAGAGCCATATGACGAAGCACCGTTTTCCCCTCCGATTGAGGAAGGGTAGACGGAACCAAAAGGTGCCAGAGAGTGACGGTGCTGTGGTAGCAGACCGTAAGACGGTACAAGTGGTAGCAGAGCATAGACAGCACACTATTAATGTATGTTATACAAAACTCATTAATGACATTGTGTTTTAACTACTGAATTTTTAATTAATAGACTTGTATAAAACTGTACAAATTGTATAAGGTTTGCCATTGCTTTTACTACTAAAATTATCTTATTTATTATATTGTATATGTTTGTCAGTATTTTATTACAAATGTGTATGCTACCGAATGACAACTGTAATTCTTAGTTGTAACTGTAACTAGGATGAACTCCACATCCCCATGAGAATGTATTCTCGACAGGATTTATGGAAGGTGAATAAATGAAATGAAAAAAAATAGGAGTTTGTGAGTAGTTCCACTGGATAGGTGCAAGAGTAGAATTTCTCTCCTGTCCTCTTCACTTGAAAACAGACTTTCCAGGATGTAGAGGTTTCAATACACTCAGGCAATAGACAGCATCCAAAATATCAGTGAAACAAGGTCACAAGGCCATTAACGTTCAGATCAGGGATTTAAATTTACCAAGCTGGGTTGGCCAGAGGCATAGAGTTCATACTAATTCTGGTCAATCAGTGTCCATCATATGGATTCCCTGATTAAATGAGGAAAGGCACACATAATGTTATAATACATCTATGAGGAATAACATTTATGAGACCCTTCAACAAAGAAAATATACATAATCCTGAAATATACAGGTGTTTCTACCTCTCCATCGAGTTCCAGGACAAGTCGCAAGACACCATGTGCAGCTGGATGCTGAGGGCCAAAGTTAAGGGTCAAATTGCGAACTTTCTTCTCAACTGGAGCAAGCTTGTGGTTCCATGATGGCATCTTCCACAGGGAAGACCTCTCATCTGGATACATTACTGGACCTTCAAACTGCTTCGAAAATTCATAATCTGGAAACCACTTCTTAGCTCCCCTTTGCTGAGAACTGAAACATCACATGCACATTGCAGCTGTGTGTGTAGCACTCCTGCTCCATGTATGGGAAATTACAGGTTCAAATCTTGATATGGGGACTGGCTCTCCTGAATGAGGTCCTTTCTGGTATTTCCCAGTCCCTCCAAGCAAATGCTGGAAGAGTAACTCCTCCATCCAGTCTTCCAATTGATTATTCACTATTCATCCTACTATTCAGGGCATCATGGCCTCGGCTAACAGCATTGTTAAATAAGCCACAAATAAGCAAATACCACATTACAGAATTTGAATTATAATTTATTTATATTCCATAGATCCTTTGAAGGACTAACCCAATGATGTAAAATATGTCACAATATAAAATAATGCCCCATACAAACACAAATTTTTGCCTTTCCATCAACGATTTCCCTTTTAAACAGATCATCTGAGCAAATTAAAATACAATATTTAAAACAAGAAGATTAGTAAATGAAGACTCAATTGCTCAATTTCTTAATAAACTATCTAACAAAAAATGGGAAAATATATATAAACTAACTTATGTAAACGAAATATTCAGCTCATTTTTAAATAAGCATTTACTTGTCTTTGAGTCATGCTTTCCAAAGCAAAATGTAACAAACTCAAGGATAATGGCTGGATAACAGCTGGTATACATAGATCCTGTAGACCAGTGGTCAGTGAACCGAGGTAAATTACCCCAAGTGGGATAAAAATGAAATTCTTGGAGGTAATGAGGACTCAATAGACATAAATGAAATTATATAAAAAACGCATTCCTTGTCAAGACAGAAATTTTTCTTCCGGCATATAACCATCCCCCCTCGTTGGTGTCTCCACCTTATCGTGGTGAGGGGGGTTGAGTATGCCAAGGACCCTGAGAGCTATACCAGCGGTAGCGTAGCTACTGGCAGGGCCTCCCTTGTTGGACAGGTCAAAGGGTAGGCATCAGACGAAGAGAGACACCAAAAACTGATGCCAGAAGCAGCGTCATCAGTAGCGACTTGAAGCACAGAGCAAATGATGCTCGAGATGGTTCAAGTTCGTATAGCAGCAGGCGTGACCAGAGTGGTTTGAACGGCTGGTGTACTGCGATGTGGAAAGCAAATGGAAAAACTACCACATTATCACTTTTCCTGGATAGTCTCTTTCCAAAAACAGAGATACCATGTA
>NW_019738958.1:2975-3283 GCF_002891405.2 Cryptotermes secundus | reverse complement strand
GGTACTACTCCCCCAATCGGATCTCTGGGGGGGGGAGTGTTTCTACAGGAAATGTCATGCAGGTGTTACAACAAGAAAAAGTGCGAAGATCAGAAGGAACATCATGGCTACAAGATTGGAACATGGAATGTAAGTACCTTGAATCGAGCAGGCAAATTGGAGAATCTGAAAACAGAAATGCAGAAGAATGAGGTGTCTGTTCTAGGTGTCAGTGAAGTGTGATGGAAAGGACAAGGTGAAATAAGAAGTGGTGATTATACAGTGTATTATTCCGGAGGTGAACGGGCTGAAAGAGGTGTGGCAATAGT
>NW_019738958.1:0-450 GCF_002891405.2 Cryptotermes secundus | reverse complement strand
ATTCATTCATTCATTATTTAATAAGCAAGCGAAATTAAGTTTTTCATGAAACCGACACACTGTCATTTATGTGCAGTAGTAGCAGTTTGATCTTGTCACAATGAATCGGTAATTTCGTGTTATAGTACATGTGCAACTAATGGCCTGAGCTATGGCACGGCCTCCAGTACTGACTTACACATATTGTACATGCAGATGTTTCCTCCACATTACACGTGTCCTCGTGTAACTTTAAGAAACGCATGTGCTGAAGGGTTAAAACTTTTTGAATCACTGTCTTTTTTACCCCTCAGATGACATCAACCAGAAAACGAAAATACCAGGAAGAGTTCCTCAATTATGGGTTTACACAAATAGAAGACAAAGGAATAATGAAACCACCGTGTGTTGTCTGTTTGAAAGTATTGACTGCAGAATCTTTCAAAAAGAGTCAATTGAAGAAACACTTGA
>NW_019738957.1:2202266-2202384 GCF_002891405.2 Cryptotermes secundus | reverse complement strand
ACCGTCTGTGAAAAATTATTGTGGAACTGAATAAGAGGCCTGGACCTTGAATGGGCTGGAAGAGACATTGAGAAAAAAGCTATCCCTGTAGAAGGCCATGGAGGCCCGTAGTGTTTTG
>NW_019738957.1:2191758-2202191 GCF_002891405.2 Cryptotermes secundus | reverse complement strand
ATAAATATATATATAATATATATGTAACTAGTGCTTCGATACAGGTATGTCCCGTATTTTAAATTATGTACACGGGACCTCAGCCATAGATAAAAATATAAGTGAATAAGTAATCCCTTTAATCAGGGTTGTCCTTCATGCTTTCCACCCAAGTCATCAAGAATTACGTGGAATCAGCTGAATGCTACGCTTTGAAGCGTTAGTGGTCCAGTTTTATAATGTTCCTATATTCTGCGGGTCTATACAAATAACTTGAGTTAGGAAAGTCTACCTCTGATGCTTCTGAAATGTTGCCAATATGCGTCATGTTGACAGGCTTTGTATCCGTTACCAAGACACACAGGCCTTTCTGGACGGTCTAAAGGCAACGGCAATTAATCAAGTGTCCATACGCGCAGCAGAACAAACGAAGTGAAATGAGGTAGGGGTTACTGGAACACAGAGCAACGTCTCCTGAAGTGACATTATGCCTCACTAACATCTATTATTCTCCAGACTCAGCCGGCTAGACGACCGTAATGAGAATTCTATAACATGTGGAAGAAGAAAAGCGTATAAAAATAACATACACATACTAGCACATGTTTCACTTTAAAGTAATGGTTCTCAAGTGTTTTGTGCTTGGTACCTCCTGGAACACATAAACAGATGCCTGGAACCATGTAACAGAAATTCTGAAATGGAAAGTTTTAATGTACCTGAAAATATATTTTATCCAAATTTTAAATATTTTCGATTTCTTATCATGGATCTTGTTCCTTGCGTATTAAAGGAAATGTGAACGGAACAAGAGACCGGACTTTAATTTTCCTTCAAGACGAATACTACACTGAAGATTGTAACAAATGTTCTCTCTCTATGGCTCTACATCCCTGAACATTGGCCGATTTTTTTTAGTTTAATCGGGACTCTTTGGATTGGGGATCAGCCCCTCTCAAGGCCGCTGCATACACACAGAATAACGCAAACAGAATAAACGCATACAGACATCCATACCTCGAGTGATATTTGAACCCATGATCCCAGTGTTAGAGCGGGCAGAAATGGTTCATACTTAGACCACGCGGCCACTGTGATCGGCCTAACAGATGTTACTGACAGATATAAAACGTATTGATACAGGCGTCTGTAGCGACGGAAAATGAAATAAAAGAGAATGTTAATAAAATGTCTCATTTAGTTTAGATGCAACAATTTCACTGCCAGTTGCACTGTGGAGATCTTTCTTTTGTGGTTTACTATAGGACGCTGCTGTGAGTATCCAGACTGCGTGGCATCAAAGGGTAGGGTGACTGGCGAGAGCTGTATTGGAAAGGCTCTGCAAGAAAACAGTCGTGGCCTGCAATAAGTTCGTGCTCTCTCTTCATTTTCCTTGAGGGATTGAGGAAACCACGAAAAACCTATAAGAATTAGTACTGACACTGACAATATTCGAACCAAGCACTTGTCAAATAAGAGTCTAGAGCCTATAGGATTAAAAAATTGGCAAAGCGTGCGAGAATCAAGAATGGGCTATAGATACGAGTAGATATATAGATATACAGACAGATAGATAGATCTGGCTACTGGCTGAACGACGGAGGAGTCGGAGTTCGAGTCATGGTAGGTCCAGAATTTTCACTTCTCCGTGTCGTCCAGTTCTATTCTGGGGCACACGAAACGTCATATCCAGTGGGTACCGGGGCTCTTTCCCCGGGAGTAAAGCAACCGGGACGTGAAGCTGACCACTGCCCTGCAACTAGTGCCGAGGTTAAGAATAAGTGGGTTTATACATCCGCTCCCCCACACGTCTTCATAATGTGATGCTTAATTAGTTAAGCACAGGAACGAATTTACTTTTATGCCTGACAAGTAGACACAAACTTGGATAGGCCTATATCGCTGTAGACGGAAGGGAGGGGCTTATTACAACGGACCTTAGAATAGCAGAGGGTGTGGCGTAGCTACATTCAGCTGTCTCAGAGAGAGGCTTTAATGGCGGTCTTTTGTTAGCAGGTTCAATGATCCACCGATTTCCCTAAAAGCAAGTACCTTCTTGCTCTGCAGAGAACGTTTCTCGTGGCTAAAGGACATCTTACTGCATCTTACTGGCGTAGTAGTAACAGGCTAGGTATAGACAGTCGGTAGAAGTCCTTGGACAGGGGATCAGCCCGTCGCAAATTCTCTGCCTATAAACAGAACGACACAAACACAGAATAAACACACAGACATCCATGCCTCGAGTGAGATTCGAACTATCGATCACAGCTTTCGAGCGGATGAAGACTGTTCTTTCCTTAGACCGCGCGGTCACTGTGATCGGCTCTCAGTAAATTTGACTTAACAATTTTTACATAAGGTTCATTATATAATTAAGAGAGTTAATTATTTTATCGTCATCTCTATTAGATAGTTTATCTCTTTGGTCTATAAATAATCCTAGACACTACTCTTTCACAGATTGCCAGATCACTTTCATTATTTTTTTAAGAAAGCCCAGCCTTCCGAAACGTGGGGTAGGTCCAGTTTCCCCGCTTCATGTTCTACCGTATGACGTGACGTCAGATTTTATACCTATTAAAAGCTTAGTAATGCGTAGTGGCCGGCCATGTTGCCCGTGCGGTCTAAGGCATGAACTGTCTTCGCCCGCCAAAACACTGGGACTGTGGGTTCGATTCCTATTCAAGGCATGGATGTTTGTCTGCATTATTCATTCTGTGTTTGTATCGTCCTGTGTAGGTAGCAGCTTTGCGACGGCCTGATCATGTATCCAAGGAGTCGTAACGACTGTATCTAAGATTAAGAAACTGAAGTGAAACAAAAGCATTTCACAGATGCTCTGTGCTCCAAAGGGAGCAACAGGAATATAAATGAATGTGTAATTAATGCACCCTATAAATCAAACCCATTTCTCATAACTTCATTAAACAATGACGTATGGCTGTAAATTAAAATTTAAAATATATGTGGTCATTTAGATTAATATTAATCTTTGTGTAAATGAAACCTCCCTAAGTGTAAAATAAAAGCAAGGGTTTCCAGAGCTACTAAATTATGTAGAGTAATTTAGAGTGATACAAAAGTAAAAGTAAAGCTATCCCTGTAACAGGCCGTGAAGGCCCATAGGGTTGTGAGACTTTGAGGGTCCCACATTATCTAGACAATCGGCTCACAGATGGTGTTAAGGTTGTCAGACTTACGAGCCGACCGCGCTTTAATCCCCACGAAAATTATTTAATTAATTCCTGGTACTCAATTCAGTTAGAGGCTGAGCCGATCCCGGGGCCATGGTGCGACTGGAAGGATGTGGTCAATTAAAAAAATCCAATGACCTCATCGGGACTTGAACCCGCGACCTTCCGGCTTGTAGCATAGTGCGTCAACCAACTACGCTACCGCGTGACCCGTGAAAGTGATACAAACAGAAAATAATTAAAATTCCTCAATCAGCATTTCCATCCTGTCCGAAGCGAAAGAGAAGATATTTAAAACTAAATATAGTGGAAGGTGGGGGGGGGGAGAGTTTTGCAAGAGAAGATGGCGTTGCAGGCGATGCAACACGGGGGAAATAAGGAGAGGGAAAGTTGATGGTAGGGTGTAATAGGAACTGATGTTCCTGTAGGGTCAAAGTGATATGTGGTGGAGGGTAAAATAACGACGTTCTCTGGAGACTCTGTTCAGTACAGTTTGTCCTAAACACGAGCAACCGAGAAGCAGATCGGTGTATCATGTAACGCATTCCTGTCTTCATTTGTCTTCCTTATCTCCAGAGTGGTATTTAGGTAAGGACTTGTGGGCTGTATATTTCAAACTGCAGCTTCTTTTATAAATGAGCCCCTTTCCATACGACGTCAGGCATTATTACATCTCGACAGAGCAACTTCTCTCTCCTTCGTACCGAGAAACTGGAAACTCTTGAAGAGATGTTCATATGATTCAGCAGACTTACTTTATTACCGGAAATTACGATGTGGGTTGTACATTTCCGAGTCGTGTTCGGAAGATTTAAAATTAAAGTGTCATACAGAAATTCTGAAAATCCTGCATGGTTTTCTTCATTCACTCCAGCAAATTGCTGGTAGAAATCCTTAAACTATCCTCATATTATTTATTTCTGTTTACATTTCATTGGCTTTATATGAACACAGATTCATGTGTTGTAACGAAACAGAAATCAATAACCTTCATTTTACCTTCATAATTAAAACCATTCTATACGTCAACGGTGTGTAAATCATGCAGTTGTAAAGTGTTGCAGAATAATCAAACAAACACCGTTTAGAGGCTGACGTTCTCATGATGCTGCCTGCCAGTAGAAGACATACTGGTTAAATACACTTAAGTAGTCATGCGCACAAACTTCAAGATAAACGACTGCTAGGATTAAAAGGGAGGGTTATATTAAGATTTATCTTCAATAAGTGTGCTATGAGCCGATCTAAGTGTGCTATGAGCCGATCACAGTGGTAACGCTGCCTAAGGCATGAACCGTCTCCGCCCGCTCGAACACTAGAATTGTGGGTTCGAATCCCACTCACGGCATGATTTTCTGTTTGCTTTTATTCTGTGTCTGTATCGTTTTGTGTGTAGGTAGCGGCCTTGTTACCGGCTGATCCCCAGTCCAAGGAATCATGGCGGCTGTATGTAGGGTCAAGAAACTGAAAAAGCGACCAAGGTCCAAAGGGCTGTAGAGCCGCAGACATAGGGAGAAAGTATGCTGTGAAGGTGTGTGTCAGCAGCAGGGTCCGACGTCTATGTCGTGAGCACGGCAACGGAGCTCTGGACGACATAACATCGGAGAATGTCTTGGCCAGCTCAGGTACCATCACCTACTCAGAGAACTGAATATTTGGCTAAATATTGCGTCACTGATGGCGGGCTGCTAATTGCAGGCGTTAGGCTTATACAGTGTAGAGTGGGAAGATGAATTCATCGTTAGTGATGAATAGGTACGTATCTGGAAGTAGAGGGCCGTGATCTCTTCCACTGCACAATTCTGGAACTGGTCTTCGGAAACTTAGTAGGACCATACGGTAGCTATTGAACCGACAGATGTTCGAACCGAGTACTCCTGAAGTACAATCTACAGCTTTATTGCTGCACCAGTCTACGTGGTTAGCTACTTGCTAACAACGGATTTGTAATCAGACAACAGATTGATATAGCATAGAATTAATTTCGATCAAACGAAATTCATTCATTTCCATTAAATTTCCCGCGGAAATGAATACGGATGGACAGAAAGAGGGGGGAGGGGGGGGGGAAAGGCCGATGAATTAAGCTTCCCGATAGTTGACTAAGTGTAAAATAAACTCCAATTTCTACAGTTCTAATTTTGTTGGACAATGTGTTTTGTATGTACACGTACAGTGGTTTAAGGAACTCCATTATAATTTTTCGGCATATGTTACGAGGACCACTACCCTCAGGGTTGTGTTCCGAAATCATTGCCAGTTTTCAAAGAACAAAAATATATGATTTTAATACAAAGAATTCCCGAAATGTTTGTGTTCTAACTTGTAGTAGTAGACGAAGGAAAACGGAAGATGAGACGGAGGAAGACAGGGTCGGGAAGCTGCTGAACCGGAAGCCCTAACAGAACTCACGGTGCCAATAGTTCCCCGCGTTCCAAGTGGCGGTTACACGTTTCCCCTTCAGTGCCAGCCAGTAAGTCTGCGGGGAGCATATTTTCACAACTCACCCTTCCTCTGTCGCCATTTTTACGAGTAACTTGCTAAAGCGCAGGATGAGATGGTTTTACATAGACACCATACAGACACGTCCCCCTCCGTGCGGGGGAACTCCACATTTATGCTTACAGCGCATGTCTGCATGCAGTTTCAATACCAGACACGCAGTATAATTCTGTGTTAGAGTAATGCACCATTTTATTCTTGATGACTCGATTTACCAAGTTACTTTATCAGTGACTACACATTATATAGTCTTCTTTGAGATGCTTGGTAGTTTCTCAGCTGATCATGACATCTGCTCTATGGAAATACAAGCTTCATTTATGATTTCAAAAAGTCCCCCACTGAGCCCACTCCAGCTTATTTTTCTACTCCCCATTTATGTAAGATCAATTTCACTATTTTACTGTGCGTTGCTTTCATATGCGGTCAATCCTCTTGAGGCTTCGGGAATGAATATGGGTGATACACACTCCTTTAGTTTAATAATCCTCGATCTAATAACCATAAAATATTAATTGAAGAAAAATACTGAACGTGATCATTATGTAATATTCTGCATTGAAATACAACATTCAGCAACCGATTTCCATTTATACTTCTATACTATCAAACACCATCCACAGAAGTTTCTTCAGACACTTTGTAGCTCTGATATTAGCTTAGGGCTAGTGTTTCACACTCGCATAAACTATCAGGCAAAATTACAGTTTCGTGTTTTAGGATCCTTAGGTTTCCATACGCCGAACACAGTGGCCACGCCGTCTGAAGCATGAACAATCTTCACTCGCTCTAACTCTGGGGTCGTGGGTTCGAATCACACTCAAGTCATTGATGTTTTCGTGCGATTATTCTGTGTTTATATTGTTCTATGTGTAGGCAGCGGCCTTGTTACTGGCTGATTTCCCGTCCAAGGAGTCCTCCCGACTATGTGTAGGATTAAGAAACTTAAAACGGTACCAAAGTCCAAAAAAGAAATGTAGAGCCATAGATAGATAGACGGACGGAAGGACTGACAGACAGATTGATAGATAGACGGACGGAAGGATGGACAGGCAGGCAGACAGGCAGACAGACAGACAGACAGACAGATAGACAGATAGACAGACAGATAGACAGATAGACAGATAGATAGATAGATAGATAGATAGATAGATAGATAGATAGATAGATAGATAGATAGATAGATAGATTTCTATACAAGACACGACAAGTGCTAACCACCATAGTAATTGACAGCGATGCAACAGATTTGTTTCATACGGTTCTTGGTCAATTTCATTCACTTCACTTCACTGTAATATATTTAACCAACATGCACCGAATAAAGTCCCCGTATCTTTCGGAGTCCCAAATGGCCACATTCAACAGCTTCCCTCCCACATTCGAGCTACAAACCAATATCTTTTGCACAATTGGCTCCCAAATGTTGGTCAGATTGTCAACTTTACGATCCGCTGTCCTTTACCCCCAGGAAGATTCGTGGTTAGTTTTTTCAATTCTTGAGCTTTCAGAAACTCTCTCCTGTGGCAATCGTAACTGCAGATCGGATGTGACACTTACCCCAGCATATTCCGGCTTGTGGAGGAAGGCTGTGAGTTCACACCGAAGTACTATACAGCAGAAGCTTGTGAAAGTTTTCACTTACAATAAGGAACGTCAAGGCACTTTATTAACGGGACATTCCCGCGGACTTAGCTACATTCATAGAATTACCTGTATAACAAAGAATGATATATAAGCCTATTTTTTGAAGGATTAATTTTATAAGAACACATCACGCAATCTCAAGGAAACATAACAGTACACTGAATTATCTGGCAACAATAGAAGCCTATTTCAAAAGACGAAGTTCTACTAAGACCCACGTCGTCGATGAACAAGAAAGCAGATGGGCCTCTCCTCCAGTAACAAACTTTCATTTTTGGAACTTAACTAATAGCAACAATACTCCCACATGTATTTAAATTTTATAGAACTATGACTTTCTTTTTAGCCTACTTTCCTTATCTTGAAAAAATTAAAGGAGACTTATGAGATGAACTTGGTGTCTGTCTGTATTTGTCCATCTGTCTGCGTATCCATGCGTGCCTGCCCAACTGTCTGTGTACCCCCCATTAAGTTTGTAGGCTTATGAGATCACCTTACTCTGTCTGTGTATTCCCCTAATTTCTTTAGGAGGCTTGTATGATGACCTAGCTGTCTGCGTCTGTGTTTGCGTCTGCCCTCTATTTTTTTTGGGGGGGGGGGATTATCCGCTGTGACGTATCGAAGAAAGTTGTTTATTATTTCTTTCCAGAACTTTGTGTTATTTATTTATTTTTTTTTAAATTGTCACGTGTATTCGTGACTATGGACGGGGTTTAGATTGGTGAATAGATTTATTGACAACTCACAGGTCGTAACTACTAATAACTATAACACTATCGCTGATTTCCACACTAAAAATCTCTCGACACTAAGTCTTCTCAATTTATTTCCACTAGTCCTTACGTGGTAACAGGTCTCCATAATGGCTATTCATCTGCAGTGTCTTCACTAGACGTTTTCTGGCAACGAATCTTAACAATGGAAATTCTTTCGTTGCCTTCTGGTTAACACACCACAGCTGAAATTCTCAACTCAACTGAACTGCCAGCTTCGGAACTTGACTCTCTTATAACCAGTTTGCACGGACCCTACGGAAAACACAACCTTTTTGTTGACAAAGCCTACTTATCTCGCCGTTGCCTAACAATAAACGTTCTATTGTCTCGAGCGTTTGCTTCTGCAGGAATGCGTTTAGCGACCCGTTGCCTAGGAGTGAGAATCGCGCGGACCAATATAAAACACTTTTTACAATACCCTTTCTATTGTTGCGTGCTCGTACTCCGGGGCTTGCCTAGGAACGGGTCTGTATGTCGCAATATTACCATTTGTTCAGAGATATGATTTCGTTACTTTAGCTAATATTTAGTTACACAATCTAGTTTTAAAAAAATAAAAAAACTGCTTTCCTCTTCTCTTCCAAAATAATCTCTTGTACACGTAACGCACAATAAATCTTATCGCGAGGCAACAGCAAGTTTTATGGAAGCTTAGCCTTTCGATATAATGTAGTACGTATTGTCACAGTCAAATGTACAGATGTCAGCACCGCAACTTGTATTGCGCATGCGTGTGTACATGCAGAACCCATACAAGTATCTACACCGAGCGGGTTGCGTAGCCGTGACGGCCGTGACACTTTGACTCGTATTCTAGAGGTGACCGATTCGAATCTGGACTGGGACGACTCTCCTGAGTTCTGTCCTGACTTTCATCATTCCCTCCAGGAAATTCCAGGATAGTAACATAAATTGTGCTAATACTCCCTCCTTCCGCATCCATTACTGTCCAATACTGAAATCATTTACGCTACATAGTCTGGGTAAAAGACCGAGTTACGACCGCTTCCTTTAAAATCATTTCCAGTTCATCGTTCTTCTATCGTCCTACCATTCGATCCTGCAGTCAAAATATTGAAAGCGTTGTAGAACAACTCGCCAAGGAAAGAAAACAAGTACATTTTTGTTAGGCTTACAAACTAACAGATGATTTGTTGATATTTTCATTCAGTAAGCCATTTCCACTAAACACAATGAACCTCACCGAATGTCACAAATCCAGAACACAAAAATTCACGTGATAGTGTAAAAATGAAAGTAAGAAATATTCCTTATAGTATAATTATGCAACCATCAACACAACAAATTCATATTAAACAAACAAATAATACTGTATTAATATTTGTTTATTACGTACCGCTTTCGCTCGTTCAGAAGCCGAGATCGTCGGTTCGAATCCCACATAAATGCATAGATGTTTGGTATGTGTTTATCCTGTGTTTAGGTAGAGGCCTTGTGACGGGCTGATCGCGCGTCCAAGGAGTCCTACCGTCTGTAAAATGATCAAAATGAAGAA
The DNA here is from genome assembly GCF_002891405.2 of Cryptotermes secundus. NCBI lineage: Eukaryota > Metazoa > Arthropoda > Insecta > Blattodea > Kalotermitidae > Cryptotermes > Cryptotermes secundus. The sequence goes on along the minus strand of NW_019738957.1, from coordinate 2,192,577 downwards.
ACAACCTCGACACCTGTCGTATAAGAGGAACGGATTAAGTAGTTAAGTAAAGTAAATCTTTCCCTTTTATAATTTTCATTTCATGCATCCTGTTGTGTTATAATATACAACTTCTTTATTAGAACCGTCATAACACCACCATATTAAGGTCAGTGCAAAGTTTGGCTCTGCTATATGTTTCGGCTATTAAAAGGCATCATGATGGCTTTTAATAGCCGAAACATGTAGCAGAGCCAAACTTTGCACTGACCTGAATATGGTGGTGTTGTGACAGTTCCAATAAAGAAATTGTAAAGCTATCCCTGTAACAGGCCGTGAAGGTCCATAGAGTTGTGAGACGTTGAGGGTCCCACATTATCTACACCAGCCGTGTCAAACATTCGGCCCCCATAGCCACAAAGTGCGGCCCCTCAACTTTTAGAGCTAATTGTTATTAAAATTACTATTAAAATTTTAGTAGAAATATTTTTTGTAAAGACAATTTTTCAACAGACCAGAAGACAAGAAGTCTCACGCAGACATAAATTAGCAGGCTGCAGGAAATTCAATATTTTGCTATTTCTAACATAATTTCTTGTGTAATCTCTCTTTTTACATATTGACACGTTGTTTGTTACTTGTCAAAAATGACATTCTCTTGCTTTTTAAAACTGTAAGATATGTGACTTTAAGAAATTATATTGAAATTATTCCTAAATAATAAATAGAATTAAATTTCCTTGTATCAAAATCTAATGTACATTTCTATTTTGAAGTGCGGCCCTGGACTATTATTTATAGGGCTGAGGTGGCCCTCTGTACAAGTTGAGTTTGACATGC
>NW_019738957.1:2088830-2191364 GCF_002891405.2 Cryptotermes secundus | reverse complement strand
AGTCTGGGGGAAATAAATGATGAGGAAAGGTGGTGTCAAAAATTTTGTACATGTCTGTGTGTCTATATATATATATATATATATATATTTATTTATTTATACTATATGTTTACTGTAAATGTCCTATGTATAAATTCTACATGAAATATATTTCAATTAAAATATAACTTTGAAAAAAATATGACTGTCAATTTATCTGTCACGTAAAGGTAAAATCGCAAATATAGGATGTTTGAAAATTGAGTGCCGAAAAGAATATTTTTACGTAAGATAGGGAACGTAGTTGGAGAACGGAGAAAGTCAAAATTTGGGGAGTCATAACCTAAGATTATTACAGTCATTAAATAAAGTATAAGAAGATGGATTGGACGTGTTGAACGCAAGGTAACTGTGACAATTCATTCAGAATTATAGTTTCGAAATCTGAAAGTGAAATGGCATTTGCGGAACGTTTGTGTATGAGAGAAGAGAATATGAAAATTAGCGTGGAGAGAAAAATTGCGTAATCACGCACTGGATAAAATTGGATCAGGAAGGAAATGAATTGTGGGCTTCTTCCAGCACGTAAAATCTTCACAAAATGCAAGAACTTCCTTGATCACTTGAAGAATAACCTATTACTTTTCAAAGACAAGTCTACCATAGAATTAATAACTTCGTCCAATATACAATATCTTGCCCAAATATTACGATGCCTGCTCGCAAGCTTGTACAGTGGAAGTGACAGGAAAATTCAGCTTCACACTTCAATGCCCATTAGAATATGTCTTAATTTTTAAGCCAACTAATTGCATTGAGAGTTTAATAGTCGCTAATCTTGTGAAAACCGAAACCACATTGTCACTACTTAGGGGTTTGTGTGACTATAGATGGGGTATGGTTTCGTCAATGGGTTTATTGAACACTTACACACACCACTGTGAACTACAAGCACTTACAGGACTACCGCTAATCTCCACAAGTCACAAATCAACACAGCACCTGCCAAGCCTTTTCCAGCCTGCTGTACCTTCACCAGTCATTCCCTGAAAACGGTTTCTAACAGTGGAGATTCTTCAGCTTCACGCGCTCAAATCCTCTTGTCACAACCGCCCGTCTAGAACTCTTATCAGCTGTCAACACACTATAGCGCCATCTCTTCTCGGCCTCCCTTGCAGAGCTCAACTGACTGATTACCCCAATTCTCTTCTTTTCAAATCCTCGGTGAGGACCGCAAAGACAACTCCCCATTTATCCCATTGCATGCGTAACCGTTGCCGCGGAAGTGTGTTTGCCGTGTTTTGCCCAGAAACGGGTCTGGTATAACGGCCCATCTTACGATCGTTGCATAGCTCTAGTGTTGTAGAGACGCATTTGCCGCGCCGTTGCTTCGAGGTCCCTGCCCTGCAAGAGGTATATACGCCCCAATATCTGTCTACACACCTATCCCTCTTTCCATATCGTAGGTACCTCTCGGTCCCTTTACCTAGAATTTGAGGTTCTCACATCTGTGATTATGAATGTCTCTATCTTTTGGGATATAACGCCGTGTTGTCCGTTGAAAGCCAACCGACGTTTCGGCAGAATATATCGCTCTTATCTTCAGGGTCGAAGACAAAGCGAAGCAAGATACCAGCACGAAGTAGCTAGCGAAAAGAAATATTTCAAGATCGTGTCTAGCTTGTCTTACTTGTCGACCCTAAATATGTAGGTGACATGTTCCTCTGAAACGTCGGTTTATTTTCAGTGGACTATACGGCATTTAATCCCAGAAGAGAAAACTATTCAATCGTTTTATTTATTCCTATGTCTACCCTTCGTCTCTCCGTCTGTTAACCAGCCCATATATCAGTTCATCTAAACTGATTACAAACCTATTCATTAATTCAAAATGTTTGTTGTTTCTCTTTGATTTAGGATATGGCAATCAATGGAATAACCCTCATAAAGATAATATAATGTACATTAAATAATTTAACGATTTATCAGTTAGTACAGTAATGTTGCAAGTTAATTATATGGATGAAATATTCCTTTTCAATCTATCGAACTAATCATTTGATAGCTATCTGATTAAAATTGATATTTGTTAACAGTTTCAAACTAATAATTAATTCAAATTCTCAGTTCATTGCCCTGAATATTTAGCGAGAAGCAATATACCAATAACCGTGAGCAATATTTAGATTTGGTTTCGCTGTTTGGTTAGCCCATGGCCACAGGCAGGAGGAAATACAGCGTCATGAAATCCATTCATTTGGTTATTCCTCCTCGTTACCGAGGGTAAAAGCTCTCCAACAGAGAAAAATATGAACCGCTTTTATCTAGCGAAACGCCATGAAGTAGAGAAAAATTGATACTCATTTCGGCTGGACTCATTTCATAATGGGCCATAATAGCTCTACTCTGTGCAGAGAAATGTATTGTTGTAAAAACGCGTTGCAGGCTGCGTGACCCAACTACGATTTTGTGGCAGATTATTCAAATTTTATTTAAGATTTTGCCCTTCCACGAGAAGTACATTATTATGGTCCCTTAGAAGAGCTGTCTTTTTAATTCCCTAGTGGGGGGTGGATTCCAGCTGGGTCCACTCGGCACGGCGGCCACTGATTGGCCTATTGTACCTGCCCCGGGTGATTATGATGATAGAGAAATTTGTGGAATGAAGATTAGCAGGGGAAACCGAAGTACTCGGAGAAAACCTGTCCCAGTGCCACTTTATTCACCACAAATCCCACATGACCAGACCCGGGTTTGAACCCGGGCCTCCGCTGTGAGAATTCCAAAAGTTTCCTTAGGACACTGAACCTTGTAATGCTACTGAACTAGAGGCAACCTTGTCAGTACCCAACAAAATCTGTGTTTGAACATTCCCAAGCAATCCTGTAGTATCACCACGACGGGTGATTGCGACACGTTTCATTCTCGATATATCTTGGGCACCTTCAAACACCTGTTCAGCTTGACCAAGTCTTCAAGTTGTGACCCATGCCCGGAGCAGTCAGTTCCATCTGCTTGGCAGGGCAAGGGTCATCTTTGACAGATTTGCTACCCAGCCAGTGACTAACCGCTTGAGCTCTGGCGCGGTCAGCAGAGATGGCTTTAGTGATCGCTCTATAAGTTTTATTCTTGAAGACGAGTGAATGGAACCTTTACAGCAGTATCTCAGTAGCTTTCCAATACCAGCATGTCTGAGGCTAACTAGAGACGTACGTGTATATAAATTAACTAGACGGATTTGCAACCTTCAATTTCGACGAAGCAGTGTGCACCCTATTCTGACACGCCTCTCCAAGTTGGGTGTGTAGTTCCAGCTCAAGCAATGTGCACCCTATTCTGACACGCCTCTCCAAGTTGGGTGTGTAGTTCCAGCTCAAGCAATGTGCACCCTATTCTGACACGCCTCTCCAAGTTGGGTGTGTAGTTCCAGCTCAAGCTACTCGGAACCTGCGAAGTAACCGAAGAGTAGATTAATCTACTCTCGTATAGACATGAATTTTGTGAGATCGGAGCACTCACCCATCGTCAAATTCCTCACAAATATAAGAGTGTTCTTTCTCTCTCCTCTCGCTCCCACTTCGGGGCACAGGGCTGATTTCTCAGTCTCATGATCATCTTACAGACCGAAGGACTCCTTGGACGAGTGATCAGCTCGTCGCAAGGCCTCTACCTAAACACAGTACAACACAAACACAGAATAACGTATACACAGCAAACATCCATGCCTTGTGTGGGATTTGAACCCATGATCCCGGCTCCCGAGGGAGCTAATACAGTACCTGCCTTAGACCACACGGCTACCTTGACCTGCAAATAAATGGGTAATGGCTAAAAAATGGTTCGTTAACGAATGTTTACTGTGTATGATGATGCCTCATCCTAAAAATACAAAAGAAAATATTCGTTTAAGCAGCTCGAGTGCGGCAGAGAATCTGTCAAAGATGACCCTTGCCCTGGCAAGCAGATGGAACTGACTGCTCTGGGCATGGGTCACAATTTGAAGACTTGCTCGAGTTGAACAGGTGTTTGAAGGTGCCCAAGATACGTCGAGAATGAAAGGTGTCGCAATCACCCGTAGTGGTGATACTACAGGATTGCCTGGGAATGTTCAAACACAGATTTTGTTGGGTACTGACAAGGTTGCCTCTAGTTCAGTAGCAATACAGGGTTCAGTGTCCTAAGGAAACTTTTGGAATTTTCACAGCGGCGGCCCGGGTTCAAACCCGGGTCTGGTCATGTGGGGTTTGTGGCGAATAAAGTGGCACTGGGACAGGTTTTCTCCGAGTACTTCGGTTTCCCCTGCCAATCTTCATTCCACCAAATACTCCACAACCACTATCATGTAATATTTAGACTGGAACAATAGGCCAATAGTGGCCGCAGTGCTAAGTGGACTCAGTCTCGCCCCACTAAGGGAAAAAGAGTCTGGGCTTTATGAAGTAGATGTAGTAATGTAAGATTTGAGGCTTTCACGGCGGTGACTATGAAGAAAGCAGTCTTCTGGGATTTGGCACCGTGTATATGTGGTGTTAACCGACGTTTCGGAGGAACGTATGGCCTCCATCTTCAGAGTAGAAGAAAAAATATAAGAAATCTGCAAGCGAAGAGACCGTGAGAACCGGTAAAAGCAGACTGCTTTCTTCAGGTGTAGTAATGCTTCTCTCCAGATTCGTTTGAGGTGTTGAATAGTGGATACGTCACTCGATTCCGAAACAAAGCAAAGTCAGTACAATGGGAACGTCGGAGTTAATTCATCCACAAGAAGTTTCGGATGTCCCCGTTAATAGGAATGATCATGCTCACGGTGTTTAAATCTTTTTGGAGGGGGAATTTTGCCCACTAGCTATTTGCCACATGAGGCACAATACACTGGGGACGCCTATGCTGCAATGATTTGGAACTAGAAGGCGATGTACACACATACACACACATACGCATGAGGCCCGTCTATTTCCTCGCACAACATTTCCAGTCCACTGTCCCTATTGGTCCTGACGCTTTTCAGGCCCACAGATTCTCCGTAGTTTGCTAGAAGCGTGAAGAATATGAACACGGAAACCCTCCCGACCTACACTCTTCAAGCCATAACACAGAGTCAAGAAGTACCTCCGAAACATCAGAACATCAGAACCGTGCAACCATCCAAGAACAGAATTCATATCATAATTTATATATATATCAATAAATTTATGTTGCCATGGTTACGTACTAACAGAAAAAGATTCCATTTATTAAATACTCAGCAATGAAAGAACTGTGACATACCGTAACAATACATTACATTCATACGTGTGTATGTAGGAATATCATTTTTACGTCAGGTATAATAATGGCAGTCATAAAGGGCAATTTTGTAACAATGTAGCGAAGCAACGCCCCAATCTTTTGTGCTTAAAAGCGTCACCATTTTAATGCATGTAAAGTCATTAAGCGACGTTATTCATTACGTAAAACGCAAGTCGTGTCGTTTTAGGTTGGCTATCTATTGTTTGATTAATACGAGCAAGTACGCAATCCCCAGTATAACTTGCTCTTGTTCCAGTGTTCACAAGTTTCAGTAGTGCTCAGCACATTCCATTCGAAACAGAGAGAATGTCTCAGGACGCCCATTTCTTGAAATTGTTAGTCTATATTATGAGTGTTCTATAGATTCTAAATTACTACCTATTCGATTTAGTGAAAAATCTATGAGCATAACTAGCATTAATGCAGATTTCTAACCGGTATCACTCTGGTTGAGTTCATCTCCTGGATTGCAGATGTGCAGACATATTTCATACAGAATCTGTAAGTACGTTCATGATCTATTTTTGTGCAAAACTTCACACTATTAGCTCCGTCATCAAAACTCTGAAGCTTGAGATCAAGATAGAACACAGCAGTAAGAGAAACGTGTCTGAGAACTTCTCTTATATTTCAGAAAACTCTGGGAAAATGAAGTTACTTTTCGTGCTAACAACATTTGGAATAGCAGTCTCGGCAGTCCATATCAACTTAGTGCCCCTGGAACAGCACCACGTTGTGAACTGTGTCGTTAACGTTACATATCACTACTTGACTCTTGGCAAGTCCCTCCTCATCTCTTGGTCGGGAGCAAGTCGTTCCGACAATCTAACTCGCCGCAGTCTCTCTCCGCGTGGTGACGTCACAGACACACTGCGCACGTTCATGAAGATTCTGAATCAACAGTCTCTCTTGCCTGTTCAAATTTCAAGACCCGGTCACAAAAGTATCGACTTTCAATCGTACGAATTTGGAAAACATCACGCATATATATTCTTCGTTTTGCCTCAAGAGAAATTTGACGTTATAGGGAGTTTGAGAGAACAATTGGAAGAACTGGAGGATTCAAGATCCTGGAACCCCCGTGCTCGTGTCTTCATAGTTATCACTGAACGGAGTCCACAGGACACACAGTTTACGGCACAAGCCATTGCGGAAACACTGTACAAAGGTTACGGTGCAATGGATGTCCTTATCCTGATTCCAGGGACGACTGTAAAGGCATTTGCATCTGACATAATTCCAGGGACGAGTGAAAAGACAGAGGGATCTGACACAATTACAGGTAAAACTAGCAAGCTAGAGGGATGTGACATTAGTCCAGGGACGACAGTGAAGACAGATATACTTGATTTAACAATGCCATTCGATTCATATACTTGGTTTCGAGGGGTGAGCGGAAAGAACCGAGGGCCTAGGGCGATTTCAGGAACAGGTACAGTTACTAATGGGACTGATCTGATTTCAGAATGGCGGATGAAGACAGGCGGACATGATGCAACAACAGCATTTGATTTATATACTTGGATTCCATATCAGTCTAGCGTGAAATGTGCGGAAATTAGTGTCCTATTTTTAGATAAGTGGATTCTTGATGATGACGGAATTTTTTTTAAACAGACACAACTTTTTCCGGATAAATTTCCTAAGAACCTTCATGGATGTCCTTTAAGAGTGTGCCCTAACCTCGTACCGCCGATATATGTCGACCTGGCTGGCAACTGCACCGACGGCGAGGGCACGATTACATACAATTACACGGGCTTGGAGGTGGAATACGTCACATTGCTTGCGCAGATGTTGAACGCAAACATTGTCTACATTCCAGCAGTAACTGAAGATTCTGTTGAAGCGCGAATAAAAAGTTTCATTGGCTTACGGGAGGGGCTGATAGATGTAGCGTTTGGTGGGATGCCATTGCATCCTCTAGGTTTAGAATTTTCGGATCCCACGATACCTTACTTTTCTGATATTCTTAAATGGTATGTACCTTGCGGAAAGCCAGTTCCTAGGATGGAGAAATTAGCTACGATATTCTCATCAACCTTATGTGTACTTATAGCGATCGTGTTCCTATTATCAATTGCAGTGTTTTGGGTGTTGTCAAAACGTGCAGATGTATTTGGCTTACAAGAATCTGCCATGTACAAACAAATTTCTAGCTGTTTCTATGCCATGTGGGCCATAGCATTATGCATGTCCGTCCCTCAACAACCTCGAACCCCTTTCAGTAGGTCAGTATTTCTGGTTCTGGTTTGGTACTTCTTTGTTATTAGCACATTATTTCAGACTTTCTTTACAAGTATTATTGTTGACCCAGGAATGACAGAACAACTTAAAACTTTAGAACAATTATTAAAATCTGATTACATATATGTTTATAATAAATATTTTGACTCCTTCGTAAGGGAGTCATCTCCATCTTACCACAGTGAAATTAATCTGAAAAAGAAAGAATGTACCTACAAGCTTGATTGCCAGACAGACTTCCTGAGTAAGGACAACATTGCCACCACTGGTTTCTATGTATACACGGAATATTACGTGCTGGCGGCCCTACCTTCTGGCAGTCCGAGCCCAAAATTATGTTTCCTGGACGACAATATCTTTCTTCTGCACTTCAGTTTGTACCTCTCTAAAGGAAGTCCCTTAATAAAGGGTTTTAATACTGCGATTTCTCGAGCAATTGAAAGTGGCTTCATTGTTAAAATAGCGGAAGATTTTAAGGAAAGCTGTAGATTTAACGAATTGCAAAACATAAACATTAATTATACTGATCTGGCAGGAGATACCAATGAAATCTTTGTGTTCACAGTACCGCATCTTCTCGTGTCATTCTGCTTGCTTGGTGTGGGTTGTTCAGTTGCTGTTCTTGTCTTTCTGGGAGAGTTGCTCCTATATAGGATATATAAATTGAGGAGTAATGGATCGAATCGTATTTTGTTTTAATGTAGTGCAACTTCAACAGGTAGTACAAAGCTCCGTATTGGGCCTCAACTTGGTGTGTATTTATTTTTGCTGAATTCATATTCCTGCCACTTTCTTCAAGAATTGATAATAATATAGTACTGTAGCATCCTGTCCTATTGTACAATATTCTAATAGAGTTTGGAATACCCATCAAACTAGTTAGGTTGATTAAAACGTGTTTAAACGAAACGTATAGTAAAGTCCATGTAGGTAAACATTTGTCTGATAAATTTCCTATGCAGAATGGTCTAAAACAAGGAGATGCTTTATCGCCACTCCTTTTCATCTTTGCCTTAGAATATGCAATTAGGAAGGTCCAGGGAAACCAGGTGGGGCTGAAATTAAACGGGACACATCAGCTGTTGGTCTATGCCAATGATGTGAATCTACTGGGTGATAATGTAGATACCATAAAGAAAAACGCACAAACTTTAATTGACGCAAGTAAAGAGGTTGGTCTAGAAGTAAACACAGAGAAAACTAAGTATATGGTACTCTCTCGTCACAAAAATGCAGGGCAAAATCATGATATAAAGATAGGAAACAGATGTTTTGAAAATGTGGCACAGTTCAGATATTTGGGAACAACGATAACAGATCGAAACCTGATTCAGGAGGAAATTTAGAGGCGATTGAACTCGGGTAATGCTTGCTACCATTCAGTCCAGAAACTTTTGTCTTCTCGTCTGTTGCCCAAAATCATAAAAATTAGAATATACAAAAATATAATTTTGCCTGTGGTTCTGTATGGGTGTGAAACTTGGTCTCTGACATAAAGGGAGGAACATAGACTGACGGTGTTTGAGAACGGGGTGTTGAGGAGAATATTTGGACCGAAGAGAGATGAAGTGACAGGAGGTTGGAGAAAACTGCATAATGAGGAGCTTCATAACTTGTACTCTTCTCCAAGTATAATTAGGATGATCAAGTCAAGGAGGATGAGGTGGGCAGGACATGTAGTACGAATAGGGGAGAAAATGAATGTATATAGAATATTGGTGGGGAAGCCAGAAGGAAAGAGACCACAGGGAAGACCAAGGCGTAGGTGGGCGGACAATATTAATATGGATCTTAGAGAGATAGGATGGTATGGTATGTATTGGATAGATCTGGCTCAGGATAGGGACCGGTGGAGGGCTCTTGTGAACACGGTGATGAAACTTCGGATACCATAAAATGCTGGAAAATTCTTGAGTAGCTGCATAATTGGGGGCTCTTCCAGAAGGGTTCAGCTCCATGAGTAAGTAAGTAAGTAAGTAAGTAAGTAAGTTACTGGTGTTACGTGATATCACAGTGTAAGCACCTCTCATAAATAAGATGTAATAAACTGACTCCTCCATTGTAAGATTTTCTCGGCGGTGACTATGAAGAATGTCTTCTTCTGGGAACTTGCTGCAGTCACCTGCTCACGCTGGTTCCTTGCTCGCGGATTTGTATGCCCTGAAGATGGAGGCGATACGTTCCTCCGAAACGTTGGTTTAAACGTTACTACACGGCGCCACATCCCAGAATACGACAGTCTAACTCCTCTACTTACTATTGATGAACTAAATAATTTTAATGTCAACGCAGCTATAAATTTAATGTCCCACTTTCGTCATTTTTGACAAATTTTCGCTACAGATAAATCACGCTAGATCGCAAGTATATCTCCAGGCTTGCCCATTGTTCCTCAGTCACTGCTGTGAGCTTCATCTACTCGTAATCATATTGTAATTGGTATTTTTAATTTCAAATTATTGTACATCATAACAGTGAAATACATGTGTAACTACATGCGCTTGTGCCATGTGTGTATATTTACTTAATACTGTTTACATGTTTACCTTCTTAGATACATTGAAGAAAATACAGCGATTTATTTAACCCGGTGAAATCCAGATGCCAGAGAAAGAATAAATTAAGCGCAGACGGTTCACGAATTGTTTATTCTTACAGTTTTCCCTGTGTTCTCTCATTAGGCATACGTACGGCAGGCTAGGGTTCGAATCCTTCACATTTGCAGGAAACCTGCAAGACTGTACCTTTCAGTGCAAAATGGTATTTTTCATTTATTACCTGTAGCGTGTGTAACGGCCAAGTCAAGGAGGATGAGATGGGCAGGGTATGTGGCACAAATAGTGAAGAGAAATGCGTGTAGTATATTGGTGGGAAAACAGAAGTAAAGAGCCTACTAATAAGACCAAAGTATAAATGGGTGGACACTATTAAAATGAATCTTAGAGAGATATGATTGGGTGGTATCGACTGAATAATTCTGGCTGAGGATAGGGACAAGTCGAGGGCTCTTGTGAACACGGCGATGAACCTTCGGGTTCCATAAAATGCTGGGAAATTTTTGAGTGGCTGTACAATTTGGAGGCTTCTCAAGAAGGGCTCAGCTCAGTCAAGTTAGTTAGTGTGTTTAACGATGCTCTCAGTGACTGTGACTGCATAGCGTAGAACGAATAGGTGTCGGTTCAAAAGGATGTGAGAGGAAGCTGCTGTAGCCTGACTTCAGGTATGTCTGGGCATTTGTCAGGACAGACTGAGTAAAATGACGGAAACTTTATTTAATATAGTCAGTGCTCTGGCTGGTATTCGAACCGAGCAGCTCAAGAATTCATGTGAGATGCGTCAGTGCCTCCGCTGACTTGCTCTGTTTCGTCTTCTGGTACACGCGCAGCGGGCTCAGTATAACGCGCACACTTTCCCGCCAGACGTAGACTGAACGATTTAATGCGCGTTAAAATTAACACGTTAAAACCTAAGTGGAAGGCTTACACAAAGTTTTATTAAATCCAAAGCGGTTTACATGATTTAGAAAATATTCTAATTTTCAATATTTGAAAAGGCACCAAAAAAAAAAAACCCAGCGAAAACTCTCCTTCTAACAGACCGTGGAGGCCCATAAAATTGTGAGACGTCTAGGCTCCCACATTTTCTAGAAACTCGACTTACATATGGCGGTGAGATTGTCAGCGTTATGCTCTGGGCGCCCTTTACTCATAAGAAGATTCCTAGTACTCATTTCTGTGTGAGGCTGAGTCGACTAGAGGGCCATAGTGCAGATGGAAGGATTAGGTCAATTGAAGGCCCCATCGGAATCGAACCGGCGACGTTCCAACTTGTAGCATAGTGCATCAACCAACTACGCTACCGCTGCCCCCTATCTGATGCATAAACCAATTCTTTACCTTAGACTTGTAGACTGAGGAGTGAGCTAAATTCAGGCTAATACCGTAATTTGACTAGGGAATTGACTATATTTCAACACAATAAAAGTTAAAGACTAAGGTTTCATTCACAGGAAGATGCATTTCTATTAATGATATTTCATCCCTTGCAATGCCAGAGCTTTTTCATCGTCAGCATATCCAAATCGGCCCTGGGTCCACTCACTATTTATGTGAGTGTACAGCTCATTGTTCACTTCACTCCCGCGGCACTGTTCCTAGGCACAGGACGATTATACATTTATACCTCGCTAAAAGAGAAAAGTTTTCGTAAAACTTTTAAGCGCGCTTCGCGGAATGAGTTTTATTTGCTGCTAGATGTGGTTTACATCTAAAGTTGGAAGTATTAAATGTTATTCAAATTCTGAAATACAATGCAAATCGTAACTTTTAATAACAGATAAACTATTCATTCTCATCCTGTAGTGCCCTCCAGAACCTCTTTAATATTGGGGCAACTTGTTGGAAAGTTCTCTGATTTTGATTTTAGGTGCTTTGGCAACCCAGGTGAGCATCTAGTCCTGGTCTAAATGCATTAAATTTCTTCTGGTCCTCGCCAACACAGTCTTTTGGTTTCGGGCCCCTTCGGGACACACAACGTAATTTATGTTCCGTCCAAGAGTGTTTATGTGTTTGGAAATGTGATCTCCTCTGACGCTGATCAGTCTTAGCCCTTATTTATTTGGATGATTATAATTTATTTCTAATTTATTCTCGGAAATTTTAAAGTTTTATACTGTATTTACGCATGTATAGGCCGCAGCACAATTTTCAGACAGAAATTATAGAAAAAAAATTTTCTTGGAATATTATTTCAGGAGTAGAAATTATTCCGAAATATTCCGAATATAATTTTTTTTTAAATGAAGTGTGATTTCGAATATTTCGAATATAAGCCGCACCCCAGTTTTCCTCTTGAATCTGTGGCAAAAAATGTGCGGCCTATACATGCGTAAATACGGTATTTCGATATTACTGGAACTTAATTGTGTTCTATAATATCGTATTTTATTGTCTGGGACGTGCCATACGGTATTTATGTTGAAATTTCTAGAGTCTGCCAGGACCAAGGAGTAAGTAGTTCTGATATTTACGAGCAGTCATAAATTTAGCTCGGTTACAGGAAAACAGACGCGCCTACAAAAAGTCAATGAGAAGGACAGGTCAAAACTCGTTACAATTGCCTGTGAATGAGGGCCATTACGATTTTTTCCCAGTAGGCGTCACATTTACTGGGTCGTAATTTCGCACGAGTTAACCTACACTCACACAGGGTCCAGGTAAGGGCACTTATATTAATGGACACCGTACACGCGTTGTCACTTTATTATACTGAATAACATTTATGCCAGACGTACACAGGATATCTGTCAATGCAGTCTTCTGAAGCAGACTGTGCAGTAACTTATTTTTTCACTCCGAAACAGCAGTTAGTGACATGAGCTGTCGTGGGTCTTATCATAGCCAGGTTTAAACCTCTTATACTTGACAAGTATCTGTTAAATTCACGTAGCCTATTAATCAGTGCTTACGCATGGAAAAATTTCAGGGCCGCTAGCGAAATTTTAATGAAATTTGATTCTGCATAATTTTACGAAAATTTGTTGATGGAATTTAATTTTTCATTCAGATCGGTCATGCATGAAGATAAAATTACATGAAGAGCTGCGTGTATTTCTGCGCATTCTTCTCCTAAATAACCGTTGAATAGAAGATTATTCCAACAAATATTGTAGAGAAAGATGAAGTACACAGTTAATACCCAATATGTTTCATTCGCAAGTCCTACGGTTTTCAACATAATTAAACCATACGGACGTTGCCAGAAGGTGAAGTTTCGTACTTGCTGATCCAGCAACCAACCATGGCCTCCTGAACACATTCGCAGATAATGAACATTAAAATAAAATTAATTCTTTATTTTACATTTCTCGCCCCCCCCCCTCTCTTGCTACCATTTCGGATCACAGGGCTGATTTCTCAGTTTCATGATTATTTTACATACGGTAGGACTCCTTGGACGAGTGATCAGCCCGTCGCAAGGCCTCTGCCTAAACACAGGGCAGCACAAAGAGAATAAACGCATACACATACCAAACATCCCTGTCTTGTGTGCGATTCGAACCCGTTCGAACCCACGATCTCGGCTTCTGAGCGGACGAAGACAGTACATGCCTTAGACCGCTTGGCTACTGCGACCGGCTATTTTAGATTACGTAACGAAAAAATTAGATTCGTTTTATTTTTTAATTTAGTGCTTTATCGTAATACGTCTTTGAAACATATATTAAACGGTTTATATAGATTTAATTTGTTACAGTTTGTTACAGCGGTAAGAATTCAAGCCTTAATACTGGCTGTTTATTCAACCAATAGACCTATCGCCTTTATCACCAATTTTAGTATCATTTAACATAACAATGAATGATTGCATGCGAAGCTGACGTTTGTTTATTAAAAAGTAAAAGTCAGTTGTAGCGTCAGCTGTTTCCACTTGGCCAGATCCTACAAAATGATATTTTGTACGCGTTCATTTTACAATAGGTGACTCCACGTAAGAAGAGAAGTCATCACGGCAAAATACAAATTTCAGTCTACTAACCACAACTGGAACAAGCGTATGCCATCTGTTATCCGAGGTTATAGAGCGTAGAGTGAAATTATGACACCGCTAGATGGCAGCACTAATCGCCTGGCGTATCGATACGAACAGTTCATGTACTTTTTTTTTATATCTCCTTTATTGACAATCAGATACTACAATCTTTCGGTCAACTTGCTCTCTTGTGTACAATTAGTTAAGAATTGTACACTCCAGTGGCTTGGGTGGGTCACTTCCATCGACGCGTCCCTCTGCTTTTTAGATCTTCTGGCCACTTTCCTCCACTTCTTCTGTGGTCCTGATGCAGTAAGAGTGGCTGGAGCAGTGGGTTTGGGTGGTTAGCTAATTTACTGAAGTGGTTGATGCTGTGTTCTTTGATGACTTCTGTGAAGTATGGAATTTTGAGGTCGGTGTGAATGGTGTGGTTAGACACGTACCATGGTGCGTTTACGATGAGACGAAGAATTTTTGATTGAGTTCGTTGCATGAGATCTATATTTGTTTTGCTGGCGCATCCCCAGAGTTTGATTCCGTATGTCCAAATTGGTTTGATGACTGCTTTGTATATTAGGAGCTCGTCAATGGATAGGTGAGATTTTTTTCCTATGAGCCAGTATAGGTCTTTGATTTTTTGATCCATTTGTTTCCTTTTCGTGAGGATATGTTGTTTCCAGTTGAGCTTGCTGTCAAAGGTAAGTCCGAGATACTTTGCTTGATCTTTTTGTTGGATGGTAGTGCGGTTTATTTGAATCGGGGGGCATTTGCCTTTTCGAAGCGTGAACGTTGTTTGAATGGATTTTGCTTCATTAACTTTGATTTTCCATTTTTTTTTTGCCATTTTTCTATGAGTATGAGGTGGTCCTGTAGGTTAGTTGCTGCTGTGATGGGATTATCGTGCGTGGCGAAGATAGCCGTGTCGTCGGCAAATGTCCCTATGAGTGTTTTATGGGACGTGGGGAGGTCGTGGGTGTAGAGCGTGTAGAGGAAGGGACTAAGCAGGCTTCCTTGTGGTACGCCTGAGAGGATTGGTAGTCTTCTTGATTGTTTACTGTTTACTTTAACTACGAAAGTTCTATCGCTTAAATATGAGCGTAATATTGAGAAGTAGTGTGATGGGAGAGGAGATTTTATTTCTTAGTTTCGCGCAATCTTTCGACCTTCTAATCATTTTAAAATGAAAGTATGACTGAAAACGTGATGTATGTATCGCATGCAACCTACTCACATTATAAGAATATGAGTCGTACTGAGAATATTATGTGATGATTTCACACTCAGGGTTAGTGATTTTTTTTTTCCAACTTCCTAGGTATACAATCCTCATACATTTGTTGCACAGAGCATTATTATTTTTTCTTTTGTGCCAAATTGCAGCTAGTGTAGATATATAACACCGTCACTGAAATATCTAACAAGTTATAAAGTGGTCAACTGAAAGTGGGCCTGTATTTATAGTCTAACGTCGGACAAAATTTCATATTTCTAGCTGGAAGACTTCAGTTACGGCCGTCACACGAGAAGGGCAAACATGTTTAGGTTACTTTATGGCAAATCTCAAGCTGCCGTAATTACACAACACTGAATCAGGGAAGGTGAGGCCCAAAGAATTTGGAAGCAAGAAATTGTGACTTAGTTGGGGATCATGGCCGCGCCATAGCTCAAGCGGTTAGTCGCTGGCTTCTCACCGCGGCGGCCCGGATTCGATCCAGGGTCTGGTCAAGTGGGTTTTGTGGTGGACAAAGTTGCGCTGGGGCAGGTTTCCTCCGAGTACTTCGGTTTCCCCTGCCAATCTTCATTCCACCAATTGCTCCACAATCATGCTCACTTATCATCTGGGGCTGGTACAGTAGGCCAGAAGTGGCCACAGTTCAAGGGACTTAGTCCTACCCCACTTACTTACTTACTCATGGAGCTGAGCCGTTCTGGAAGAGACCCTAATTCTGCAGCTACTCAAGAATTTGCCAGCATTTAATGGAACCCGAAGGTTCATCACCGTGTTCACAAGAGCCCTCCACTGGTACCTATCCTGAGCCAGATCTATCCAATACATACCATCCCATCCTATCTCTCTAAGATCCATTCTAATATTTTCCACCCACCCACGCCTTGGTCTTCCCTGTGGTCTCTTTCCTTCTGGCTTTCCCACCAATATCGTATACGCATTCCTCCTCTCCCCCATTCGTGCTACATGACCTGCCCACCTCATCCTCCTCGACTTGATCATTCTAAGAGTACAAGTTATGAAGCTCCTCATTATGCAGTTTTCTCAAACCTCCTGTCACTTCATGTCTCTTCGGTCCAAATATTCTCCTCAACACCCTGTTCTCAAACACCCTCAGGCTATGTTCCTCCCTTAATTTCAGAGACCAAGTTTCACACCCGTACAGGACCACAGGCAAAATTATAGTTTTTTATATTCTAATTTTTATGTTTTTGGACAACAGACGAGAAGACAAAAGGTTCTGAACTGACTGGTAGCAAGCATTACCTGAGTTCAATCTCCTCTTAATTTCCTCCTGAATCAGGTTTCGATCTGTTATCTTTGTTCCCAAATATCTGAACTGTGCCACATTTTCAAGACATCTGTTTGCTATCTTTATACCATGATTTGCCCTGTATTTTGGTGACGAGACAGTAACATATACGTAGTTTTCTCTGTGTTTACTTCTAGACCAACCTCTTTACTTGCGTCAATTAAAGTTTGTGTTTTTTTCTTTATGGTATTTACATTATCACCCTGTAGATTAGTCCCACCCCACTGGCAATGAAAAATAGTTGGGGATCATCATCATAACTGTGTATGTTCAGGATTACGTAGAACACGTGTTCCGAACTTGAGCTTCATTCAGTAAATCTGCACGGGTGTTTCAGTGTTGTGGTGTAGGCCCCTCTGTTGGTGGAGAGGTTAATTCCGCGTTATACGAGTATACTGGCGTTTAGAAGCAACAGGTCTATCTATATGTTTTCTCGTTGAATTTATAGTGTGGCAGGTCATGCGCTGATGGTACTCTGTGTGTACCGAAGAGCCTAGAGGCCGATTCAGTCCGTCGCTAACCTGTTCAGCACACATATATGTTTGTCTTGTATTAATATGCATGTATTTTACCTGTTGATGGCTGCGGCATGGTCGAAATATGTAGAGAATAAGAAATAATTAAACATTTTCTATTATACAATTATAGTTTAATTACAGATTTACATGAAGGGTGCTTATTTAAAATTTGCATCAAATGCAAACTGAGAAATCTGCCACTACACCAAGCATGAGCCGGGATAGATAAGTCGATACGGTGACGGGCTACAGGCTTGGGGGCCAGGGTTCAATTCCCAGCAAGGGAAAGAGATTATTCTCTTTTCCAAAGTGTCTATATCGGCTCTGGAACCCACGCATTCTCCCATCTTATGCGTACCAAGGGCTGTTTCCGCGGGGTTAAATCGGCCGGTGAGTGAAGTTGACTACTCACTTCCATTTAGTGTCGAGATCAAGAATTGTGGAGTTATACCTCCATTCCATCATACGTCCTCATTGCGTGTTGCTTAATTAATTAAACGCAGGGGCAACTTCACTTCTATTGCTTCATCACTCTTTTCAGCAAGATTTCATGTGATAGCTGTAGTGTCGTTCCAAATTAACTAACGTCACACAACTGAGCTCTTCTCGAGAAGCCGTCAGTTGTGCAGCTGCTCAAGGACTTCCCAATATTTTATTGAGCCCGACGTTTCATTGCCGTGTTCACTAAAGCCTTCCACTTGTCTCTATCCTCAGCCAGATCAATCCAGTCCATACCACCCAATTGTATTTCTCTAAGGTCCGTATTAATATTGTCTACCCGCTTACGTCTTTGGCTTACTAGTGGTCTCTTCCCTTCTGGCCTTCCCACCAAAATCCTACATGCATTTTTCTTCACCCCATTCGTGCTATACGTCCTGCCCATCTCATCCTCATTCATTAGGTTATTCGAATTATTCTTGGTGAAGATTACAACTCATGAAGCTCCTCATCCTTCAGTTTTCTCCAGCATCCTGTCACTTCATCCATCTTCAGTCCAAATAGAATTTTCAAAATGTATACCTATATAAACTGTCTGAACAAATTCTTAATTTCTAGAATATCTGTAACACGATTTTGCAGTATCTTCTGAGGGACATGTAAGGATTATCTCGCTTTGGTGCCCAGCCCGTTCAGAAAATCGTCCCTTCCTACTGGCCTACCTAGTTCCCGCAGCTAACTAGCCGCAGAAGCAATGAGGGACCCTCAGTGAATGGGGACTAATAGGACGAGAACACGACCCAGTATATTAGTCAGTTGTGATTTAAGAGTTAATGTTAATTGGAACTAGCTTGGTTTCCCAATACACTTCAATTATCCTAAAGTTACTCCAGGCCTTCTAAAATTTCCATTAATATTACTCAGTCTTTAAAGCAGTTCGAAAGTATTAATAATTACTTCTTCATATACCTCGATGAATCGACTAATCTTGACTCGGACACATGTTCTAATTTTTATGGACGCTTAGAATCAATGTTATTAGTAACACATCCTTTACTGCTATGTTGTGAGCTACGCAATGAAATAACGAACTATTCCTGAACTGTCATATTACCAAGTATTCAAACAACTTCAGCTACTCTGTGATTCAGTGATAACTCTCTGTGAACCAATGGACGGCAAATTGATGATAGGACTAATTCACCGTTCTTCTTTTCCTTTCTTCCGAATACGTATGCCATAGTGAAGAGACTGTTTATATCACTGCATACATTTCACATCTGACTAGATTTCGATAACAATTTGTATTGGAGGTCTACCATTCAGTAGAGCGAATATGATGTTCGTTCGTATAGAATTTTATGAAATTTCTCGAAGAAATAGAAGACCATCATACAGAGAATTGATTTACTGTGAATATTAATGAGTCCTAAAACTTCTGTCAGAAGCATGTTTCAATTAGATCAGTATTTAAAGATTCTAAATCATTAGGGTCCAAGATTAAAGGTAAAGGTATCCCTGCAACAGGTCATGGAAGCCCATATGTTTGTGAGACGTCGAGGCTCCAAAATTTTCTGGTAATCGGTTCAGAGATGGCGGTGAGGTTGCAAGCCTTATGCTCCGGTCTCTCTCTACCTCTCAGGAAGATTCCTGGCACTCATATCTGTTAGAGGTTGAGTCGACTCAGGACCATAGCCCAGCTGGAAGGATTATATCAATTGAAGAATCCAATGATCTCATCGCGAAACCACGACCTTCCGTCTTGTAGTTTAGTACCTCAACCAACCACGCTGCCGCGTGCCCAGGTCGAAGGTAAAGCTAAACAATTAGTCAGGAAAAAGAAGGCGGCAAGCTGACCCGTGAGAAGGGGGAGGATGTTCATCCGAAACTCGGGTGAACTTCAACAGGGCCACACAAAGTCACATCCCAGAAAATGGCAGTCTTCATGTCCACTATTCTTAAATCATCGGGTATTCTATTGCAGATGAAGTTTAAGAAGTTATCAAATGAAATTACTGCTGTAGGGCATAAGGATCTCGTAGCAGTGGTCATAAAGAGTTCTGTCTTCAGTGATTTACGCCATGAATTTTGTTGAAAATCAATCGACGTTCGGAGGAGCATGTCGCCTCCATTCTTAGGGTCGAAGGATAAGCCAATCAAGATAATAGCATGAAGCTGGTAGCAGACTATCCCTTTCAATTGTCTAGTGAGAGTTATGTCCAAAAGACAGAACTTTTCTTAGCCACAGCTCTTCCCGTCTTAGTGCTTAAACAACCTCCGAAGTTACTGGAGACAAAGCATGAGGACTCCAGTACAAAATTACTGAAAGTCGACCAATAACAGAGAATGGAACTATGTTTCCACTCACCCACTGGTCTTTGTGGCGTGCCGTGTAACTGTCTAAACAGAGGGATCACATTGGCTTCTCAAAGTAAGCCTCAACACACACGTAACGGAGGATCAGGTAAATCTAGCTTATAAGATTTCAGTCACATGGAAACGCCATCTTTCAGATGCCTGAACGCCTCACTAACGTGTCAACTTCCTGATAACAGGGCTCCTCTAATAGCAGATCCCGTCACTCCTGAGCACGTTTTATCCTGTAAGATTTGAGGTTCTCACAGAAGTGGTTATGAAGAGTACTGTCTTAATGTTGTCCCCTTTGTCTGTTCATGTCTCTCCACCAAAATTTGGTATGCAGTCCTTGTCTCTTTCATTCTAGCTACAAATTCGGCCAGTCATAGTTCCTATAATTTTTTAAACTTAAGAATATTAAATAACGTACACAAACCTGAAGCTGGTACGTAACACATACAGCAAACAACTTCTTGATTACCAGCCACAAGTTTTCCTGCGTCACAATGTTGTAAATAAAGGAAAAGGTGACAAATCTGGTGCACATAATCAAGCCGAGCGCTTCATTGCAATGCTTCATCGCAGCGCATTCTACCGGCAATATGAGTTCTAAAGTGACCTGGTATGTGCTGCCACCATGTTCAACATCACATTTTCTTACTGGCATTGTCGGTGGCTCAGTAAACAATACAGTAAACCATGCACCCATTCTAGCCTCTGCTCTCGAAGGAAGGACGTATGGTTTCGAGAATAAAATAGTAATGGGGAATATTTGAAACTAAGATATACGAAGCAATTAAGGAAATTAGATAATTTTTTATATCCCCTAATATTTATGAGATGTACTAGATATTTTGTACGCAGACGGGACACAAGAAATGTATAGGAGAATTGGTTAGAAGAGTTGAAAAGAATAAACTCCTTGGAGGTAATGGGCGTATATTGGAGGATAATATTAAAAGGAATCTTAGATAAATATACTGTAGAATTTTGCACTGGCTTAAGCTGGGTCGAGGAGTCGTCTGTAAACACTGCCGAATCTTCCGTAGCATAACAACAGAGAGTTTCTTGGTCAGCTAGCAGCAGCAGTAGTAGTATCAGTAAAAGTACTACTACTACTAGTAGTAGCAGCAGCAGCAGTAGTAGAATTAGTAATAGCTGTACTAGTAGAAGTATACATATAGCAGTAATGAACTTGGTAAATATAAATCATGGGGCCTAGGCACCTGGACATGAAGGCGTATATGGAGCGTGGTGGTAAGATCTACGAGTTCTTGACAAAGTCTCAGTTGGGTGCATTGCGCTCCTACTCCGTGTTTGAGGCATTTGGGGTTCGAATCTCGGTTTGGATTCCGGCTTTCCTGACTGAGATTTTCGAGGGCTTATCATAGCCTCCCAGCGAATACTGGGATAGTAACTCACACTAGGCCACAACCAGTTCCTTCACGTCTTTCTACATTATTGTTCAGTGGTCATCCCTTCGCTGGACGCAATAAACCTACAGTCTGCAGTTCTAACAGAGGAGACAAATGAGCCGCGAATAAATACAACGAGCTTCGGCAGTTGATGCAGGTGATTCTCTTTGCTCTCTTAAAAGTTCTCCCGTGTACGGTTCTGAGGTCTGCAGAGTCTCTTTGGGTCAGAATATTTTCACAGGATTTACTGCAATTTCTATCAGCATCGACCCATATCTAACTAATTAACTAACCAATTCACTGCATGGAACTGAGTCGTTCTTGAGAAGATCCCAGTCGCTAAGCTACTCAAGAATTTTCAAACAAATGGAATCCGGAGTTTCATTACCATGTTCACGAGAGCCCCTGACTGATCCCTCTCTTAATTCAGATGAATTCAATCCATGCTACCCATTTTATTTGTCTAAGATCGATGTTAATCTTATTTTATAACCCATATCTAAGGCTTCCTAGTGGTTTCTTCCTACCAATATCCTATATGCATTCCCCCAGTCCCCATGCCCTGCCCACTTCATCCTACTTGTCTTGATTATTCTAATTATGTTTGGTGGCGACCACATATTATGAAACTCCTCATTACGCTGATTTTCTCCAGACGCCTAATTTTTCGTCCTTCTCCTGCCTAAATAACCTTCTCAGAACCCTGTCCTCAAACACTTTGTATACAGAGTGTCCCAGGAGTTTGGTCCCATACTTCAGGAGCGTACTGAGGGTTCCCTACAGAATAACTTTGAAATAGGAACCCATGTCCGCAAAAGTAACTTAGCAGCGCTAGGGCATAGTATTTAATATCATTTTGTTTACACTTTGCGCCTCAATGTCGAACTGCATTGCATAGAGGAACAGCCATCCACCAGCACTCGTGCCATTGCTAAGATTGTGGGGACATCAAAATCAAGTGTTTGGAGGATCCTGCACAACCAAAAACTTTATCCGTATCATCCAACGCGAGTACACGGCGTAGGTCCAGCTGACTTCGTACCACGAGTTCAATTTTGTCAGTGGATACTGAACCAGTGTCTACATCAGCCAACTTCTTGAATCACGTGTTATTCACAGTCGAAGCGCAGTTTACAAGGGATGGCTGGTTCAACTGTCGAAACAGCCACGTTTGGGCTGACGAAAACCCCAACGTTTCTGTAGTTGGTTACCACCAGGCGCAATTTTCTGTCAGTGTCTGGGCGGGCATCATTGGCAATCACTTGACTGGGCCTTTCCTCCTACCACCGCAACTCAATGGGCCCTTTAACAAGGTGTTCCTGGAACGTATCCTTCCAACTTTGCTAGCAGACGTGCCTCTGATTGTGCGGAGGCAAATGTGGATACAGCATGACGGAGCGCCGGCACACTTCAGCACTGTATCACGAGACTACCTGGATGCTGCTTTTCATGGTCGTTGGATAGGAAGAGGAGGCCCAGTGCCTTGGCCACCCCGATCTCCAGACTTGACACCTCTGGACTATTTCGTCTGGGGTCATGTGAAAAGCCTGATCTACGACACGCCTGTGGATAATGAATTCTAGCTGTTGGCCAGAATACTTGTTGCATGTGATGTGATCCGTGAGACACTTGGATTATTTGAAAGGGTGCGCCAAAGTTTCTTTCGTCGATATAACGTATGCATTGAAAATGAAGAGCGCCAATTCCAACATCTACTCTAGCAGGTGAGTCTTAAGAGTTTTGAGGAGGTAATATGCCTGTGCATGCTCTTCGACATTGAGGCGTCAAGTTTAAACAAAATGATATTAAATGCCGCCCTAGCGCTGCTATTTTACGTTTGCGGACATGGGTTCCTATTTCAAAGTTGTTCTATAGGGAACCCTCAGTACGCTCCTGAAGTATGGCACCAAACTCCTGGGACATCCTATATGTTCTCTCCATACACTCATATCTATGTAAAATACGGTGTCGCAGGAGGAAAGCTCGACATTCTGGGAGGTCATAGTATTAGTCATTCTAAAAAATAGAAGTGTATATATACATGTGAACGGTCTAAGGCATGCAATGTCTTCGCTCGCTCGGAAGCCGGGATCGTGGGTTCGATTCCCACTCAGGGCATAGATGTTTGTGTGCTTTTTTCTGTGTTTGTCTACAGGTAGAGGCCTTGCGACGAGCTGATCACTTGCCCAAGGAGTCCTACCGTATGTGTAAGATCGAAAAAAACCGAAGTGAACGGAGTTCATGGAGGTAGGCCTAGGCCCACTGGGGCCGTAGTGCCAAGGGGGAAAAAAATGTACATGTGTCCTATTCCGAACAGTTTCCGAGATAGATTTTCACTGCAAAGTTTCAAAATTGTTGATAAGAAACAGGTCTTCCTGTTTCTATTACCAGTATTTATTGTTCAAGTGACAAAGTGGGTACAGTTTACCTAGTATAACACATATTCCAAAATTCCACCTCAGCATTTATACACTTTGCAGTTCGTGTGAGGACATGGCGTGTTGCTCGTCTGTAGAGTGTACAGTGTACTGTACAGTGAAATAGCTGTATGTCGGAAACCGTTCGGAATAGGGAGGACGTACATATATACTTTTTGTTTAGAATTACCGATGCTATGGCCTCCCAGAATACTGATATTTTTTCCTGGGACATTCTGTATATGTTCAGAGCAGCGTCATTTCTTCCCTTATACTACCATTGATCACTGAGTCTTCTACTAAAACAAGTCCGCTGAGTGACCGGAAGTAGATGGCAAAGTTTCTGGTTAGGCATTCCGAAGTAATTTGTTGCTGACTCCGAAGATGGAGTCAGCAGTTTCCTCCGAAATACTGGCATCTGTATACTAAGCGGCACAACGCCATGTCCCATAAGACCGTAAAATTAATATTCGCAGCCACAAGAACATCACATCCCATACGTAACCAAGATCATGGCTACTTACCGCAGTCCATCTTAAAGAAGTCCGAAATAGCAAGTCACGATCGATCCTTTCCCTGCCCTTACCGACTTACACGTCGTGATCTTTAGCTTATTCTTCGGAAACGAGATCGATTCATTGGTAACGCTTCTGCCTTGTATGCCGTAGGTGCACGTTCGAATCTCTCATGTGGACCGCCTACTTCGGTACATGTTGTCAAGGATTTTCTCAGCCTCTTCACCTCTTCAGGCGGGTTAATAAACCGAAATCGTGCCTGACTCTCATTTCCGAGGTCCTCGCTCGAATCTAGCCTGAGAACAAGCAATCCTGAATGCAATTCTAATTGGGTTCTTCAGCCCTTGTGGACCTTCTCCGCTTTTTCAGTTTCCTAATCTATACACTCAGTAGGACTCCTTCGACGGGGGATCAGCCCGTCAAAAGGTCGCTACCTACACACGACAACACAAACACAGAATAAACGCATAGAGACATCCATGCTTCGAGTGGAATTCGAACCCAGGATTCCAGTGTTCGAGCTGGCGAAGATGATCCATGTCTTAGGCCACGAGGCGACTGTAATCGGCTAGGATTCTTGTGCTGCTTGTCAGAGAACAAAATGCTAGTAGCATTATTGAATAGACGGCTACCAATTCAACCCACGTCCCACTAAACTGCATACCCACCTATCCATTTAAATTCAAAATGTTAACTTATGTAGTCGATACGTTGTTATAAAAACAAACGGGAGAAAATTATAAATTGTGATACATACAGATGGAGTTCGTTATAGTGACTGGCTGCAGGCTGATTTCATTCCCGGCAGAAACAGGGATTTCTCTGTTCTCCGCATGGTCCAGACTGGCTCTGGGGTCCACCCAGTCTCCTACACAATTGGTACAGTGATCGTCTTCCCTGGGCTTAAAGCGGTTGGGATGTAAATTCGACCCCTCCTCTTCATCTAGCACCGAGGTCAAGAATGGTGGAGCTATATCTGCAGTCTCTGATATGTCTGTATAGCGTAGTGCTTAATTAATTAATTAATTAATTAATTAAACCCAGGGATTACTATATCTTCTTTTCAGAGGCACTATTGCCGTTGTTCTCAGATTGCCGTGTGATGGGGTAAACGGATCCAGAAGAGAAGTTGTAAGAATTCTCCATCTTGGCATAAGATGAAGGTGTGTGTCGCTTTAACATTCTGTTTCCCCTCCCTCAGTATCAAGCTGATAAGTGGTGGGGCAGGTCTGTGATTGACAGAGAGAATTAGAAACGCCCTTGGTGGGACTCGAACGGCGTAGCTTCAGTCTGACTACTCTCCCGTAAGTATACAGAAAGTAAGTAAGATTTGAGGTTTTTACGGTGGTGACTATGAAGAATGCCGTCTTTTGGTATGTGGCGCCGTGTAGATATTGTGTAAACCGACGTTTCGGAGGAACGTATCGCCTCCATCTTCAGGGTAGAAAAATTCGCGAGCGAGGAACCAACATGAGAAGGTAGCTGCAGACTGCGACACGTTCGTCCGAAACGTCGGTTTACACAATATGTACACTGCGCCACATCCCAGAAGACGGCATTCTTCATAGAAAGAAAGTAGGACACGATTCCATGGCAAGGTGCTGAGTCATAAGGGTCAATTTACATTTCAGTTAAGATGTAAATCGTGGGAGTCGGTCCCAAAATTTTAAAACATGCTTACGACACATTCACGAATGGGATTATTCTTTCTAATGGTAGGGATCGGTACTTGATGAGCTCTAAGTGGGAATATTTCGTAGAATATTGCATAGAGATACAGTACGAGTCCATGGGAATCAGTCAGGGGACGCACTGAGGAGCAATCATGAGTTCAGAGGAAGCATCAACATTGAGGTAATGGCTGAAACGGTTATTACCGTGTCTGGGATTTTATTTATTGGTGTACTTGATCTGATCTGGCGGTCGTGATCCTGTTTGCATGATGCTCCCTCTTGCCGCTCAGACCGAAATTTGGGTGGGCGTGAGCTACTCCGGAGTACAGTCGCTATAGTAACACAACGTGGAGGGTCACACAGTTGCTATGGCAACGAAACGTATAGCAACAAAATGTGGAGGCTTATGGTGTTGCAGTGACAATGTGAAGTCAAAGATAACAAAGAATTTCTGGGAGGAGTTGATGGCCTACTTTCCTTTGATACGACCCAGACCGCATAGAAAAATACATTTCTAACAATTTCTCTATTGTTGCGTTTGCATTCTTTGCAGCGGTAACGTTTTTACCGATCCGTTGCCTAGCAATGATAAGGGATACACATATAGACACATAGACTGATGGGAGGGATTTTTAAAATACGCTATGGAGTAGGCTCAGGTTCCATGACGAAAATTTCTTGACTATCTTGGCTGCTAGAAGTTTCTCAGAGTTAGTTACAAATTTATTTGAAACCATAAAAATTAATGAAGGGACGTACCATTAACATCAGAATTTCGTCTCGGACCAGACTCAGTATTTCGTCGGATTTGTTTCAACAACCTTCGTTTGAAGTAATCTCAAATAAGGGGCCACGTTTATCGTACCTAATCTGTCATAAGTCACAAAACCAAAGCTTCAATAAATTTCGAATTGTGGTCTTTATACGTATTTTAAAACCGGCAACTTTTCACAAGTACGGTAGAGATATCGCTCTCAGTTGTGGAATTCATCCCGCATCGTTTCACAAATAATTCTGATATTGCACAAATCCCGTGTACAGAGGCCCCCTCAGAGACAACTGGTGTATGGCTATAAACCTCTATTAAATGTAAGCATACCTCTGTGGTCTAATGGTCAGTGTTCCTGGCCATAGATCCAGAGGTCCTGATTCGATTTCCCGCGCTACCAGTTTTTTCTTAGAAGTAGTTGGCCTGAAAAGGTGTTCACTCAGTCTCGTGAGGATAATTGAGGAGCTATTTCAAGGAAATGACGGCTCCGGTCTAGAAAACCGTTGTGCTGACCACGCGACAACCTCTATCCACTAAAAGTTGACATTAACTTCGGAGGCAAACGGCGGTCGCTCAGTCGGTATAGTTAGCTTGCGGACTAAAAACCACGGAGTATGTATGTATAGTTTAAAAAATTTAAGTGCGTTGCATGCTCAAAAATTATCTTGATGATCAGATTATCATGAATCATATGGAATAAATGGAGAATTCAATCATCCATAACGCGTTTCGGAAGAGTCGCTCCGTTTAGGGAAGTAGGAGGGGCAGTTCAGTATACAAACTCGGTGCAATCAGTGGCCATGTTGCCTGTGGCCTCTTGGTTATGGTACGCCATGCAAAATAAGTGATCGAGAACTCCAGGGGGCACAAAACGTCCAATTATTTGACTCACTGATGCATTATTCTAGCAACCTTCGTCATGTACTTAATTTGGATTTCACGAATCATATTGTAAGTGCGTGTATCTTCACAGTAAACGTATGATGTGCTCGTGAAGACATGACGTGTGATCACTTCCGCTGATATGGACTAAAACTCGAGCATTTCGAATAATGTCTTCACATTCATGGGCTTCTTCAATGTCTCAATTGTAGAGACATATTTCTGTCTCATTCATCGTCATTCATTCGTCACGGACTCAGAGCAGCCTCCATATGAGACTGAAGCCATCTTAACCATTCCTGTAAAGTATATTTTAATATTTCTCTTCCACCTGGTCCTAGAGCTCTTCTCTTAACCATAATTATGTATCAATTTCTTATTTCGCCGATGTAATCTACATTACAGCCGGTCACGGTAACCGAGCGGTCTAAGGCATGCACTGTCTTCGCTCGCTTGGAAACCGGGATCGTGTGTTCGAATCCCACTCAGGGCATGGATGTTGGTGTGCGTTTTTCTGTGTTTGACTACAGGTAGAGGCCTTGCGACGAGCTGATCACCCGCCCAAGGAGTCCTACCGAATGCGTAAGATCGAGAAAAACCGAAGTGAACGGAGAAGTTCATGGAGGTAGGCCTAGGCCCACTGGGGCTGTAGCGCTAAGGAAAAAAATCTACATTACCAATCAATAATACTTACTTCTTCCCGATGGCAGTGGCTGTGCGGTCTACGATACACTATGTCTTCGTCTAATAGAACATTGAGATAGTGGGTTCGAATCCCACTCGAGGCATGGATATCTCTTTGCGTGTTTTCTCTGTGGGTGGCGGCCTTGTGACGGGCTGATGCCTCATCCAAGTGAAATTACAAACTGTGTGCAAGATCCATATTTTTTCGAATGAATTTTGAAAATTGACCAGCCAAAATATCTGACAAATTAAAGACAGAGAAAGAAATATATATTTTTGATGTAATAAACCTAACGCCGGTCTCTGTAGCCGAGCGGTCTAAAGAATGTACTGTCTTCGCTCGCTCGAAAGCCCGTATTGTGGGTTCGAATCTCACTAGGGCATGGATGATCAGTGTTTTTGTTTGTGTGTGCGCGCGTTTTTCTCTGTTTGTATACAGGTAGAGCCCTTGCGACGAGCTGATCACCCGCCCAAGGAGTCCTACCGTCTGTCTATGATCTAGTAAACCGAAGTGAAACGGAGAGTTTCATGGAGGTAGGCCAAGGCTCAAATTGGGGCTGTAGCGTCAAAGGAGAAAAAATAATCCTAACACTATTAGGTAATTAGTAAATTAATGAAGCTTTTCATTATGTATTTTTCTCCACTGTTCTGTTAAGTTTTCTTTCTAAGTTCGTGATAAAATTCTAAGCTATTTTGCCCTGAAAATGCTCCGAATCTCAGTTTCTCCCTTACAGGGACAAAATTCCACAATTTTACGCAACATCTATGACAACAGTTTTGCGTACTCCAACATTCAAATTTGTAGACAGAAAAAAGGAACGATTTTGAAATCTATGATAGCAACAGTTGAAAGGTTTTGCGAATAACCGTAAATAATCATATTCACTAAAATCGCTTACCCGGAGGGAACAACGAACAGAACGAATATTTGAACGTGTGTGTTTGTGTGTTGGAACAGCTAGTAGTTCCAAGCAGACTGATAATTTTTGCGCTTGACACTGATTTATACGTGTTCTGCATAAGATTAAATCACTTATAGTTCTGCAGCTAAACAACACAGATACCTATTTCGCACCGTCACATCGAATCACCATCATATTAATGAAATGTTAATGTTTATTTGCACATTTAACATTCTAAACGAAATTACTGAATACTGAATTCTATGTTTCATCCTGAGGGATTAAATTAATCTTCTCCACACTAGGTACTCTGACTAAAAGAGATAATACGAAGTGGTTGCGAGTACAGACAGACAAACACACGTAAAAACAAGGTCTGAAATTCGATCCCCTACACAAGGGGACACTGCAATCGCACAAGTATGGGTATTCGTTGTCAAAACAAAACAGAGATTAAAAGTCAAAGCGACACTTTTTTTTTTCTGAAATACAAGTGGATTCTGCTCTACTGAAAGAAGTCGAAATCCTTCGACCTTCCGATTAAAATCTTATGGAATTATCTGCCTTTACTGTTAACAGCTGAAAGGAAATAAATCCAATTTGACAGGTAAATGCAGTGGAAAATAGGTAACATATGAAATAATTGACTTTTTTTATTTTATTTGAATAAATAATATTGTCGCGTATCGGGGTTTTAGTGACTAATAATAATGGGTTCTTGATTTGATGATTGGATTGATTGGCACTTCTTTACAACCACAATCAATTATGACAGCTCACAATTAATGTCTGCATAAGGCTCGTTTCATTCCTTGCTGTGACGAATGGAGGTTTTCTCCCGGATAATCAGCTTCCAAATCCAAGTCACATTGCGCCTGACGGTCAGTCAGTCAGTAAGTCTTGGTGTCGAGCCCCATCTGGGGCTCATGGCCAGATATTTAATACTGTTTGGCAGTTTGAAATATTTATCTCTTCTCCACAGTGACCAGACCGATGACGTTGCTCACCCAGCCTCATATCAAATGGGTACCGAGGGCTCTGTCCCTGGGAGTAAAACGGCAGGTACCAAAATCTGACCACTCACTTCCATCTACTACCGAGGTCAAGAAAGGAGGAGCTATACCTCCATTACCTTATACGTCTCCATGGCATAGTGCTTAACTAATTAAGCACAGGGACCAATTTCATTTTAAATTTTACCTTACCATAATGCCAAAGGTATCTCAGAACATATGGAAATATGACACCGAACCGTGGTAGAAAATGTTAGCGACGCAAATCGAACAGAAACGAAAAGAGGAAATGGTTCTGGTGAAAACATAAGGGCATCGAGGAGATGTTTCATTCCAGTGCATGTGGAAACAAGCAGCCAGCTCCAGTTCTGCGGCATCTGCTGGCCGACAGGTAGAAGCTATCTGGCTCTTAGCCCACTGGAAAGAATTAACGAAAAATTTGACTAAAAATTTGAGCCTCTTTTTCTTACTCCCCGATCCAGAATTGTAGGCGAAAAACCAGAAGGAAAGAGACCACTTACCGATCTACTTTTCGTAGGAATATGTTAAAAGGAATATTACAGTAAATGTGACGTGAGGGTACCAAATTCATACAATTGCCCCAGAATATTATCGAGTGACAGATATTTGTGGAACAATATAGGGGGAAACATAGAATGCCCTTTCATATATAGGGTACAAAATTTTGACCAGAGCGTGGTTGTTGCGTGCTTCGTTCCTTTATAATTTCTCGCACGATTAAATAACAATCATGTAAAGAATTTATGCAGCATCAAATTTACAATATGACAGATCCGGCCGGCCCCAATTTTCTGACGGCGGGCCAGTAATTCGAGCAACGTTCACAAAGCTGGGAATCCTTCCGAGACCACCAGCAGCCATGACATATTTACGATTCAAAATACAGCCACCTCGTACACGCCTATTTCGTTCTTATTAATAATGTTTAATCCTTCCATCTTTCTCTCTCTCTCTCTCTCTCTCTTGATTGTTACAGAATGGGACAAGATAATGCTCTGAATTTATGTTTTGAAAATAATAATGTTAGCTGGAAAATACAGTCGTATAAAATATATAAAGACATGTTTGAACTTTGAATGTAAATAGATTATTTGGAAGGTGAGTAACAATTTAAAAACAATTTTATTATCAGTTTTGACAAAATAATCGCATGAGTGTGAAATACATTTTATTTTTCAGCGTAATTGAAATTCTTCTCAAAACATTTGCTTCAACTGCCCGTACATTTCCTGACTCCCTTAGAATAAAACGTTTCCGTTGGGCCTTAATCCCTTTTTGCACCATTTATTTCCGAGACTGATACTGATTTCAGATTCAGTACAATCCATATTGATTATCAGGTTATCCCGGTTACGCTGTTTAATCCGCTGCTTAACCTCAGCACATGTTACACTCTCTTGCCCCCGGGCACTCTCGTCATTATCTTCCCTCTGACTGGGGCCAACAGGACCTCATCCTATCATTTTTCCTCGTGTCCACTGACCTCAAACACTAGATCAGAGGTTGCTGTGTTTCTATTGTGCATTCTGTCGGTGTCATGCCGATGTTAAAGGTGACATAGGAGATCTATACCACCAAGCACAAGACAATGAAAACCAACTAGGTGAAAATGAGGAACGGTTTTTAGACACCCTTCAGAATCTCTAACAACAGTTTGTAGTAAAATAAAATTACTTTCCATTTTCAGGCAATAGCCTGGTCAGACTGAGGAAAACCATAAAGAGACAATTCCGTTTTCAGTATTCAGACCTTGTATTTTTCGGCTCCAAGTCACACGTTTTACCGCCAACCTTCGTCGTTATAAAATATGAAATTTACGCTCACGGATATCTTTATATTACAAGCTCGCTTGCAGTCTTGCACTGCACTCCCACATCACACTTACCATCACGATCTTCATGTGGGTTGCGAGAAAATAGTACGTATCGGCCACTTCAATAGCGACAGTAAAAACCGCATAGAAAGAACTGAAATAAATTCATGTAAAATTAACGTTCACGGATACACTTTTGTGTCTGTAGTTTTTAGGCTGCGTGCAGGCTATATGTAAGTACAAACCTCTTCATATTTCTGCAAAACGTTCGTAATTCAGCTTACAATTTAATTGATTAAAGACAATGAATTGAAAATACGCGTTATTTCATGATGATGAAAAAAATGTGAACATACACTAATATAAGAGGACCTAAGTATCAATAATTTGTTGTTACTTTTGTTTCGAGGGACCGTTATTCAGGCTTACATTATGATAGATTGTTTAAATGCCAGCATCTGCTATTAAAGAAGGTCCTCTATTTAAACCATTGGCAAAATATGGTAAAAAGGTAGAGCTATCCCTGTAATAGGCAGTCGAGGCTTTTATATTTTCTGGACAATCGGTAAAGTATAGTAGTATTAGTAGTGAGTATTAGACAACAAAGAAAAATAAGATGGCAGTCAGTAAGTCTTGGTTCCAAAGAGGATATAAAACTCCAAAGAGGATATACAAAATAGGGCAGAAAATGTATATAGCTGTAAACGTAAAGTTGTCCCTGTGCTATGAAGGTATATGGGGGAGTTGAAATAAAGCTCTAACTTTTTGACCTTGGCACTAGAAGGGAGTGAGCTGTAAGCTTCATGACCCCGCAGT
Source organism: Cryptotermes secundus (assembly GCF_002891405.2). NCBI lineage: Eukaryota > Metazoa > Arthropoda > Insecta > Blattodea > Kalotermitidae > Cryptotermes > Cryptotermes secundus. Next base: position 2,158,550 of record NW_019738957.1, on the reverse strand, counting down.
TTCACCCATAGGGAATGGGTCCCCAGGATAGGAGAATGGACGGGCTCCAGATTCGGTTTGAACATTAAAGAGAAGACAGAATCTTGCATTGCCGGAAATTGAATCCGGGATGTCCAGCTTGTAGACCCAGTGAGAAAATTAATTCTAATAATATCTCTGAATATATATATGAAAAAATGGTAAGACCACTGAGACAAACTCGGTGCGGAAATGTGGTCGAGGAAATTAAGGAGCTGTATAATGTGACATGGCGCCTGAAAGCCGGTATAGTGGAAGCAGAGGAGATGTATATTGCTAGGCAACTGTTCCGTAAACACGCTTCCCCAACAAAGTCCAATAATGGAATTATTGTTGATATATGGTGTTTTCTGTTGGTCCGCCCCTAGACGATATAAGAAGGATCTCACGCAGTGGGGGAGACTCGAATCAGACAGTAAATTGTGGTCATGGGTCCCACGGGACTCGGACTTGAGAATGACTGAGCTAATGAGGGCCAGCAATAATTGTAAAAGACAGACTCATACTCTCGTAAGATAGGATCTTACATAAGGTCTATGACCGCACATATTTACTTGGATAAAAGGAGTTATGCTAAGTCTCAAAAGGGCTTGTCACCAAGACGAACTCGACGGTAAACCACCAGATGTAAAGCAACTGTAACCTTGACTTTGACACTGAATTGCAAAATTAAGGAGTCTCTTGAGATGGCAGTCGAGGATGATTGAGAAGAAATGGCAACGAATTTCGAAACACCAGCCTACCAGGATATGAGCTCGGGAGAAGAGGAGTTGAATTGAGGAACTGAGGCATAAAAATTACTGAGCGCAGTTCAGTGGAGTTTGCAGTCTTTATGTGTGCTACAGTACCGCTATATTTGGTGTGTGTGACTCAGTGAGACTGAGAACACAGTTCCTGTGTTAAAATTCGTTGCCTGGAAAAGGATAGTGGAGACTGTAATAGACCGAGGACACTAGTGTTTGCAGTAGTGAACTGTAATGGACGGAAATTAAGAGTAGTGTTTTAATTGTCTGTAGTTCCAAGTGATGTGTATAAGGTGTCAATAAATCCAATCATCCAATCCAAACCCCATTTAATAGTCACAGGACCCTAATACCTGACAATATCTAGGAAGCGAAAGGTAAAAATGTAAAAGGTAAAGCTATCCTTGTAACAGGTCGTGGAGGTCCATAGGATTGTGAGACATCGAGGCTACTACATTTCCTAGATAATCGGCTCTCAGATGGCGGTAAGGTTGTCAGCCTCACGCCCCGGCTGTCGTTTACCGCCAGGAAGATTCCTAATACTCACTTCTGTTAGTGGCCATATTGCGGCTGGAAGGATTAGATAAATTGAAAAATGCAATAATCAGAGAGGGAAGGATAAGAGAAAGGAAGATGAAGAGGAACCAGAGGGCAATACTGAAATTAAGACAAGCAGAACGTTGTGGAAACATTCGTTTCTTTCATCTAAATATCACAGTATCAGTCCACTTTCGTTTTTTAACATCAATGAAATTTTTATTCATTTTGAATTCATAGTAATTTTTACACCAATTATTGTCCCCGAATCAAATATTTGACATTCAGCGGACTGTAAGTAACTGTGGTTCAACATTGGGTTCTTCCTTCTCCATATAGAGCGCTCTCTCTATCAGTATTATCTCTGTGCAACATTATTGTTCTATTAAGAAGGCATTAAAATTCGCGAGAGCTAGTGTTGACCGAGCAGATAAACAAATTTCTTCAAAATTGTCACCATACATTATGAGGTATAAATTTATTCGTTTCATTTATGCTTCAAATTTGGAAAATATTTATGGATTTTAAAATTCAGCAGTCCATAAACATTACATCAACGCCCTGAAATATACGAGTGTAAGACATTTATTCCAGGTCTTGTACATGTTACAAACGAAGTACGAGTACCCAAAGGAAAACAGACCGTTTCTAATCCGAATTTGTTGCATGATATGACATTGGAAGAAAGATTTCCCACAGTCTCTGAACAGTTAGTCTACCTCTTCGTGGCTACTTGACAATATAAATCATAGTCATATGTTACCACGAAGAGACACTAACATAGGATGGTTCCTTTAATAACACCAACATTGAAACGTTTAAATTCATCGGTTACTCTTGAGTTCACAGCCGACAAATACTTTACATACAAACTTCGAGACTTGAATTGCACTCACTTCAACCGGAAGCTTTTAGCGTATAGAGAACACAACTATAAAATGGAAATATTAATGTTCCTTAATATAAAAGAGCCTAAAATATTTAGCTTGTTTCGAAAATTTTGCAGAGAAATATGCTCTGAACACATCACGCAAGTATTTAGAGTCTACAGTCTCACCCCAATAAATTCTAAGCCAATATACGGCTTTCAGTTTCCTTGTATGAACTTCGTGTCATTTGAGGTCAACACACCTGGGTAATTTTATTTCCCAAATATCAATAATACTGTGAATGTATATCCGTTGCTAGGTAACGGGCCAATAAACACGCTTTCTTGGCAAAGAGATGTGTTTTCTATGTAATCTGCATATATACACTGCTAGGCAAGGGTTCGGTAAACACATTCCCACAGAAGTGTACGGTGGAACAATAAAACATCCATTTCTAGACCACGGAGTCTCACACACGCCTACGAATTGTAAAGAGACGGTGGTTTCTGTGGGATCCGCCCCAAGGCTACATAATACGGAATTCCATGTGAGCAGTCAGTCGTAGAACGAGAACGAGAATGGAACGAGTCTTAGGCAGTAATTTATTGTGAGATGTTGTTACTGATTGTGATTAAGAGAAATTGTGCAGAAAGGTGTCAATAAGTCAAATCATCTAATCCAGAATCCGTTATTATTAGTCACGGAGCCATAAGCACCTGACAGTACCAATATGGAAACCGTGATAACCCCTAAAGAGACGCACTAGCACCATTAAACATAGGACAGTGAAAACTTCCTTGGTGATAATATTCCAAAAGCATATGATTTTCTTTAAAGCCAAATTTCACTACAACATAGGCCCATAGTTTTAATAACAACTAGATAGCAACGCGACATCTCTATACAGCTTTCTGTCTGACAGCCAGAACACACGAAGCTTCGTATCCATTATTCAATATGGCGATGAATCATAATCATCTTTACAATTCCGTGTGTAAACATTTTGTGCATTGAGGTTACATAAGATAAATGCCACGTATTGTGAATTTATTCTTTTGGGAATCATGTAGCTAATGAGATCAGTAAGTTCGAAAGTTATTAAATTCGTTAGCCTCTCAAATTTTATTCAAGCCTACTGTATTTATTCCAGTAAGTTCATTCCAGAAACATTTGTTTAATCCTCAGAAATCAGACTGAGGAGAACTGAAAAGCATAATAAATAATTAACTTTAATTTCACCGAATGCTTGAAAATGATTCATAAGGAATATAATCATCATAAGTGGTCAAAAGTAGTATCGGTTGTTTCCTATCAACCCCCTCCACCCTTCAGGTGTCCCTACTTTGACGTGGTGGCGGGCCTTGCGTGGCGCTAAGACCTGTACTGCTGTTAGCGTAGCTACTGGTGGAATCTCCCCTGCTGGACAGGTCAAAACTGATGATCCAGACAAAAAGGGACACCCTGGTCATCCAGGTTGGGTGTTGGGAGTTCAGTTGAGAGTCCCACCCCATGAAAAGCCTAATTGGATTGCAGCCGGAAGGAAACACGTTAAAAGACCTAGCAAAATCGAGGACTTACAGGTGGGAACCTGCAATGTGTTGTCCCTGTATAAAAGTGGGGCACTTCTAGAGGGTACTCGACGAGTAGGCAGATCTGCTATCAGGTGATTGGATTCAGTTGAAGAAGATTTGAAAGTGACGAGCTTTGGAAATTGGAGACGAAAGTCACAGGATCTGGATCAGTGGCGATCAATCGTAAAAGAGGCCAATGTTCATCTTGGCCTGTAGCGCAGGCAGAAGAAGGAGAATAATAATAATAAAAAGAAGGTGAAGAAGAAGGACGCTTCTCATTAAATACAGCAGGTAGCTAGCCGGTCTCCAAACACATAGTTCAACGGTCGAATTTTCATTTTTGTATTTCAATTGCGACGGCACAATTAAGAAAACACACACATTTCTGTCATAAATACGGCAGGCCACGAGGAGTAATAAGGAGAGCATTGATGGCACATTGATATTAAGGCAAATATCTGAGGGATACTAATTGAAACTTGGCTAAAGAAATGTCTCATAATTTAAATTCTGGTCACGTAGTTTGAGAGACCATGTGGTCCAGTATGGGGTTACCATCATTTCATAGAGAAATGCTGCCTCAGTCTTTCCCAGGCGCAAAACTTTCGTCACCAAATACCAGAGCACACAGCAGCATGTGTCACGAACTAAATGTAACTTTTGCGAAAACACCATGAAATATAGCACACCATAAAGTTAACTTCGAGTTTAATTTGAAATTTAAAGTGTTAATTCATTGTAAGTGTGTTGGCATACCATATGTTCTTCCTTTAATCTACCCAGCACAGAAAAAAGACCTTACAGTTTGACACAACCTTGAATTAGTTGAGTGTAACTTAATATTTACCGATCACAGTGGCCTCGCGGTCTGAAGCATGAACACTGGGATCGTGGGTTCGAATCCCACTCAAGGCATGAATATCTGTGTTTATTCTGTGTTTGTATTAGGTAGCGGCCTTGTGACGAGCTGATTGCCCGTCTGAGCAGTCCTAGCTTCTGTTTATAGATTACGAAATAGAGATGAAACGAAGCGTTTCACGGATGCCCTATGCTGCAAGTGGGAGCAACAGGAATAGAAGAAGCATTGCATAAATAAAGGGCTTCATAATGATATCGAAATACACGTTCACCAAACACACAACATCTGTACAATGAACAATTTCAAATGTAGACGAAAGATAATACATACTTAATACATTTGTATACACGCAGACAGCATATAAAGAAGTAAATATGTTCCTGTGCTTAATTAATTAAGCATATTGCCGTGAGGATATATGGGGAGTGGAGGCATAGTTCCACCATTCATGACGTCAGCACTGGATGGAAGTGAGTGTAGAATTCCACGCCCCGGTTGCTTTCCCGGTACCCACTGGAGACGAGGCTGGGTGAGTTCCAATGCTGGTCTGGACGCAGCGGAGGTCAGAAAACTCTTGTCCCTGCCGGGAGTTGAACACTGGTCGTCCAGTCCATATACCGACTGGACAACATCTACATACATGCATATTTATGTCTTCTGGGATGTAACACGGTGCAGAGTTTGTCATCTGCTACACGCTGGTTTCTTGTTTGGCTTATGCCTCTACCCTGAACTTGCTGGCGATATATTCCTCTGAATCGTCGGCTGTTTTCAACGAACTACAAGGCGTTAGATCCAAGGAGACAGAACTCTTCATAATCACCGTTGTTAGAACCTCACATCCCAAACAAAGACATGCTTACATACACCTACATAAAGACCCACACAAAATACCCTACGGAGTGCTTCAATAAAAACGTTACAGAAGCTGTAATATAGCTCTGTCATCTTACAATGGCGTTTTTTAATTTCGACAAACAAGGTTTTCAGTTGAAGAAATCTGCAGGCCTTCAACTCCACACTTGATATGTTCATTCTGCTTCCAGGACTGAAGGTGCTACTATGTGCCGATTGAGAAGAATCGATTTATCGCTAATGATGAGCCGGCGATACTTTCGAAGGAGGCAGTAGGTAAACGCAGAGTTAACTCGTTACTCAGCCACTGCAGCTTTGAGAGGAGTGGCAAAGCTGAAATATATTCCACTCATTCTTAACTTCGACACTAGACTGAACCTCGGGAGAAGGGTCCCCGGTACCCACTGGGTAGGAGGGTCGGAAGGAGGTGCTGGACCCCTACTTCGGAGTACTGACCTGACATCACCTGAAGGTAATGCACGAAAGTTCTTGCTTCAGACAGATAGAAATATAGTCGAGATTCGAAGAAGTACTTCCAGAATAGAGGCCTAAATTATAACAACCTGCTCGTAAATTGAACTTCAAGAATCAAAGGCTTATGTAGATATATAAATAAAAAAGAGCAAAGGTATACTTGTAACAGACCGTGGAGGCTCATAGGGTTATGAGAGGTCGAGGTTCCCACATTTTCTAGACAGTCGGCTCACAGATGGTGGTGAGGTTGTCAGCCTTACGCGCCGGGCGCCCTTCACCTCCCAGGAAGATTCCTGATACTGATTTCTGTTAGAGGCTGAATCGACCCCAGGGCCATAGTGCGGCTGAAAGGATTAAGTCAATTTAAAAATCCACCTCATCGGGACTTGAACCCGAGACGTTTCGGCTTGTGGCATAGTGCCTCACTCAAATGCACTACAGCGTGCTCCTAGATAGATAGATAGATAGATAGGTAGGTAGGTAGGTAGGTAGACATGTAGGTAGGCAGGTAGATAGATAGATAGATAGATAGATAGATAGAGAGAGAGAGAGAGAGAGATAGAACGTATGTACTGTAGCAAATGATGCAGGTGTAAACATTTTCAGTCTCTGTATCCAGCAAATACAGTATATTATTAAAATGTCCCTTTCAGTAATACTCAGAATAATTGCCTACCCCAGCCTCCAACAGATTTATGCTAAATCTTTCCGAACATGCTCTCACAGACTCTGAAGAAGCAGTCCTCATTAAAGGTTCGAATTTCTGGTCCAGTGATTGAGGTTAGTTCTTCCTAAGAGACTCAACTTAGTAGGTGCCTTCCCCTCCTCATCTGAGGAATGAAACAGATCCAGTTTTCGAAACGTGTTTTATAATTTCTAGAATACTGGAAGATGGAAAATGTTAAAAAAAAAAAACAGGAACTCTGAGTATTATACACCATTGTCAGAACCTTTTAGGATCTATTCTTTCAGTAACTTTAATTCAGTTCTCCAATTCAGTTCATTTTTATTTATGAGCTAACTTCACAGCTCAATGGCTAGGTAGAGAGCAAGAAGGAGTGAAATACAAAACACGCAAGCATGGAGACAAAACATGGTAATTAATATAAATACAGTATTATCCACAAAGTACTGTTTGAAAACATCCTTTAATTAATTTCGACGATTAATATAAAATCAACGTTGGAGAGCAAGATTTCCAGACGGGCTCCCTGAAAATTTGACGTAAAGCCAACATGCTAGCTAGAAGCAGCCATCTGCTGGGAATAAGCAGAATTATAAACAAGCTTTAACTCATTAAACCCATCCGCCATTAGGCAGTAACCAACAGACTACTCTCTTTAAATTACTACGTGCCCACTCCTGTACATCATTTTCCTGCTTTTAAAAATTAATTATATGTTAATGCATCTGTTGCTTAATTTACATATGTACACTACACATTCTCAATTATCTATCCCTCTTGTTTTAGGGTTCTAGATTTTCTATTTACTTAACTGATTTGAGTAGCTTAGGTCTTGAAGAATCAGCGCTCAAAGTATTCACAGCATTCAAAATTTTTCCTTGGTTATTCTGTTATTTAATGACGCTAGACCAACTAAATATGTTATGCAACACGAAATGATATACGGAAAGAAAGTCAATAGAATGATGAATCAGGCTGTGAACGGAAGAAGTAGAGATTGAAACTGACAAATCAGCCCTATACTCCAAAGTGGGAGCGAGAGAAAAAATCAATAATTTGAGGACTGCATGGCTTTAATGGGCTTCCCCTTTGAGTTCATTCAGTATCTCTTGTTTCTTTTTTCTTTGAAAATATCACCATTACTTTATCTTAGTCGAGTGAACAGCTCTGAAATGATCAAGCTACTTCCATTTAGTTCCCAATATTCCGGTCGTGCATGGACTCGATGACAACTTACCAGAAGAACACAAATTCGATTCCAGATTCATATAAATTAGGCAATACATTAGACCAATAGGAAACAAAATTAAATTCGTCTGATACCTTTCCCCCTCCCCAGTACTATTTATCATTTCTAGAGTCGGAAGTGAAACGTACAGACACAAGGACGGATCAAGGGACGCGACTATTGCACTATGTATTCACTTACGCAATACATGCAAAGACCACGTAAAAGTTAATGCCATGCACTGTTTTAAAGATGTTTAGATATTGAATTAAGAATGAAGACTAACCGTGACTTAAGTAATTATAAGCAATAACATTAAAGTATTGATGAAATAGATGGGACGTGATGAGCTGATTTATATAAAACTTAGCATAACCAAAAAGAATTAAAGATATATCGGTGGTGGGTAGCGGTAGGAAGAAGAGAAGAACGAAAACAAAAAGACAAACAGAAGAAAGGCTCGAGCAACTTGGATTCTGACAGTGATAGAGTAAGCAACCTTGAGAGACGGAAACTTAAGAAGACAAATGAGCTGCAATTCCTGGTACCGTCGTCACTGCCTCCTATGTCTTATGTCCTCCTGTCCAGATAGTCAGCTACTTAAAACAGCTTCCACCACGCAAGTCGCCATGTTAATGTTTGGGCGGCAGCAGAGAATTCTCTAACATTGACAAGTACCCAAACCATTCTCCTTTCTTCTCTGAAACCGAACCGAGTTCTTCACGGTAAGATCCTAACAAGCGAGTGAGACTGTTTCTGCACTTGACTAACGTTCTTGAGTACCTGAGGGTCGTGTACAAATGTGTTCATGGACTCTTTAGACACGCTCTCGCCACTAAAGTATCTGCAATGCATAGATGATTATGGTAATGGTTTGTTACTTAACGAGACATTAAAGAAGGGGAAACGTAAAGACCAATAAGAAATAAAGAAATTAACAAATATGGAGAGAGAAGAAATGCAAGTCTATACTAGTCAATGACAGAGTATTTATGCATCATGCATATCTGACTTGGCATTTAACCTATATCGTACTCTATTTTTCTTTAAGTATGAATGTCTACATTAACTCCAGCCTGTCTGAACCAGGAAAGTTCAGAACCCAAGGAATTCAGATATAAGCAGGTTTTACTTTACATGTATTCTGACAGTCACTCTAATGTGAAATAACGTTTCAAATCTATTGATATTATGCAGTATTTTCTATTCGAATAAGAGGCTATTTGAAAAGAATTGAAAAGAATCTGAGTTTCTCATGGTCTTCGTCAGTACCTTCAGACAATATTGTTATAATACTTTAAAATACGTTTAATTGCTACCCAATTATTCTTGTTAATGAAGTTTAAAGCTTTACGAAAAACAATTATAATCTAAGACAATGATTTGATCGGGACACCAATATGATTGTTGAATATAGAATGTCAGAAAAGTACGCATAAAGGTTCGGCCATACAGAGCGGTACGCTATGTTCGCTACGTACGCTACGTACGCTGTGTACACTCTGTGACGCAGCTAACATAGGGAACATAGCGTACGTAGCGTTCGGAAATCTGTGCGGCCAGTCACATTGGCAATAAAGGGAGATATATTTCTGTTAGTATAGCGAACATAGCGTACGTAGCGCGCGTCGCGTACGTAGAGCTCTGTGTGGCTGAACCTTAAGAGTCCTATTTTGTTCAGCTGTCTCAGTTACAATAAGACTAACAGAAGAAGTGACAATATCCATTTTCCGTTTATCTACATCGTTTGTTTCATTCATTTTCGCTCCTACAAATTTCTGTCGAATTAATCTAGAGAACTGTACAGAAACAAAAGTGGGATTTGATGTAAATGGGCCGTTAAGTTTTCGGATCGAAATGGAAATTGAAACAGCTCCATACTTCTTTAAGAGCTCTCCTGTATCAAATGTCATTAAAATTCGTCCAGCAGTTTTCGAGCTTCCTGTGCATCAGACACACAGGCAGGAGGACTTTGTGAAATTAATGAACTGTTTTCAGGATCGGGAACGAAGCATAGATAGGCAACGGTTAGCATGCAAAACGGATAATCTGCAGAGTATACGGTACATCACTCACTCCCTCACTCATGGAGATGAGCCCTTCTTGAGAAACTGACAATTGTGCAGCTACTCAAGAACTTATAAAAATTTTATGGAACCCGAAGGTTCATTACCGTGTTCACAAGAGTCATCCACTGGTCCCTATCCTGAGTCCGATCAATCCAATTCAGACCATCCCATAGTATTTCTCTGAGGTCCATTTTAATATTGTCCACCCACCTACGCCTTGGTCTTCCCAGTGGTCTTCTTCCTTTCGGCTTTCCCACCAATATCCTACATGCATTTCTCCTCTCTTCCATTCGTGCTACATGCTCTGCTCATACGGTATATCATTTCCTGATTCAAATTCGTCTTTCCTATCGATCCATTTCTTAACCAAAATTTTCAGGTCTACTTCATATCAAACTCAATGGTCAGGAATTTCTTTTGCTATGAGTTACTGTTAAACATTTTGAGATTATATTTGTGGCCCGGAGACCACAAATTGATGCCCGCTAGGGGACCACTCGTGCACTATGTTACTTACTTGAGCTCATGTGCTGATTCACTCGCTCCCCAACACGTGGAGGTGGTGTCCACATTAGTGCAGGTCCATGTGTGTTTGTTGGATAAACCCTCCTCCTGCTCTCAGTCAGGCCAAGATGTATTGCACTACCTTACCAGCTTGACTACTTGCACTCTCAATGAATCAGGCCCTTACGTCACGACTAGGAACGCGGAGACATCGTGATCATATGTAAAGAATTTATAACTTGTAGCTGTACAAAGCCAGCTTTCCAGTCCCAGGAAGTTTCTTAGCTATTTAACTAAATAACGTATTTAGAAGAATATATGAGCACACTTTGTCCACAAACATCTTCAGATAAACTAGCTGCATGTTAGATTGATGCACTTTAATTTCTCTTAGATGTTTTTCTTCCTTCATAACCTCGGCCTTCCATGTGCATAGGACCCAAGGACCTGCCGCACCAAAATTGTTTATATTCGTACATTCGTGTGTTCCCCCGTCTGAGCCACATGCCGACTGCATCTAACCCACTTGCGTTCCACTATCCTAACACCAGGTGAGCTGTACGTACCACGAGGCTCCTCGCTGGCTAACAGGCCTATCCTAAATTACGTATACTTATGTCTATTAAATTTCTGGTCATTTTATATTGACATTATTAAATGGTTTTAAAACCGACGTGTAAAGCAATTTTTGTGCCTATTTAAAGTGTAAAAATTGGGGTTCACGCTAGATATATTTTTGTGCGCTTTAAACCTGGACAAACATAGTAACTAGCCACGGAACTAATAAATAACTGCATGGAACGGTGTTTCCTACGAGCGGTTAAACTGGTCAGTGTTTTCCCAATGCTACGGAATATGAGAATTGGTTACCTAACCCCCCAGTCCGTCATCGGTCATATGTTAGGCCACTCAACTCGGTTCACATGTTCTCAACTTGTAATTCCATTTTAATATTGTCTTAAATATACTCCCTCATATCCAAAGTCATGGCCTACTTTAATATTATGTAAATTTCCTGAAGAGACTGATGAAAACCACAAATATCTTTGTGGGATTTTAGGTCCTCACAGCGGTAATTATAACGCGACCTATCCTCTGCTATACAACGCCGTGGAGTCCGTTGAAAGTCAGCGGACGTTTCAGGGAAATATGTCGCTTCCACACTCAGGGCTGAGAAATAAGCCAAACAAGAAACTAGCGTGAATCATATACGAGTAGCAAGCAGAGCAGACTTGCTTTACATCCCGGAAACAGGACCCTTCACAAATATCCTTAGACAGAGCCGCTAGGAAATCAGCTGAGATTCGAACGGAGTACTTCCAGAGCAAACACAAAATGCATTGCATGTACCCCAAACTGAGGGGTATGATATGGCAATGAAGGGTCAGTGAGCATTTGAGAAGTGTTGCAAACAAGAGGAAGAGGCATTTTGCTATCCTGTTGCACTTACCTGCAATTTGCCTCTCTGTAAACAGCCGTTATATTTACGGTAACATATACAGGGTGTTTCACGACTTTAGGGCATAACTGTCGGAGGTGATTTCCTAAGTCTCTGTGATCAAAAAAGTTCATATAAACATGTGTCCGATATTGGACGGTAAGGGAGTTATGACCGTTTTAAACTCAGAATAGAAGATAACGATTACTGACAATAAACGGAATAAAATAATAAACCAGCATAATACATGATACATTTAAAGTATGACTGTAAAGTTAACTTCGTGAAATTACCTTTAATTTGAATTTATTGGTCCTTAAAGCTGATTTTCGAAAATGCCACCGCCGGCCGCAACACAGGCTGCCGCTCGGTTGTGAACCCGCGCCGGACATACCAACCCTCCCCGCCTTAGGTACATCACAAGTGTCGTGATAACGAGAACGCTCTGTCTGTAGCCGGCTAAAAATAGTGACCCGCCAGATAGACGCGATTCACACGAGGGCGTGTAAGGGAATGAACAAACGGTCATAACTCCGTAACCGTCCAGAATCGGACACATGTTTATATGAACATTTTGATCACAAAGACCTAGGAAATCACTTCCTGCAGTTATGTCCTAAAGTCCTGAAACATCCTGTATTTTGAGTTTGAGGTTTTTACGACTGAAGTCCGATATCAGAAATATATGTATATGCCCATTTACGTCCACACTGAATGACCCATTTTTGCGGCCAAAATATNGAGAGAAGAAGATAGATAAGTGTATGCACTGCAAGACGGAATAAACAAATCATGAAAATATTGCCGCAGTAAGAAAGTGACAGCCACAGGCTCTTGCGCATGCTCTGGCTACGTTCGCGAAGAAACATTTCTTAGGGCAGAACTGGCGTGCGAACATTTAGTCCGTCCTCGTACTTATCCAGTCTTTCGCTGTATTTGCACTTCAAGCAAACAGGCCGGAACTCTTGTCAAAGTTCAATTTTCATGCATCTGCCCAGCCTGAAAACGTGCTACTTTGAATCTTATAAGTTGTAAATATTTATTTTTTGAATGTCTGACAACAATTAATTAAAGAAAATCGTGACGTTTAAGGCTGTTCATGAGATTTCATTCCAAACGTTGTTCTTGCTGACAGGTGAATCCCCACCCAGTTAGGTCATGTGATGTGGGCGGGGAATACCTGTCATGTAGTAACCATAATGCCTGACTTTCGTGTAAGGGTGCGGTGCTGACAGTCCATTTGTCGGACCCAGGGCATTTACAGCGGTTACATGGCTGTGATGTTAAACGTCTTATGGCAAATGCTTGTTTCCTGGATGTATGCGTTAAGGTCTCTCAGAAAGGCCGGTACCTATTGATGGCACTACAAGGCGTTACATTCCAGAAGACCTAATTTTAACAGATCCTCCTCACTATCATGAAAATATTATATCTCAAATTGCTTCTTTTAAAATTCTCATAACCGGCTATACTACAAAAAGTGTCGCAATAGAATACCATCCTCATAAATGTATGCAACTTTTGTCTGAGACATATTTCTGTATGGTGAATATTAAATAGATTTTTTCATTTAGTTACTATTAATTTTTAGCCTACCTATTTTATTTTTTAAAAATAAATAGGAGCTCATGAGATAACCTTGCTGTGTGTCTGTTTGCATATCTAGGTAGAGCTATCCTTGTAACAGGCCGTGGAGGCCCATAGGATTGTAAGACGTCGAGCGTCCCACATTTTATAGACAATCTGCTCACAGATGGCGGTGAGGTTGTTAGCCTTACTTGCCAGCCGGCCGCCCTTTACTCTCAGGAAGATTCCTGGTACTCATTTCTGTTAGACGCTGAGTGGACCTCAGGATTCGTCAGGAAGACGTCGTTCAAGGCAGTTCAGTAGTTGATTGTTTGTGTGTAATAACGAATTGTAGTTACGACGTATGAAATTATCCAATAATTCGAGTTATCAAATCCGGAACCCATTATTCACTGCTGCATTACGAGGATACACCCGACAATATGATTTTTATTATTGCTTGTGGGGTGGGACTAAGTCCCTTGTACTGAGGCCACTTCTGGCCTATTGTACCAGCCACAGATGGTAGGTGAGGGTGATTGTGGAGCAATTAGTGGAATGAAGATTGGCAGAGGACACCGAAGTACTCGGAGAAAACCTGCCCCTTACGCACCACTTTGTCCACCACAAATCCCACTTGACCAGACCCGGGATCGAATCCGGGCAGCCTATGTGGGAAGTCATACTAATTAACTAACTCCATGGAGATGAGCCCTTCTTTAGAAGTCGGTAGTTGCGCAACTACTCAAGAATTTTCCAAAAAGTTTATGGAATCCGAAGGTTCATTACCGTGTTTGCAAGAGCCCTCCACTGGACCCTATCCTGAGCCAGATCAATCCAGTCCCTATTACCCCAGCCTATCTCTCTAAGACGGATATATACAAGGTGTGGCAATAAAGAAACCGGATTCATGCTCTAACCCTTTATTAAAAAAAAATCAGACAGTCGAAATGTTATCCCCTTCAATGTAGTCCCCTCCCCGATCCCTACACCGCTCCATGCGAATTTTCCACTGTTGGAAGCAGTGCTGCAGGTCATCTTGTGTTATGCTCTTCAAGAGTTGCGTCGCTTTTGCTTTCACTGCATCCACGGACTCGAACCTGGTCCCTTTCAGCGCAGACTTGATTTTTGGGAAGAGAAAAAAGTCGCACGGTGCTAGGTCCGGAGAATACGGTGGATGTTCCATCACTGGAATGTTGTTTTTTGCCAAATACCTCTTCACAGATAGCGCGTTGTGTGCTGGCGCGTTGTCGTGATGAAGAACCCATGAGGCATTCTTCCACATGTCTGGTCTCCTTCGTCGCACACGTTCACGGAGGTACGTCAAAACATTTTTATAATAAACCTGATTGACAGTCTGACCTTCAGGCACCCAATCAATGTAGATTACCCCCCGGATATCGAAAAAAACAATCATCATTGCTTTGAATTTGGACTTGCTCATGCGCGCTTTCTTCTTCCTAGGGGATTTGGGGCTCTTCCAATGCATGGATTGTCGCTTAGTCTCTGGATCATATTGAAGAATCCAAGTTTCGTCACACGTAATTACGTTTTGGAAGAAATCAGGATCATTTTCAATGTTTTCAAGAGTGTCAACACAGCAATTCACTCGATGTTCCTTTTGCTGGGGGGTAAGGATTTTTGGCACCACTTTAGCACACACCTTTTTCATGCCCAGATCGTCGTGCAAAATCTGTCTAACACTTTCCTTATTGATGTTCGTAAGTTCAGAAATTGCTCGAATGCTCAGTCGACGATCTCTTCGAACAATTCTAGCGACCTTCTCCACATTCTCTGGAGTTTTCGCAG
Source organism: Cryptotermes secundus (assembly GCF_002891405.2). Lineage (NCBI taxonomy): Eukaryota > Metazoa > Arthropoda > Insecta > Blattodea > Kalotermitidae > Cryptotermes > Cryptotermes secundus. Next base: position 2,143,325 of record NW_019738957.1, on the reverse strand, counting down.
TGGGAGGACGGCCCGATTTTGGATCGTTCCCGACGTTTTTCCTACCCTCCATAAACTTCTTAAACCACTCGAAAACTTGCGTGCGAGATAGACACTGATCACCATATACTTCTGTCAACAAATTGTAAGTTTCAGTGGCAGATTTTCCAAGTTTTGTGAGGAATTTGATGTTAGCACGTTGTTCTGCATTAGCACTCAGCATTATTCCGACGGAGCTCAGAAACACGATCCGCTTCTAACAATGGTCGCGGCCAGACTAACCGATGCACGTGAATGAAACTTTGTGTGACGGTAGAGGGAAGTCCAAGGGTCAATGCTCTACCCTCCTCTTCGTCAATGACGTGGCCGGAAATGAGCCATAAAAGTAATCCGGGTTCTTTATTGCCACACCTTGTATATATTTCACAAAGAAATTAAATATCTTTATCCGTATTGTAAATATAATTATTGTTATTGGACTGCAGTCAGTTGACAGTTGTACCATGGAATCTGACGGGCTGGAACAGGAGAAGAAGAGGTACGAGTATTTTGGTTCTGCCTTTGTACCTGTTGACAGTTGATGAAGAGACGCCTGCCAGCCTGGCCACACGACTTACTGCATCAGACAAAGCATCAGAATGACATGCTTTAATTACGAAAGGAATTGTCCATTTAACATACATTTCTTTAAAAATGTATTCCTAATTAGAACATGAGTAGCCAAGAGTTCGTCTACTTAATTAACAGCAAACATAGCTCCATGTGTAATTCTTCCATCAACTTCATAAAACAATACACACTTACTGCCTCTCTGATATTATATCACAGACTTTTGGCAGAAATGACCGCCTCTGGGTAAGGTCTGAAGGTGTTTCTTCCACCTCCGACCACCACAACCTATTTCAATTCCGTGACATTTATTTTGATGTTATTCTCCCACTTTCTTCCAGATCTTCCAAGTGGCCGACTTCCTAGAAGTTTCCTCACCAAAATTCCGTAGTCATTTCCTCTCCCCTTCGTCCGAAGTAAATAAGAGTCCATCCCATTATAACCTCCCCCATTTAGCGATCACGAAAATAATTCTGGGTGTAAAAGAAATAAAAAAAAACTGCTAGGAGCATTTTCACATGACATTTTAGACATTTAACAAACATTTTAGTGAATTAAGTATAAATTAAAATTAATTTAAAATTTAAAGTGATATTGTTGAATTATAAAAGGAAAACAAGACTACAAGTGATACCTCAATGCAACAGTATGCTGAAATACGTGTATATTAACATGTTTACATTGTTCATGTTGCTTCAGTCATTTTTCTTCTAACGTAAACCGAATTGTGTATATATAAAAGTTAAAGCAATTATTAGAGATGATTACTTTACAGCCGATAGGGGGTGGTTCTCCAGCTTGAAATTAGCGGTAACGCTGCCAACAGTTCCTTCAGACTCTCATTCCTATGTTAAGAAAATTATGTATACATATATTTATATATTTGAAGGAGAAAGCTCTAGATCGCATTAAGTGGAGGAATTGTTTTGGAAGAGACTGTGGACCTGTCGTCTGACAGATTACTGATGATGATATAAATACAAACACGTATTATTTGCTATCATGTCTTATATGAGGCGAGGGGGACATGTAGCACAGAGCTGAATATAAACGCTTGCAGCCCTTGCTCACGCTTTTTCCTCGCTTGCGGATTTTTCTACCATGCAGATGCAGGTGAGACGTTCCTCCGAAACGTCGGTCCACACAAGATCTACACGGCACCAAATCCCAGAAGACGGAATTCTTCATACTTAGAAAAATTCATAAAAAGAATGGCCGGAAAACTTTAAAAATTGAGGCCACTTGTTGATAATAAAATGAAGGTCAGAAAAACATTCTTTAAATGTGCGGACTGGATAGAGTTGGCTCAGTATAGGTCCCAATAACGAGCTTGTCTGGGCACTTTAACGACAATTCAAGCTCCTTACTAGCAGATATTTTATTGATGCACTGGTCAATTATAAATTGTAAAGAAAAGCCCTACAGCTGAGGGCTAGTCAGCCATGCGCTTTATATGGTTGTGAGATATATTGTAAATTAAACGTCATCTGATATTCAAAGCCTACGTAAAAAGAAACATTTATCCAAGAATTACTATGGTAGTTAAATCGACGACAATACGAAGGGATAGACAGACACACAGGTGAGATAGTATTTCACTTATACGGGGTTGCGTGACGAATAATTGTGGGTTCTAGATTTGATGATTGGATCTGTTGGACGTTTCTATTTCAATTACACTTGATTATAACAGATCACACGTTGAACTCCTTCTTGCTAACGAATCTCTAGGTGTATTTCTCCTGGTTCTTGGACTGGTCTCTAGCCTCTAGCCTTCTATTACTCAGTACTACTCACGGCTTCTCAGCAAAGGCTGACTCAATTTGCTCAGCAGGATCGCTTACATAGCCGTTTCGGTGTCCAGCGTTGATTACGCGTATCTTTGTTTAATAACTAGCTTTGAATTCTGTTGCGTTTGTTCCTGCGAAACGTAGAACTGTCCCACTATTCACTGAGTAGTTAGTTAGTTAGTTATTGGAGAGGGTGGGTTTCCCCATGCACTTAGACCTGTATTGGTCCATTGTGCTTCCCTCTATGATATTCTCTACCGGTACTGGTGCTTACCATCAGTCCCGCCCAGCCAGCGAGACCGGCTCTACTAGCTGAGAAGTATCTATAATGCTTCCCCCATCTACCAGAGGTATTAGAGACTGCTGTTGAGCGGGAAACGTCGTTAATTTGGCTCAGTGACCTCCTTTGGAGATATGAGGTTCTTTTACGTGCCGTAAAGCTACGACACGGGACCCACGGCTTAAAGTCTCTCCCGGAGGACTTGTTCCCTGAATTTTTCCGCCCTTAAAAATTCGACGACCTCCGCCGGGTATTTGAACCCGCGTACTACGAGTCATGAGGTGGGAACGTTACCTCTAGACTACGGAGGCCGCTTATTGACTGAGTAACTTACGAAATGTGTTTACCGATCTGTTACCCAGCAACAGATGTCGTTCCATTGTTGGTCACGCGCTAGTTTGAACGTGTTTACCTAGCCGTTGCCTAGTAATGCGTCATATTATCAATAAGACCTCCGATCGAATTTTGGAATGAAAATCTGTAAAGAGGGAGCATTGATATGTCTGTATATTGCAGTTTTTGTCTCGCAATATGAAGTGGAGCGTCCGCTGTTTCTTCCGGGCCTTTTGAGAACACTTCGACACCATGTAACCAAAATCAATATTTTCAGGGCTTCCAATACGTAGGCCATGGTACCATTACATTAGCAGCTGTCAATGTATGATCCTAAAGGAAAGACATGAAGATGTGATACGGTTTCACGACACTATTTCAAATAATAGGTTATATAGCTTCAAACGAAGAAGGGATATGGGCTGTTGTTGCATTGTTGTGCCATCTAACTCTCTCATCCTGGAACACTGAGCAGGCTGGGCTGTCCCGGTCATCCCAGGGGTCCCTGTAAATCGACAACAGGAGCAAGCGATAGCCTACAATCAGGGGGGGCTTTTACGTTCCCAAGTGAAACACCTGTGGGTAGACATGAGACAAGCCTTCGGAAGGGCAATGCGTTCTTTCTATAGTAACGTCTCCTACACCCAGTTTGTGATTTATTAGGTCATGAAGCAAAATTCTTAATAAGAATACGATAGTGTCTCAGCTAGTGAAGAATTTCCAGGTTCTTTGACACATTTTCAAAAATCCGCCTCCTACCCCTGACTTAAAGCAACTGATTCCATTTCACGCTATCACACTCCATTTACTTCATGTTCATTTCAATATTATCCTCTCACCTTCGACTAATTCTCCCAAGCTATAACTGTATTTGAAGTTTAACAACTAAAATTTGTATGCATTTCTCATCCCTCCCCCAACCGTGTTACACACCCCACCTACCTCACTGTCCTTGATTTCATCATCCTCATATTTTTAGTGAAGAGTAAAAATTACGAAGTTCCTCATAAGCCAACTACTCTCTTGTTACTTCGTGTGTCTTACGTTACAGTATTGTGACATGTCTGCTGAGAGCCAGAATTGTGAAATCAGTAGAGATGGCCGTTGCTAGGCGGTGACTCACTAGCTGTCACGTGATAGCCACAACAAAAATACACACAACAATATGAGAGCTGTTGGAAGAGGTGTTTTCTGTGTCGTCCATGTTGAGGATATCGGTCGAGAGAGAGTTTGCAGGCAGACAGTCAGTTGAGAGCAGCACTGAGAAGCTGTCAGCTTAGGTCAGAGACCTATCGGTAACCCAGAAGGAGGGGAATGTCCGCCGTTGGAAGCCGCTACCAAGCAAAGGCTAGTGAAGACTGTATCAGACAGACCAGACCTACTGTGTCCTATAGTGGCTTATGAAGTGCGTAGAGCAGAGACAGCATAAATCTTACTTGTAGTTACGAATTGTAAGAATTCAATAAATCCGATTACCAGTCTACACCCCGTCTATAGTCACTATAATAGTGACAATATTTTCAACACTCTATTCACGCATATACTCGATCTCTGTTCTTTCCTTAGGCTGAAAATAGATAAATAAACATATAACTGAATAGACTCATGGAGAATTTGTTTTTCTTGGGATACTAAGAAATTCGTTTTCTGTGGAAACATCAAAGGTCCCATAGAAGGGTTTACAAGAACCCGCCATTAGTCCCTACCCTGAGCCAAACGAATCCACTTCGCACCCTCCCACATTGCAGAATTACAGCGGGGAAAACAAATTATTCTGTGATCTATTACCTCTACTACAATCTGCAATGAAATATCCAAAAGCAGGCCTATTAAGAATTACATTGCAGTCATCATGACATGTCTATGAGTCCATATGCCACTTTTGCAGGTGCTTCAGGGCTGCAATTAAGTTCAGCTCTCCTGTGTCCGCCCGCTACATGGTAGATTACTTGGGCACCCGAACAGTACTCATACAGTCGCCGACACAAAATCTGGACGCGCTAGACTGCGAGGGCGTCAGAAGCATAAGGTAACCAGTATTCTGAACTAGAAGCAGAAGGCAACAGAACACTTTGACACTCTAGAAACTGAGTCATGACGAAACTGTTACACATGTGCTGGAGGAAATGCCACTAATTAGTTCCTGTAACTTAATCATTGCACACAATGCGGAGAAAATGATGCTAAGTTGCAATAGATGATATTGCAGGGAGTGACCGAAACAAAGGAATGATTAGAAGGTTCAGTCCTTCCTTCCGGATGTTCTGCCTTCGAAGCTACTAATAAGATTTCAATTAAATTTATTGTTGGCATGTTCACAGCAAAAGTTGGTGTGTAACATAATTTCTACTTTAAAATAGTTCCAAATGAAAAACATAGTCTATATTGTAGCACGTAGAACCAATGCTAAGTAATGACTCTGTAAACAAGGATCGTTGCTAGGTAATGGCTATAAACAATAACGATGTTCTCTACGCGGTCCGAACGATAGCCACGTGAACAAAGAATAGAAGAAATTTTAGGAGATGTCTTTCCTATGCTGTCTCTGCCGGAGTGTTATAAACAGGAGAAGTCTAGAGTTTAACTGGTTGTGAGACAGTCGCCAGACAGTAAGGACGTGAACACAGAAGACGTGGGATCTACGGCGTTGAAGCCTTTACCAGACAACGACTGGTGAAGACACAGCAGACTGAGAAGATTTAGTACGTGCTGTAGTGAACTGCAGAGTGCGTGAATTAGCGATAGCGCTGTAGTTATGATTTGGAACTCTTCATTAAATCCAGTTACAAATTGAAAACACGTCTGTAATCACTCTCACGTGACAATATGTAATATGAGACAGTTTATGGCCGTGTAGGTGTGTATACTGTATGCAGTGATTCATACGCCGTAGCAGTTCTTACGTACTTACGCAGAGGGCTGCTCTGTGTTCGCAGATGCGCCCTCTGAAGAATAAAAGCGTAATTTGATTCAACTCCTTAACGGGAGAAAGGACTGAATGAAATGAAATTAAGACGGACATAAACAAAAAGCGGGAAGGGGGCGGAATTTAACGATGCAAAATAACGTCGTTGAAGCTGACATGTTACTAGTGTCATAAAATTTCTCAAAAATTAATCATCATGTAAAACACTGATGAGATACAAATTAGGCCTACATATATGTACGTATGTGTTCGAAGAACTTTTCTATATTTTGCAGTATTTAATAAATATAGGAGAAAATAACTTCTGAATATATTCAGTGCCGTGTCCATAGAGTAATTACATTTGAGATAATTTTTTACCTGTAAAACTAAGATTAAATCAAGGTGATGGAGTATTAAGAAACTGCGTTCTTGTTAGTTTGTTAGTTTTACTGATAGACGTAGTACGCATCATTGAATTAGCTCTCTTTATCATAGAATGAAACCTGTTTATAACGGAAATTCACATTCACTGCAAATATACTGGATATGGTCTGAAAACCGAGTTAAAATTACCTGTCAGCCTACCGAATTATCTAACATGGGCATCGAAATTAAAACAATAGTTTTAAAAGAGAAGTCTGCTCAAATACTTTTTTTTTGTCTTCTGTTCATGTAACGTCATCCCTGGAATATACCCTGAAGGCAATATTCCTGTCACAATTTGGAAAGTATTAACCCCGATATTTGATAAAAGCATTTGTAGGAGATATTAATGAAAAAAACTATCTATTATCCATCTATGTATTTACAGCCCTTATGGAACTTGGAAGCGTTTTTAGTTTCTTAAGCTATACACAGTAGTAGACTCCTTGGATGTGGGGTTAGACCGTCGCAAGTCTACAGAACAGTCTACACAAACAGAATAAATGCACACATACACACATGTCTCGAGTGGGATTCGAACCTACAATCCCAGGGTTGGAGCGGGCGAAGACGGTTCATGTCCTGACCGCACGGCCACTGGGATCGGCTCAACGAAAGAACAGAGCAAGAATATAGAAGTAAAGTACAAATAATGAATAAAATGAATAAATGAATGAATAAAAATTGAAGTAAATATAGAAGTAAAAGGAAGAAGAGATAAAAGCAATTAAAACGGTACATTTCAATTCTTCCTGCACGGTAGAGCCGTGTGTGTTCCTACGTACGTATAGTCAGATATTGACACTCCTTTGGGGGAAGCAACATGACAATAAGACCAACAAATTGTGTACAGATATTAGAGGACAATGCTACGCTATGCAGAGGCAAATTTTATTTTCTATGACGGGCGAGAAGCTTTTACTAACTTCTGATGTCAAAATGAAACACATGTGGCTAAATAATAATGCGCTGAAGGGTGTGCTGGAAATAAAAGAAACTGAGTAGCGTAGATGAAGGAAGAAATTTGGAAACTAAGAGGGCTAATAAATAGAACAGTCGAAGTTAACTGCCCTCTATGCTTAGAAAACGACAACGCTAAAAATACACTGCTGAGGAGTGCAGAAATAAAACTGCGAAGAACGGAATTTTGAGGTAAACTGTGGCTTAATGGGGTTGAGAAATTAGTATATAGAAAGAGAAAATGGAAAAATGAAGTGAGGAAAGATAGTAAATTATAGATAGTAGAGGAAAAGGGAAACAAATTTTAGACATGGAAGAGACTTCACAACGCAACACCCAGGTGATGAACTGTGTAGCCTCACACGGCCATCTGAAGAAACTAAACAGTAAAGGGGTAAAATTGTATCTGTGCTTAACTAATTAAACCCTACGCCATGAAGACGTATGGGGGAGTAAATGTATAGCTCCATATTTTCTTTACCTCAGAGTTAAGAGAACGTGAGTGGTCAGCTTCACGCTCCGAGCGCTTTAACCCTGGCGAAAGAGCCCTCGTTATCCTTTGGATAGGAGGCTGTGTGGACCCAAGAGCCGGTCTATAAGAAATGAAGAAGAGAAAATTCTTGACCCTACCGGGACTCAAACTTCGACTCAAACCCGTCCAGCCCGTAACCAGTCGCACTAAACAGTAATAAGTTACTATTATTGTTTACTACTGCATCATGAAACATATACCGGCCTGTGGACTGTGTCTCAAAAATAATAAAATACAGCGGTCCCTTTGGGGTGCCGTTATGGACACGGTTCCAGTTTTTGTGTCATTGATGATATGCAGACGTTAGTTAAGCTGCTGTGTTGGTGTTTATCTGCATGATTGATACAGGAGCGGAACTGTCGCTGCCTGGCCACGGTACTGGGGACTGGTTCTCGCTAAACATGCTTTATATTATTGTTATCTCCAGGTAGCCGTCCAAATTTACGGCTGCGTCTTCATTTCCAGACAAGTTTCTGTACGTAATCAATTATGTTGACTTTAAATCTCAATGCTGCCTCCAACTTGTGTTTTATTTTCATATAATGGGAGAACCAATCTGTAGTCCCGTTCAAACAAAGGAATTAATCCGAACAATTTGAAATTCTGGTTACAGTGTCTGAGTGGGTAGACGCGAAGGAAAGAGATAGCTACAGGTTTGCCAATTATAAGACAAGTTTGAGAAGCTTAAGCTGGCAGAGCAAGCAAAATGAAGAGAATTCCACAAAGTACAATTTTGATTGTTTACATAAAATATATGCTCACAGTGAAATTAAATGCAGATTGAAATCTAAAAATGCGCGACAAAATTTAGTTCAATTCATTTCAGCCCCCGCCAATGGAGCCTGTTCTGGGTCAGTTCATTGCAGCTCAAACCTTCTGTAAGTTCGCTTCTAAAATGAACTTATTATCTACGGCTCAGCATCTCGAAGTAGATCACACCATAAAATTCTGCAACCAGAATTTTCATATATTCCACATGTTACGTCTGTGTTATCCTCCTACGTTTATGCAGGCGTTGCCTCATCTTGTCCCCACAGGGACTTGAACTCCGACTCCTCGGTCATCCAGCTCGTAGCCAGTCGTTATACCGACTATGCTATAAAATTATTTCAAAGAAAGATTCCCAAAGATATATACACGCATATATATAAATACTTAATAAGCCTGCACTGATAATTTATTCTATCCAGTAAGGTCGAGTTATTCAGGAAGAGGTGTACAATTGCTGTCTTCAATTTAGCGCTATATAATTGCTCTGGGCATTTATGTCCAGAATGGCTTTGAATTCTGGTATAATTATGAGAAGCTGCACACCGACCAAGTATTCGCGGTGGCCAGAGATTCAGGCAATCCAATCCTGCGACAACCTCACAGTGGACCACAGCTGTCGATTGTCACCTGACAAGCGGTTTGCTTTTAAATTGTCACCTAATTTATAATGAGATCCTCAGTGATGAAGAAGCGCTGCACAGGACACCGCCATTTAATGGTAATAATCACCATAGAGCGGGGGTAGCGAGAGATGATTTGGAACAAGAATGGCATAAGTGGGATTTGTGGGGGTGAATGGCTTCTCTGCTAACAAAACTCGTAGGGCTCGAAGGTTCGACGCAACTAACACAAAGTTGGAACCCCTCCTCAGCCACTTCGAACCAGTCCACGAATCCTAATTTATTTCCATATCATCTCCTAGCTCCAGAGCAGTCATATGGTTGTTGTGGTTAGTGGTAGGAAGAGTCAGAATCCTGGCAGGAAGGGAGACTATGCTAAGTGGGACTGTACGTCGGTTCCTCCGTTTTCCTCCAGGTGAAGGCTGGATCATTACAGGAATATGGGTAACTATGGTCTCTCATGTACAGCCATCCTACAATTCGAAGCTATCAAAATGCAATTCGAAAGTAATCATTTAATAACCCAAAAATGAGTTATAATTTCCTTCAAAGTTGTTTTTCAAAACATTTCCACATGATAATTCTTAAACACATGTCATTGTACGGACTAAGAAAACATCGAAAATTTGGAGTCTGGTAGTCTCTCAGCCGAGATTTTAAACCACGATATGCTCAGTACAGAGCAGGAAATCTATTTACACAAAAGTGGAATTAGGAAGATTCCGGAGACCCAGAAAGAAAACCAGGGAGGTGGCAACTTTGGATATAGCGATTTACCTTTCGCCTGAGGCTACCTGCATTGCGATCGGCACAACATTGCCTCAATAATTGAGGCTCCTTCAAGCTTAAACCTCAAGTATCTGCGTAATTCAATTTTTGTAAACTTTCGCATTCGGTTTTACGTATCCGCGATTTTATACTGTGTAACACGAATGAATGCCGATCAAAATGTCGCCGCGGTCTAAGTTATAAAATGCCTTCGCTCGCACAAACATTGGGATCGTCAGTTCAAATCCAACTTGAGGCATGAATGTTTGTGTGCTTTCATTCTGTATTTGTGCTGTTCTGTGTGGGCAGATAGCGGCCTTGCGACGGGCTGATACCCCGTATGAAGAGTCCTAACAAGTGTGTATAGGATTAAGAAAGCGAAAGCGACCAAGGTCCAACAAAGGGCTGTAAAGGCATAGACGTATACAGAGGTACAGAGAACACGAATGAAGCCATGGCTTCTGCACCAGCTGACTCACATTTGCTGGGATCAGGGCTGTAGTATCATCCAAATTCAGTTTATGTTTTTAGATTATCATTGAAGTGAGTCTTTTGGTGACCTATTTATGTTTTATTTCTGTCTTGTTTTTAAATATATAATTGCTGAATTTTTATGTTTAGCGAAGGAACATATTCCGAAGAATGTTAGCAGCAGACACGGTTCCCACTACCCCAATTTTCCATAAGGCCTTTTTATGTCAGCTGTTGCTTTGCCAACAGCGATACCCACCAGGAACATAAAGCCCAGAATGGGGAAGGCATTAAAATATTATTCTTTCCTTCTTATTGTAAGTGGGGTGCTGCATTCTGCATTAAGGCAATCATCTAACCAGAACGCAAGTGATGCCTTGTGCCACTCTTTTCCGGAACTCAGGAATATCCGTCAACTGCAAAAGCGGAAAGTTTGGCCATCATTTAAACGTCGCACAGAATTTCCGCCGTCCAACAAACTGCGCACCTCGTACAGCCAATCGGTAAGAGCCAATAGAGTGCTCACTTATTTTGGCCCTTATTATAAGGTACAATTGCCATCCAGACGGAAGTAGAAATGTTGGACAACCAAGAAGACGATGGGATGATAGCCTTTGACACGAAAAGGCTAATAAAAGACTACCTTGGAGATGATTAGTATCGTAACTTACATGTCTTTACTTTCTTGACAGAAAGTATTGGTTATTGTGCACTTGGAAAATTTTATTATCTTATAGGCCTAAATTTTAAAAATCTATAAAGACGGAAAAACATGAAAGAAATATTTAATCTTACCTGCTACTTGACATGGATGAATATCTTGGTCTCTTGCCCCAAGAGAACTACACATGTCTTAAATAATATGCTAAGGTTCGGACTTAGAAAAATCACAGGGATACTGAAAAACAATATAAGGGGAAACGTTACAACGTGTACTTTTCACATAATATTATTGGGGTGTTGGAATAAGGAACCGGTCACAGTAGCCGCGCCATCTAAGTCATGAACTATCTTCACTCGCTCGGAAACCGAGATCGTGGGTTCGAATCCCACTCAAGGCATTAATGTTTGGTGTATGTGTTTGTGTTGCCCTTTGTTTTGGTAGCAGCCTTGTGACGGGCTGATCACTCGTCCAAGGAGTTCTACCATCTGTGAAAAATGATTACTGAACTGAATATGAGTCCTGGGTCCTAAATGGGCTGGAAGAGCCATTAAAAATAGATGGAATAAGGGAGGATGAGGTGGACGGGAAATTGTATTATGGGAAATGAGTAACGAACACAGAAATTTAATTGGAAAGTCCCGAGATTATTAGAGGGATGTAGTAGTTGAAGAGAGATTAACTTTATAAGTTTGACACATTGACTTGAACTATTAATATTTGATGCTGTTGGATGTACGAACGGACTGAGGGGAGAATCTGTGTAAACCATAGGATGCTTTTCGAACGAAAACACATTGTTAGGAATAATAACAACGTCGTGTATATGAAGGCTAGAGCCAGTTTGGCGAAATAATTTTAATACTGAGCTCTCGTTTAAATAAGAAATTCTGGGAAGAATTAACCGACTAAATTCCTCTGAAACAAGAACCGCCTAGAAAACGAAAAAATTATGTGGGAACACACAGAGACAGTGAGCATGATGATCTTATAAGCCCCCTTCTTTCACAATCAGGATAATGGGCTAAAACCCACTCTATAGAAATATTTGAAAATAAAGTAGGCTGCTCAGAAAAACTTTCGGACGTAGAGGACAACGAGTTGAGGGATCAAGGAATGAAGATCACTAAAACGTAGTAACGTATATGCAAGAAGATTTTGGTTTTTAGAGCTCACATAAAGGTTCTGAGATCTTGAAGGGCGAGAGCAGATCAGCAGGGACATGTGTAGCTGCAACCCTCTGAAATATTTCTAACACCGCAGACATTAATTTTTGTGAAAGAAGCTTACTTTTCTGACTGCGGTCTCATGATTCCTAGCATTATATTTTTATATTCATGGGGTTCTGCACATTTTGTATCAAGAATAAAATATCTTTTACATATGGAGAATTGAATTCCAACCTTGTAGTCATACTACATATATACTACTACTACTACTACTAATATATATGTATGCAGATATTATTCTCGGAGGTAATAGGCCTGTTATGAAAATCAGGTTTGGACCTCATTAAAATGTTTATAACCCATTAAGTTAAAATTAATGCCATTGTTGTATCTCTTAATTAATTTGGAATTCTCCTGTAATTTTATCTCGGTCCAGTTTTTCCTAGTCAGACACACTTCCAAGTGTCCTCGACCAGTTCCTTCATTGCTCCAGCGAGAATTTATTTACCTGAGAAACAGGCACGGTGCGCTGCAAGGCTGCCTGGTTGCACATTTCACCATTCCCGATAATCACTTCCCTCTGTCTCTCCCACACTGGAAACGAGGGGTGTCCAGTTTATCTAAAGATTTTGGTATCGTCATCAAAAGCAAGAATGTCAGAAGTAGCAGCAGCAGCATGTTTGTGTACTCCCTAAACTAAGAACATCGAAAACAATCTTCAAGCTCCTGCTTTTTAGCTAGTCGTTGCACGATGTTCAGTATCGAAATCCTACAGCTTCGGATTATAGGGTGATAGGCGAAAGACGAATTGGAAGGGATTCAGAAGGAAGCGTCCATAGTTTAGGTATTATCCTGGAGGGGTTGAGAGAAACCACAAAGAAACTTCAGTCAGAAGTGAATGTGTCCTAACAGAGATTCAAACAGCGAACATATCCGAAATACAAGCCAGACCAACGAATTCCTTCTATATGTTTCTTCTTTCACCACAGGACAAATCGAAGTATGGTTTGTTTCTTCAGGGTAGAGGTGACACTGACGAAACTGAAGATTAAGATTATTTGGTTTACTGTAATTTTGACTCATATCAGGAAACAGAAGGTTCGCAATTCACTGCAGGAAGATGTAAAAGTGAGTAAGGTAAGTAAAGCTATCCCTGTACTAGGCCGTGGAGGCCCACAGGGTTGTGAGTAGTTGAATGTACTACATTTTCTAGACAATCGGTTCACAGAGGGCGGTAAGGTTGTCAGTCGTACGCGCCGGCCGCTCTTTACCCCTAGGAATATTCCTGGTACTCATTTCTATTGGAGACTGAGTCGACCCCAAGATCATATTGCTGCTTGAAGGATTAGGTAAATTGAAAAAAAAATCACCTCATCGGGATTCGATCCCGCGACCTTCCGGCTTGTAGCATAGTGCCTCAACCAAGTACGCTACCGCGTACCCCTCAGGAAGAGGTGACGTAGTTAAAATACTACCCTCAAAATACCTGTTTATTTTAAAATGGGAAATATTCGAAAGCGGTAGATATTGTCTAGTGCGGCTGCTGTTGACCCTCGACGAACAGACGCGAAAGACTGCAGAGATCAGGGCTGTCTTTCCAAAGCTACGATTCAGTGTCTTATGGTTTGAAAACTGGTCATGCATTGGGGGATTTGGGGGTAAGAAACCTTATCAGACGAGAAGAAAATTTCTGGGTTCATCCCCCTGAAAATGTTGAAAAAGAAAAATGCCTGTTAAGCTACCTGATCATATAAAAGCACAACGTTTGAGCTGAAGTACCAAGGCTGAATTTGTTTTACGGCAGCAAATAGTTGCGCCTGAATTTCTGCAGCAGGTGTAAGATAAGGTAAAATGATCCCTGTTCTTTGTTAATGAAGCACTACGCCGTGAAGACGTATGGGGGAGTGAAGTTGTGTATGCACCAATCTTAAACTTGGCATTGAATGGGTTGAGGGAAGGGAGTGGCCCGTTTCACATCCGTGACGCTTTAGCTCTGGCGAAACAGATCCCGGTACTCATTTTAGAGGAGGTTGGGTGGATTCCACAATTGCTCTGAATAATGTGGGGAAGAGTAAATCTATTGCTTCTATCAGGAATCGAATCCCGATATTTCTGTCGTCCTCTCTATAGCCTTGTCGCTATACAAATTGAGCTCTCACATATAGTGAGTACTTGAAATTATTAGCGTGGCTTTGGCAGTATCAAGAACTGTTTCCATCTGAGCAGCAAAACAATAAATTCTTTTAGGACATTTGTGTTTCAATTTGAAATAGTGTAGGCGCAACATCTGTAGCAAAATGAAATAAATATAAGTGAAATTCGCAGAGAATTTCTGCTAATCCCACGGTACACTCTTGTTCCTCTGCCCACAATTTCGGAAACGCTGGATTAGGCTCTACCTCTCGGAAAGCTCTCATTAATGCAAGTGACCTCACACGATTTCGGGAGTTCAGAGCAGCCACTAAAACTGTGAGTGAAGTTGAATTTTATTTCAGAGAAGACCCTCGCGAATCACTATCTAACAGAATATGATCATACTTTCAGTAGCTTTGATACACGTGAAAGGGACCGCGCATCTAAACACATCGTTTAAACATATAATGGCACGATAGGCTTAATACACAAGGGTGGACAAAATAATACAAACACTAAGAAGTTGAAGAATAGGGATTTTTTTTGGGCTACATTGAAACAATTTCAGTTGTCAACACTGAATGTTCTTATTCTGTTTCGATTACATTCTGCAGTGCTTGTGTCAGTGCATTAGTGAATGTGTTGAGTGGCAGTCTGCATGAAAGAGTCGAAAAATAGGAGACCTGTCTAATTTTGAAAGAGGGTAGATTATTGGTGCAAGATTAGCTGCAGCATTTGCGACAAAACTGCAACTTTATTAGGTACACCTAGAGCGACAGTTTATAAATTTACAACATTAGTGAAGAGGAACAGTTGGCGAAATTCATGATTGATAGTAAGAGATCTTCGTAAATTGGGAAGGACTGTTTCGAAAAATCACAGAACTACTGCAGCACAGGTAAAGGCAGAACTGAATATTCATCTTGATGATCCTGTTTCCACAAAAACTGTGTGACGTGAGCTTCACAAATCGACGGTAGAACAGCAATTACCAAACCCCTGATTACTAAAATTAATGCTCTGATGTGTAAACGACGGTGTCACGACCATAAAACCTGGTCATCAGACAACTGGAATCGTGTGACATTGTGGGGCGTATCGTCCTGCACTATACGCCATACGTTATGAAGAGTTTAGTTCAGAGAACACTCAAGGAAGCCTACAGTCTGGAATGCCTGGTTCCAACAGTTAAACACGGGGGAGGTTCTGTGACGGTTTGGGCAGCAGTACCATGTTAACAGTATCCTGTTGGTCCCATTAATACCCTTCATGGCCGAATTACTGCAAGGGAGTACTTGGACAGGTTGGGTAATAGGTGCATCCCATGATCCAGATGTTATTTCCGAAAAGTGAAAATTTCAAGACGACAATACACACAGCTGGTATTGTTCAGTCACGGTTTGAATAGAATGAAGGTGAGCTTCAATATCTTCCCTGGCCAGCACAATCATCAGATTTGAACATCGCTGAACCACTCTGGGCAGTTTTCGAGACTAGCGTGAGGTACAGATCTACTGGATCTAAATATTTTCCTATAATCTCCCTTCGACAAACCTAGTCTCAAGTACGTGTATAGCTCTAGTTATGGTGACGTAGGTTGGCCAGTGATTGAGGTTAGCTCTTTCTAATGGACAAAACAGAGTGCGTGTCTCCCCCTCGCCTGAGGAAGGGAAAAGATCCAGTTTCCTAAACTTTGTGTTCTCTAGTTTTTAGAATACTGGACGATGGATAAAGTCCAAAAGCCTAGTAAATTTGAGTGTTACACACCATCTTCAGAACCCTTTAGCAAATGTACAGAAGCTATTATTACCTTATGAAGATCANGGTGATGACTCGCCTACTACGCGAGCGCTACGTTACCGCTACGTGCCGCTGGGGAGGTAGGAGTCCTTAGTTGCGCAACATGTCACAGTGTCTTTTCTACTTTTATGGGTAACGTTCTTTGTATTGTTATGCATCTTTTCTACTTTTATGGGTAACGTTCTTTGTATTGTTATGCATTGAAAATAAGCTTGTCCGAATTAAATTCTCTATGAAATTTCCTCCTTTTGTTTCGTACATGAAGTATCGTCGAAAACCAAATCTTTGATTAGGGCGGCGGAATACATATACGTTGAGGGGCAGACATGTGGAAATGACTTCCGTATTATGGGTTCAATTTAAGCTTTTTGTTAAACTGACACGTAATAATTACAAACTCGCTCTAGAATGACAACGAAAATCTTGCATGCAAACCCCAGGCAAATCGACAATTATATTTCTGCTGTCCAATTCATGGCGCAGTCGTCCCCAGCCGCTACCAAGTAGACCTAGGCATCACAAATTTTCGTAATTGAATGCGAGTCTCCCACCCCAAAACCCGTGAGTCTATTTTAACAGTCTATTCAGTTGGCTTAATGGTATGAAGGGAGATCACTCTGTGATTAGGGTTCTTCAATCACAATCAATTAATTCATATTTTTCAATTACTTCCGCTACAAGGGCACATCTGCCACAATAAATATCATCCCTATTTGGCGGCATGTGATGGTGAAATCATAAGTGACTATTTCAATAGCAGAGTCGGTTACATTAGCCGCGCGCTCTGAGGCATGAACTGCCTTCGCTCGTTCGGACGCTGAGATTGTGGGTTCAAATCCCACTCAAGGTGTAGGTGTTTGGTGTGTGTATGCATCTGTGTTTGTGTTGTCCTGTGTTTAGGTAGCGGTCTTGCGGCGGGTTGATCACTCGTCCAAGGAGTCTTATCGACTGTAAAAATGTTTACGGAACTAAAAAAGAGGCAAGGCCCCTGAATGGGCTGAATGATCCATTAAAGTAAAAGTAAAGTAAAGTAAAGGTATCCCTGTAACAGGCCTTGGAGGCCCATAGGGTTGTGAGATGTTGAGGTTCTCACATTTTCTAAACAATCGGTTCATAGATGGCGAAAAGGTTGTCAGCCCAACGTGCCGGCCTCCCTTTGTCCCCAAGAATATTCCAAGAGTATTCCTGGAAGAGAAAAAAAAAGTAGCAGAAGAGATGGAGAAAACCATATCGTTCTATATATGGAGCACTGGTAATAACATACTGTATGTATCGATCAGGAATATAATTCAAACGTTAAGTATACCGTTCATAATATCTCACCATATGACCTGTACTGGCACTTAACGTGTAAAAATACACTTAAATGTAAATTTTCGCCACGACTGTCCCTGTTTTTCTATCACCTTAGAGCATAGGTATTTTTGCGTTAAATTAAGCAATGGCATATTGTTGCATTAGGTATTCGAATCAGTTAAAAGCAGACCAGAATAACATCTTCCGTAAGTGTAGGAAATGGATACGGGCTGAACACCCACAGTTCTATTCCGGGCAGGTGCAGGAAATCCCCACCCCACAGCGTCCAATGCTCACTCAGCCTCCTTACAATGAGTATCGGGTACTCTTTCTCCAGTTGTAAAGTGGCTAGGGCATGATGCTGACCACTCACCTCCACCTAGAGCCGAGGTCAAGACTTTTGGAGCTATACCTCCACTCCCCACGTCTTCATGGTATAACGCTTTGAACTGAGTAATGGCCTGCTTTTTCGCGGCCCCTTAATTTCTCTTCACTCGAAATATACAATAAATCAGAATTTTCCAAAACCTATTCCTAAAATCAGCCACAGAATTCTGAAGGTTTCTATGATATCTCACGTCAAATAAGGCAAATATTTCGACTTTCATTTCGCGATTCTCTCTCTCCCTCTCTCCTTATGGTTCTACAGCCCTTTGGACTTTGGCCAACTTTTCATGTTCTTAATCCTAAACACAGTCGGTAGGACTCTTTGGACGTGGGATTAGTCTGTCGCAAGGTCGCTAGCTACACACAGAACAACACAAACGCAGGGTAAACGCACACAGGTATTCGTGCCTCGAGTGGGATTCGAACCCACAATCTCAGCGTTCGCGCGGGCGCACACGATTCATGCCTTAGATCTTGCGGTCACTGTGATCATCCTGTGGTGACTTTTACAGACAAAAATTAGCGAACTTCAATGAAATCGTCGGGCGTTTGGCAATCGTCAAAATATAACAACGGGGTAGGTTCGCAATTAACATATTGTTATATATTCAATTATTTGGCCTGGTCAGTTGTAAAGTCAGTGTGATTAAAAGAGTTTGTTTCCATTTATTGTTATTTTGCGTTACTATATCAGTTACTACAGTTATGAGATACCTACCTTGGGGGAGTGTTCTGTATGCCTAATATGTATGAATATTTAATTCCAAGTATACTTTACCTCACGAAACTTTGTAATAAATGGAAACCTAGTTTGCCTTGTACGGCCCCCTCAGGAAGAAACTTTGCCCATACATGTTAAAGCACAAACAGTCAAGATTTCCCTTGCTACTCGCCACCTCCGTCTGTCCGTCCGTCTCTCCGGCAAGGACTGAACGGGGCGTCAGGGTAATTAAATCGAAAGACTTGTCCCATTAGTTCTCAATCACGTCACCAGGAGAGCTAGTGAGTATAACACTTAGGGCCACCCGTAACGTCGTTACCATAGTAACGTAACGAAGCACAATGCAACGTACAGAGGATGGCTTGCAGGGTGTCCACCCTATGCCACAGTGACCCAGTAACAAGCTTATATCAAAATTCTACTAAAACGGAGTCATACAATAAGATTACTTTAAGGTAGGTCTTCTGGGTCAAAACTTACAGACTATTTAACTGACTAGGCCGGTCACGGTAGCCGAGCGGTCTAAGGCATGCACTGTCTTCGCTCGCTCGGAAGCCGGGATCGTGGGTTCGAATACCACTCAAGGCATGGATGTTTGTGTGGGTTTTTCTGTGTTTGTCTACAGGTAGAGGCCTTGCGACGAGCTGATCACTCGCCCAAGAAGTCCTATCGAATGTGTAAGATCTAGTAAACCGAAGTGAAACGGAGAGCTTCATGGAGGTAGGCCTAGGCCCAAATTGGGGCTGTAGCGCCACAGAAAAAAAAAATTTAACTGACTAACCAACGAATCAATTAGACATCTAACTAACTAAAGAAGTAAGTGATTTACCAACTAATAAATGACTAATCAAATGACAGAAAAAATTAACAATCACCCAACTAAAGAACTATAAGTAATTGTTACGGGTCCTTCTTATTCAACTGCTCGGTGTGTTGCTGGCCCTTATGGAACCCGGTGGCCCGTTACCCTACCTTGCACACAAAAGGCCGCTAGTTGAGTCAAATGAACCGAGTCCATAACCACACAAAATGTTTCTCTAAGAAAAATGTTGATACATTAATTCCCATTCTTCGCCTTCGTCCCCAGCCGTCCCTTTTCTTCAGACTGTCCCACTAAGTTCTTCTATTCTTCTCTCAAGCTCAAATCTTCTCCGCAGTTCCTACATATCGCAAACCAATATAATCCACTTAGAGCGTGACTTTTGTACCCATGTAAAGCAGCGCGTAAGAGTGCCCTTGATAAAAGGAGGAAGAAGTAAGCGTGGGCTTATTTCTGTTAACGTTTGCTTAGAGAAGACAAAAATCCGTTAAGAGTGAAGTAGCCCTTTTATGTTCACCGCATTTGATTTCCGAGTCTATGAAATTAGTTAAAGTTTGTGATTATTATTTCAAAGACCCGTCACTCCAAAATTCAGGATACAGTTGGGTTACTTTTATCATATTTCTAATAAGAGGCAGCACATAAATATAATTCCAGAATAAAAAGAGTTAATTTTTACTTCTTTCACCAGGAGAATCCCGATTTCAGAATACTTATTTCTCTCTTAATTTTTACTTTATATAAAGAAGAAAATACGGAAATAACTTATTAATTTTGAAAAGTTGGTTATTAATAACGGACCGAACGTGATTCTGGAATGGTGGTGGTGCGATATATAGTTAGGAAATGTTACAACACAAGTGAAACTGGAGGGCACGATTTAGTTAGATCTTAGATGCAGGTAGCAAGACGCGACATAAACAGAACTCGCTCGGGTTTTAAAGTATAAAAAGTAATTTAAGGTATAATCACTTTGGTACATACCTATATACCACCTGCTATACCAATCTGCTGATATAAGTGCTGATTTCTCTGTAAGAAAAAATGATATATTCTCTTACAAAACGAAGAGAAAAAAAAAAGAATCAGACTAAAGGAAAAGGCAGAAATATACAGAAAAGAAACTTGAGGAGAGAATTGAAAGGAACGATTAAAAAGATAGGGTGAATAGCAAATAAAGGATTAAATACGCCAAAGAAAGCAGGTGAAAGATAAAGCAATAGAAAAATAGAAAGATGGGAAAAAAGGGTAGAAGGAAAAAGTAATTTAAATAAACAAGATGACCAAAAAGGGTAACAGATGAGTAAGAAAAGAAAAAGACAAAAGGGGAATAAAGATGGAGAAGTAGGGAAGATGGAAACGTAGTAGGAGTTGATAATAAAATAAGAATGGTTTTCTTACACTTGAAACTGAATACAAAAAACACGTCTAAGCAAACGTGGACAATATTCTGTTGCTAATCGTGTGCACTGCATTTCAGCTCAGCCTGCATTGCTCTTGCGTAGTCACGATGCAGTTTCTAGTACTTGACACCCCAGACACGTCCTCTGAGGTAAAACTGATGCAAGTGAGTGCTGCCCCAAGTGGGATTACAGAAAATTAAATGAAAGTGATGGAAACAGAAGATATGAAGCAGATCACCGAGAAACTCTTTTCATTCTGCTGGTTTTTAACTACGCTTAATACAGTACAGTATTTAATTTAAGACGTTGTATGATACTGGACGCCGTGAAAGACAACAGTCGTAGTTCACATATTTCTTCTGCGGGATCTGAAGAAAACCATAGAGAACAGTAAACATGAGAGTCTGTTACCAGACGGTTCCCTTGATTCATCCTTAGGTTAATAAATGGCACTATTTCAACTACAATTGGAAAGCTTAATAATAGGTGATCAGGTAAAGTTTCAGGCGAAGTGGTTGTGATATATTTCAGCGTGTTACCATGAAACAGAAAATCCGAGTGAAGCTTTAATAGGTGTTCTCTGTAACCAGTCCGCTCTTAGAACTGGGTCCCTTCTCTAATAAATTTTTAGAACACTACTGCTACATGTGTCTGTCCAGCGACTAGACTACTTCCAAAATTAAGTGAGATGCTTTGCTATGCTAACCTTCCTTATACAACTGAAGAAACAAAATTCGGTAGCAGATGTTCCTGGCAACATAATTAAATTAAGCTGTTAGATTATTGGTCTTTCTTGAGGAAGAAAGTCGAAGTCATAGAATATTTGCAGTATGTGTGTGTGCTAGATATTCACAGCTTTTAAACAGAGGACTATTACTGTTATGAAGTGTGGAATATTATCTACTAAAATAACAAGAGCATTAGGCTATTGACACTTATGCTATAGGAAAGATCATCACCATCATCATTGGCAAAAGAGCCCTTTGTTGTTACATGCTTCCATAGAATATTCTGCCAGAGTTGTTTTGAATTAGACCATCTGGTCTTTCCTTCTTTGGATTTCGCAACAATGAATTTTTAATAAAACAATGTCTTCAATCTTGCGGCCAACACCTAACCTTGAATATCAGGTCCCTGTATTTACGTCTCCCAGTGACAGGGTGGCCCAGTTATATCCCCAGGCACCGAATTCAATTTCATCGCTTCCAACGGCTCGCAGGGTTACTGTGGAGCTATTCTAACCCGCCTCCACATAGGAAGCTATAGGAAAAATATCAAGATTTCATGGGGGTTCCTAGATTATGAGACTAAATTAAAGCTATCCCTTTAACAGGCCATGGAGGCCTATAGGGTTGTGAGATGTTGAGGCTCCCACATTTTCTAGACAATCGGCTCACAGGGGGCGGTAAGGTTCTCAGCCTTGGTCGCCAGCCGCCCTTTACCACCCAGGAACATTCCTGGTACTCATTTCTGTTAGAGGCTGAGTTGACCCCAGGGTCATACTGCTACTGGAAGGATTAGGTAAATTAAAAATATCCACTGACCCAATCGGAAATCCAGCCCGCGACCTTCCTGCTTGTTGCATAGTGCCTCAACATACTACGCTACCCCGTGCCCCCCCCCCCCACACCAGGGCTGTAGTTACTTTAAATAAAGAAATCCGTCCAAAATAAAAATACTGTGGGCTAAGTGAAGTATGTTCGAGGAATATCTGATGGAGCAAACTGAAATGTTGTGGTGCGGGGGAGTGTGAATATGCTGTTTCGCAGGGTAAACCGAAGTACTTACAGAAAACCTGCCCTAGTGCTATAATGTCCACCACAAATCCCATATGACCTGACCTGGGATCAAACCCAGGACACCGCGTTGGGAAAACAGCGACTAACCGCCTGAGCTATGGTGCTGCCTACTTCACGCAGTTAGTAGCCGGCTTTCACCTCGGACGACCGGCTTTAATCCTGGGGTGGTCCACGTGGGTTTTGTGGTGGAGAGAGTCTTCCATGGGGCAGGGGCTTGTTCCTAAATGATGAACAAGGAGTCAGCAGTAACCCGTTTCAATATTCTACCACAGGGTGGAAAGACTGAGGAAAATCAAGAACATTTTCAAGTCAGCATTGCATGTAACATACATGTGTAGCTGATATTTGAAAGAAGAACCTCCCGAATGCGGTATTGGGCGTTACCTGTACGGTACACCCTGCCTTATACGCGTTAAAGAGCTGCCAGTCGTTACTCCATTGTGCAGTCTTGTTTGAAACGCTTATAATTATTCAAACAGCCAAGAAATGACCCGTCTTTTATGGAACCCTGAAATACATGAATATATTTACAAACGTACGCCGTTGTACATTATCTTGAGACAGTTTAATGTATTGAACAATTTCAGTTCCAGAAGAATGCCGTCTTCTGGGATATAGCGCCGTGTAGATATTGTGCAAACCGATGTTCCTCCGCAACGTCGGTTCACACAAGATCTACTCGGCACCACAACCCAGAAGGCGGCATTCTTCATAGTAACCGTGTGAAAACCTTAAGTCTTACATAATTTCAGTTTCTCTACGTCTAAGGCTCAGTTTAATATTATAATTACTTTTAAGCCTAGGTCTCCCAAATGACCTCTTAATTTGAGGATTTTCAACCAAAGTATTGCATGCATTAGTAATTTTCTCCATTATTATTGCATACCACATTTAATTTAATTATTCCAATAATATTATAGGATGGGTGTATGAAGCATCAGTCATCTTTATACGTAATATTCAACATGTCTACATATTCAGAAAATCACAGGTAAGATTTTTAATCCAACTACCCTTATCAAATTATTTCATACCCTTCCTCAGTACATCAGTGAAAATGCCTAAATATTACCAAAAGTATGCGATAAAAGTGTACGTCCAAATGTACAACACACAGCCCCCTGAGAGTATGATGCTGCAAAGAATGAAATTCAGAAGGAGCAGCTGAATAAACTAAGCAATGTGAGAAGTGTAGAAAGAGTGAAAAATGCATTTGATGGACACGTGTGAAGAAATAGAATTAAAGATATTAAAATAAAGGGAAGAGTACGAAGGGAAAAGGGAGGTACTTCCCCGGAAAAGAATTATGTGGAGGAATGATAAGAGGAGAGAGAGACAAAGAATGGTTTACGAAGAGGAAACTGAAGAGTAGGAGTGGGAAAGAAAGAGAATATAAAATGACAGGATAAATAAAATAATAACAAGATAGAACGAAGAATAACAAGAACGACAGGAGAAAACAAACAAAACAGAACGAACCTTCTTGCACTTGTAAGTGAATAAAAAGAACCCGGTATTACTGGGCAGACGAGACAACATTTTCTTATTAAGCACCTGTAATGACACAATTCAGTGTTGCAAAGGTAGGATTTGAGCCTCTCACAACAGTGTTTATGCGATAACACCATGTAGCTCGTTGAATATCAACTTTGCTTAGTCTTAGGGTGTGAGGATGGAGGCGACATGTTCCTCCGAAATTTCGGCATTGTTTCTTAGGACTACACGGCCTATGTACCAGATGGCAAAACTCTTCAACGATGGAAAGTTTTTAAATGAATAAAGCTCAAGGATTTAAATTATTTTTGCTCAAAATAAGACGGAAAAATCGACATCCCGTGCAGAAATATTTGGAGCGTCAATTGACAAAATCGATTCAGTACAACGTTCCAGTTCCTGTGATGTATGTAATGTTCAGACTTATGAATATAGGAGCAGCAATTTGGCACACGGTCCCAAGTTTTAACCGTCCCTTGCCAACTCGAACAATTCTGTTGAGAGCCTCCCTGAAGGAAATCCCAAATGAAAGTGACAGCAGTCATCATAAAGTACTAAGGGTTGCATAAACACGAACTCCTAATGCACCTGCAATGTTTCTGGTCCATTTCCTCTTCCGCGGCCCATGGAAATAAAACTTTCAATGCTGAAAGAAGAGTGACATAAGTAAATTCTGCTTAATCTTAGAGGGCTATCTATCTATCTATCTATCTATCTATCTATCTATCTATCTATCTATCTATCTATCTATCTATCTATCTATCTATCTATCTATCTATCTATCTATCTATCTATCTATCTATCTATCTATCTATCTATCTATCTATCTATCTATCTATCTATCTATCTATCTATCTATCTATCTATCTATCTATCTATCTATCTATCTATCTATCTATCTATCTATCTATCTATCTATCTATCTATCTATCTATCTACCTATCTATCTATCTATCTATTATTTTACAGTCATTTTTTGGACCTTGACCACTTTTTCAGTTTCTTAATCCTTTACACAGTGAGTTGAACTCATTTGACGGGGGATCAATCCATCGCGAGGCAGCTACCTACGCAAAAAAACACACAGAACAAAAGCACACAGACATCCATGTATCAAGTGGGATTCGAATTCACGATCCCAACGTTCGAGCGAGCGGAGACAGTTTATGTCTCAGACCGCGCTGCCACTGTGAGGGGCAAGTGTTGAGCTACATACCTAAATTGTTTCACACTGGTGTGTATGTTCGTCTCTCTGTCTAAGATAACGCCATTGGTAAATAGATTGAGGGTATTTAAGAACAGAGTGCTGAGAAGATTGTCTGGTCTAGGAAAGATTAAGGAAAAAGATAATGGAATTGATGTAATTATACACGGTTACTTGTGTTTCGATCATATACACCATTCCAGAACATTCGCTAACGAACCTAACTACAATTCTCTACATTCAGTCTATGGACTACGTGTCGTCAGCGCGATTTCTTGCGAGGCGCAGCTTTCCTGGAATGTGAAACAGCGGCTCCGTACTCATGAAGTTCACACAGGAACATTGTAAGCAGACAGGTGGCAATTCAATATTGCCATGTATTAAGGTAAATGTAAACTCCTCCGTGTCCTTAATTGAACAGCACGTCCTGAAGAGAGCGGAGGAGTGGACGTACAGCTCTATGCATTCTTACTCTCGGAACTACGTGGAGGTGAGTGGCCAGCTTCTCTTAACTTTCGGGGGAAGGACACCCCATACCCACTGGATGGGGGGCTCGGGTGGCACCAAAACAAATTTGAACGCGGTGGAGAAAGTTTGTGTTCATACTAAGAGCAGGAAACCGATTTTCCGGTCATCCAGCTGGTGTCCTAAGATATCCCTGCTCCTACTTGTCGTAATTAATTATAAATATTTTTATCTAAGTTACTTAGGTTCTTCTATAGCGGAATTCTACAATTATTTTGAAAGTTGAACAATATTTGTATTTTAAGGATTATGGACGTAATTGGCAATCAAATCACCAGTTTCTCAGGAGCAGTATCGAAGATACACAAACCGGTCAAAACGTTACATTAGTAAAAGACATTTTTGAAACGGATCAGAGAAATATTTTATCCAGATGAAACAAGAATGGAAGGCAGTACTGAAATTCGGAGTAGGACATTTCCTATATGAGTACATTTCCAAGTACAACATGGAATATTGCAGCAGGACCGATGTAGTTAATGAAGCTGAGAAGGAATTACATGAACCGAGAGTCCACTCTTAGAAGTCGTCAGCATGGCAGCTAACGAAATATATGCTTTGTTATGGAACGAACAGGTTCGTCATAGCTACAGACTGCAGTCGGTAATATCCTGAGTTTCTGGAATTATTCCCTTTAATTTTTCTGATGTCAATGTTAATATGATATTCCAGTTTATATTTTTACCACACAAGCAAGGAGCCGGGAAAGCGCAGTCGGTATTGCGACTGGCTACGAGCTGGAAGGATTTCGAGTCCCGGTGGGATCAAGAATTGTCTCTTCTCCACATAGTCCAGACCGCCTGTGGGGACCACCCAGCCTTGTAGCCATTGGGTACTGGGGGCTCTTTCCAGGCGGTAAAAATGCCGGGGTGTGAAGCTGACCGCTCACCTCCAATTGGTGCCAAAGCCAATAAAATGAGGATCTATACATCGACTCCCACATACGCCTTCATGGCGTGGTGTTTAATTACTTACGTACAGGTAAAATTTTACCTTTTTGCCACAAAAACTGTCTTTCTTTTAGGGTTTTCAACGAAAAATTACTTCGCATTTTTGTCTTCCGTACATGTATGTTACCTCTGGATCTCATCATTTGGTTTAATTGTTTGAAAATATTAGGTGAAAGGTATAGAACTGTCACCTGCCTATGTGGTCTAGTGGTCAGAGTTCCTCGCTACCGATCCAGAGGTCCCTGTTCCATTCCCGTCGCTACCAGATTTTCTAAGTAGTAGGTCTGGAACGGGGTCGACTCAGCCTCGTGAGGACAATTGAGGAGATATTTCAAGAAAATAGCGACTCTGGTCTGGAAAATCGAGATTAACGGCCGTGGGGATCCGTTGCGCTGACCACGCGACCCCCTCTATCGCTAAAGTTGGCACTAACTTCGCCGACAAGAGCGGTCGCTCGGTCGGTATAGTTCGCTTGCGGACTAAAATCACGGAGTTTGTTTTGTATTTTTGTTTGTATAGTATTGTCGCGTATAAGTTGTTAGCGTGACGAATAATTGTGGGTTCTAGACTTGATGATTGAATTTAGAGCTGGTTATAACAGTTCTCACATTCAACCCCCTCTTTATAACGAATCTCTCACTATTGTCTAGATCTTGAACTCGTTTCTAGTCTCCAGCCTTCTCCGCCCGGATGTCTGAATCTCGGACTGAGCTGAATTCAAGCGGATCGAATGTAGACCACCGCTTCTTTCGGTCCCATTCTGCTATTCCAAGGTAGGCCTGTAATACCGTGGTAACTAACCCCGTTGCCCAGCAACAGACGTCTATTATCGTTGACAGCGTAAAACAATGTGAACGTGTTTAGCTACCCGTCACAGTAAGAAGTAAGATAAAGCCATTTCTCTGCTTTATTAAGCACCACGGCGTGATAATACGTCGTATATCGGGAAGTGGATTTATAGCTCCACGAATTCTTAAGCCTAGTACTGTATGGAAGTGAGTATTCAGTTTCACGCACCGGCCGCCTTAGTGCTCCCCTGACTGAGAGTTCTCTGCATCCATTAGTTGGAAAATTGTGGCACCCAAGATCCGCCCCATACTTTATGGATAAGAGAAAATCTGTTGCCCTTGTCAAGTTCTTCTGTTGGTCAGCTCATAGCCTGTGGCCTAGTGGCTGCACAGAATGAGCTGACCCAGGAATTTTCGGTCGTCCATTTATTTCTTTCTCTTAGAAACAAATATTCTCAACACTTTTTCTTCTGACAATTTTCAAAGTTGTGTAGTATCCAAGGATCGAAAAACCAAATGTTCAGACCCGTGCGAACCAACGGTTAGTTATAGGGGCTCGTTTGTTAGGCCTATATTTTAATTTCTATGTTTTTAGAGCATGCGGGATGAGGTTGTCAGCCTCACGCGCTTTCCGCCCTTTGCTCCCAGGAAGATTCCTGGCACTAATTTCTGTTAGAAGCAGAGTCGATCCCAGAGCGGTAATAAGGCTGGAAGGATTAAATCAATTGAAAAATCTAATAACCTCAACGGGAATGGGACTCGCGACCTACAGGTTTCTAGTAAAGTGTCTCTACCAGCTACGCTACCGCGTGCCACAGACGACTGTAAGATATTCTCATGAAATGATATTTCCTGATGATGATACCATAACACATAGGACTATTCAGATTCTTTTTGTGCGTGCATATTTCTAGACAATCCATGGCGGGGGTTCCATTTCCGGCAGGTGTAAGGGTTCTCTCTTCTTCATAGCGTCCATACTGGCTCTAGGAACCAAGCAGCCTCCTAATCACTGGTTTCTATTGGCCCTTTCCGCGGGAGAAAATGTGGCCGGGGCGTGAGGCTGGCCACTCCAATCTAGTGCCGAGATCAAGAATGGTGGATCAATAAATCCTATCCCCCATACGTCTCCGTGGCATACTTTTAAGTAATTAAACATGAGATAAATTCTATTTTCTTATTCTATAACAGTTTTCTCACTAATGTTTAACAGAGCTTCTGTGCTTTTGTGGGCTTTTAATTTTGCAATTTATTTTACGGCGCTCTCAGTATCTCCGATTCAATAGTGTCTAATATTAGGATAATTATGGAACTGTTCAGCACCTGACTGAAAGTGTCTGTGGCCAAAGGAACACTATTCCGTCATTTGCTTGCGGGGTCTCAGGAAAGCCATAGGAAAACTCTTCGTGGAATGTAAGATTTGAGGTTTTCACGGCGGTGACTATGAAGAAAGCAATTTTCTGGGATGTGGCACCGTGTAGATATTGTGTTAACCAACATTTCGGAGGAACATATCGCCCCCATCATCAGGGTAGAAAAAAAAAGGAAGAAAATTCGCGAGTGATAAATCAGCGTGAGCAGGTGCTTGAAACGTTGGTTAACACCATACCTACACAGCGCCACATCCCAGAAGACTGCTTTCTTCCTTCGTGGTGGACCACGTCTCGGCCGATATTCGAAGCCACCAGCTTCAGAACGCAAATGTGTAATGAGCCGTTACATTAGTCTGCTAGGTGCTTTTGTGACATCTACGTTTTCGTTCAATAACAATTTTACGAAACCTCCAAAATCTTTTATAAAAGATTGCATTATGATTTGAATCGTGAAATGTCTTTGAAACTGAAACGCTTCGTCGTGATAAGGGACGGGCGGAGAGGAAGGCGGTGCAAGGGTGCGAAATAAGACGTGGAAGGCCCTCAGACTAGGGACATTGTTTCGATCGGTTTTCAATTTATTTTTCTGTGGTCGGTTAACGAAAATTAAATAGAATAAAAGAGGAAAAGTGGAAAGAGAAAGAAGGAGCTAAAGAGCGAAAGAGAGAGAGAGAGAGCTGTAGGCAGTAATTTCTAATGACCACATATATTTTCCCTGGCTTCGTCTCATTTGCATAAACAAGTCAGTCGCACCAGACAGGCTACTGGTAAGTATGGTTCTACCGTGCTATAGAATTAACGTGCATAATTTGAACTGACTTTGTTACCTCTGCATTCTGTTCATTAAAATTCGTTAGCAGAATATATTCTGTTTTTACTTTAGTTACCTTTGTGTATGTATTCACTGTATATTTACATAGACAGCGGTTATTTCATATTAAAATTACCCAGTCTTCGAGCAAATTAGAGTGGCCTACACATATGTTATTCAAAAAACGCCAAAGTAATTGTACAAAGTCAGTGGCTTTTTTTTTAACGAACATGATAATTGTATTTATTTACGTAAAGTTATTAGGGAATATTATGATTATTTACATGAGAAATGTACAACAGAATATGCTAGGTTAGAAATCTCAAAGAAAGAACTAGGAGTAACTTGAACGTAATGACAGTGTTGGGGAAGTAATATTAAAATGGATCGCAGACAAACACGAATGCTGATGTGAATTGCATTCAATTGGTTCAGGGCTTTGTGGTCAGGATAACGAACTTTCGTTTCCGTAAAGGAGGTATTTCTCGAGCAGCGATTCACTGATTCTCAAGGAAACGTCCTCACTACGAAATAGTAAGTAAGTAAATAAGTACGTTAGTAAGCACGTAAATAAGTTAGCTTATTATTTAAGTAACTCAAGTAGAGAAGGACCTTGAGGATGATAGTAATGAAACGAATGAATGAACCTTAGTTGCCTTTCGATAATCATAAGAAGCTCTGACCCACATGCTGACTGTTATCTGGCCTTGTCCTTGGTATAACAGTCTTCACACAAGCCTCCACTGGTTCTGTATCGACTCATAGCCATCAACATCAGAGGACAAGTGGGAAGGAAATACGAAGAACAGATTTAAGCTGGAAGACATGTGTTCATCGGCTGATGGTGGAATTTCGCTAGACCTCCTTGAGAAGGCAAGACGTTACTCATTATATATAAAAAAACACAAACAAGCAGATTTTTTTATTATTATTTTAAATTTTAGCAATCAGAATATTACATAATTCTATAAGGTAAAGTGCTGATTACTCATTAGATATACTAATGACTAGTGGCATGAACAGGTTGATATCCAGCGAAATCACCTGTATAATCTATAATTAGTATCTATACATTAACTTAAGAGTAGTTCACTTGGCCACAGTCCACAAGTAGATGTAACCGTTTTTCATCCGAAATAACGCTTCTTGCCTGTGAGAGTCACAGTATATAATGCCTAAAACTTTAAAGTGATACTAATATTTATATTAAGAAATCAAATTTACACATAAATTTCAAAACTTTACTGGAATTATGAGTTGAATCGCATGCATGGCTTGAGGATCGCTTCAACGTCTGTGGCTACAGAACGTGTTGGCAAGAATAGGGTATAAGTTTCATAACAAGTGTATCTTTAGGAATCATGTATTATGTCTGAGATAGAAAACATAAAATGATAAAAATTTATTTTTGCATGTATATTATAAATACAAATTTATAGGCACCTATAATTCTAAGCGTATCGGTTCCACTTCTAGAAGACTAGCATACATATCGTTTGCAGTGACTACTTCTGAAACTACGTATATTTGCCGGTTATAGCCTCAAGACCAAAAATACAATGTACATGATAAGTTTTCAGGTACGGGTACCGGAGAGAACTGGCGGAGCAAGAGCACTGGGTGATCACAAAACCGAGATGAATTGTACGAAACAAGAGTTCATACTGATAAAATACACATAAAGCATAATGTGTAGGTCGTGTCTGTCTTTAAGTTTTTCCGTAATGTTTCATCCACTATATTACTTAAAGGATTTTGATTAAAATTAAGTTTATATTTGGGTTTATTGACAAATTCTCTTGTAATAAAGCCTGGGACCCATGCCGTCTAAAGCCACTGGATGTGTCAGACCTATCCATCTCTCGCCCTATTTTCCTGAAATCCATTATAATATTTTACTCCTATATCCTTCGATTTTCCATGTGACTGTTTTATATGATGTCTGTCCATTCCAGGATTGTTTGTATTTCTTGGCTCACACATTCTATCTGCAGGTCCAAACATTCTCATTCTCACAAAAGAAGAAAATTATATATGGGAAAATATCTAAGCCCTCACAGCATGATAGTTATAAAATATGTCAAAGTACAGTTCCACGCATCCTTTAAATTCAGGGTTGGTTTGAAGAAATTGGTCATATTTGCATTGTAGTTGTTTTACAGAAGGGAAAGAGCCCTTGGTACCCACTTGGAAAGAGGCTGGATAGAAATGAGTTCAGGCCTCCATGTTATGGCCAAGAGAAAATCGAATATTCTGCCAGGAATAGAAATCAATTTGCCCAGCCTCTAACCATTCTCTGTACTGCCTGAGTCATTCCTACTCGTGATCTGTACTAACAGCTGAGTGAATTTAATTTTAGTTCCCACCATTCCAATACTTGAAGCTTATATCGAACCAGCAGCAAATATTTTACTTCACAAAAATGTGTTCAGCAGAAACTTCATACAGTTTTCAAGCTTTCTTTCGATGTGATGAATATGAAATGAAAACGTAGAACGATAACGCAAGGTAATATCCCCGTGGTACAAGAATTTTGACAAGAATAGAATTTATGACACCATCTATCACGGTATCGCTGTTGTTGGTCAGCTCTGTCAACAAAACATTTATATCGCAAATAAATTTATATTAAGACAAAGGACAATGAAGCCTCGCGGTTATCTTGTTCGGTACCACAGCTCACTCCAAAATGGACTGCATATTTCGACTTGAAATAATGATTTTATATAATCATAATATATCATCATCATCATCAGTAATCTGTCAAGACGACAGGTCCACAGTCTCTTCCAAAACAATTCCTCCACTTAATGCGATCTAGAGCTTTCTCCTTCAAATGAGAATTTCCTCTTCTGAACCCAAGGTCATCCAGCATCTTCTCACGTCTTCTTCCTCGTCTTCTTGTCACTTCTATCCGCCCATCTATCTTTCCTTCGATAGCTTCTTTTAGAAGGCAGTTTCTGCGTAAAACATGACCAATCCAATTAGCCTTCCGTTTTCTTATTTCATGTAGGATATTCCTCTGCTCACTGACTCTAATTAACACTTCTTCATTTCTCACATAATCGGTCCAACTGATCTTCTCCATTCTTCTCCAACACCACATTTCGAAACTTTCCAGATGTTTCTGATCTACTGCCCTAAGTGTCCATGTTTCAGCCCCATACAGAGCTATGCTCCAAATGTAGCATTTCACTAGTTTCTTCCTCAAATTTGAGTCCAATTTGCTGGTAAAAAGATTCTTCTTCTTGCTAAATGCAGCTTTTGCCATGGCAATCCTGGATTTAATTTCACTAGTACACCTTCCATCAACTGTTAACAAGCTACCCAAATATTTAAAACATTTCACATTCTCCAGTTGTTTTTGGTCTATCTTTATTGTGACTGGGGTTGGTTGTCTCGAAATTTTCATATAAAAATAATAATAATTTTAAATAAAAGTATGTGCTTTCCATATGCGGATGATCACATACTCAGACTGCAAGTACATTATGGAAATGGTTCTCATTTCTCCAATATATACGAGTATACTACATGTCCCTTCCATATGAAGCTTCCTTACTAGGCCTGGCAGTATGAGGGGAGACTATAATACGAAGCATTTTTGCAAGCAGTTTCCTTTTCTTCCTTCACTTTTCTGTTTTCGTTCCAGATATTCTCTCCTTTACTCTCTCAAAGCCTTCAATCTATTGGCACTTATTAGAGTGACTCTTGACGGGGTTTTAAAAAGGATATTGGATTGTTTGACCACGCACACGTCGTAACTACAAATAACATTGTCGCCCATTTCCTAACTTTACCAATTACTTCCAGCCTTCAGTGTCTTCATAAGACGTTTCCTGGTAAAGGCTTTTAACGTTGGCTATTCCTCTGCTTCCGTGTCCAGGTTCTCTCTAAAGGGCAGCTCCCTTCCAACTGCTGCTAAATCTTCACTTCTTCCCGTTTATATCTCCTCGGCACGGACCACAGTAGAAAACGCCTTTTCCAACAGTAAGTCTATTATTTCGCGAGGACTTTTGCCACGGGAACCTATTTGTTAGCAATCGTTGCCTAGAAACGGCTCTACGCGCTTTTCCATTAGAATGATTAGATCACATTTCACATCGTGAAACAAGCAAATAATGATGTGGAACATTAGGATAAACGTTAAGTGGCGATCTCTGTAAACGTGAAGTTAAGTCTTTATGGTAAATTACTGTACGGAATTTCTGGACTAGCTGAATGTATTTTTCAACTGTATAATGATGTACTTTAATATGTTGGAGTCTTACTCTTTTCTACGTTTTATCACATTCAATTTAAGAGATTTTGAAAAAAAAATCTTAAAATACAATTAAATTATAAGAACACCATTCTTCAAAGTTTTTGTTTTACTTGCCTGCGGTGAAGTAAATGATTAATGTAGTCATTCAGTACTTTACATACCCAGAACAGTTTATAAGCAACCAAGTAAACAAGGAATGCTATGAATCCATGGAATTCAAAAATAAGTTTTAGGAACACAGTGAACAAATGTTTCACTGCCTTAATAACCAAGAAATGTTGTTCTTGAAACATCAAGAATTCAACTGTCGTTAATCATGTGTGTACAGCAAAATAGTCTATACATGTAAACCACTCCTGTATATATTCTTTGAGAATGTGAGGATTTTTCTAATGAAACAAAAAGACAAATGATATTTAATTCTTCTACTTATGCCTGAATTCTCCTCAGAGACAAATGAGTTTAGAATTTGCCTCGACATACAGAAGGCTTTTTTACAATCTTTGTCCACATATCGGCATCCTTCTTTGGGATAGAACACTTGCCAATTATAGGCGAGTCACGTATCTGAAGCCCATTGGTTGCAGGTATCCGTTGTTAGTTTGCTTTCTACAGTACACAGAGGAGAAATCTCGACTCGGCGTAGGTCAAAAAGAGAACAAGGGGGGAGGGGGGCAGAGAGGTGGTAATAGGGGACATGTCCCCAAAGTTTAGATTTGTGGAGAAGGGTTCTGGAATGTTGGTTCGCATCCTGACAAATGACGGTTTGTTCAGACAAACAAAAGAACACAAGCAGCTGGACTGGAATTGCTTCAATTAATCGAAACCATACAAGTACGATTTAATAGCGCCTGACTTCAAAGTCACACCCAGGACGTAACTGAAATATTAGTGTGTGTCAGGTGCCTTTATCTGTTGCCGAAATGGAAGAAATTTTTATAAATAGTACATGAAAATGGACTATTATCAATCCATAATATTGAAAGGTTTACTGATACTAATCTAACCTACTGACGCAGGTTTGATTCGTGATTTTCCCTAGTCACTCCAATTCCCGGGATGTACAACAACCACGCCTTTCCAAACCTTTATTATTAATTTGTCATAAATAGCCATGAGGAGCTTCATAACTTTGTACTTTTAGTCAAACATAATGAGAATAATCAAAGCAAGGAGGATGGGCAGAGCATGTAGCACGAATGGGGGGAGAAGGGGACTGCATATAGGATACAGGTGGGAAAGCCAGAAGGAAAGGGACCACTAGGAAGACTAAAACTTAAGTGGGTGGATAATAATAAAATTGATCTTAGAAAGATAGAATCGAGTGGTATGGATTGGATTGGTCTGGCTCAGAATAGGGTCCAGTGAAAGGCTCTTGTGAACACAGTAATGAATCTTCGTGTTCCATAAAACTTTGTGAAGTTCTTGAGTAGCTGCACAACTTGCGGCTTCTCTAGAAGATCTCAACTACATGATGATATTTGACGTATTTCCTTCAATGAATTTATGACCATTCTAGTATATTTATCACATCTAAAAGGCATATGAATCAGGAAATAAAGAAAATAAGAAATGAACTCTTTCATGTAATTCGCAGGGGCATCCTTGCAGTTTCAACTTCTTGTTTTCGTAGACTGGCGGTGTGCTAGATTGTTTCATGGTTGTTTCTTCTGCAACATATTCTGACCTCATATCGTTATCATCAGACAGAACTTATTCTTAGTTGCATCATGGCATTAATTTTTGTTTATTGTAAAACGTTATTAAAATTTGGTTAAAATATTTCTACATTGCTTCATATTGTTAAAATTAGTTAAAGCTGTTTAACTTGTTTATTTGATGGTTTATATCGCTTGCACTCCTTGGTATGTAAAGCTGCAGTGTGGATTGAGTGCGGGGTCTTGTTTTCGCTTTGAGCGGTTGTGTTTCATGTACTGTTGTTGATGTTCAGTGTGGTTAAGTATTGTGTAGTTTTGGTGATAAGTGGACGGTTATTGAGCAACAAATCAATACACTCTAATCTGCTTTCGAAGCACTTAGTTTTGTGAAATGGCGAGCTATTAGGCTGTTCACTTAGGCTTAATTACTTTTCTGTGTTTCAATCAGCTGACACTCAAGGCGGCATGCACTCGTATGGCAATCTACGTGCACACGAATGTGCAAGTTTCTAAAATATCAGTGAATGTCGTAGCTGCTGCTTGTTAGATCTCTCAGCTTATCTTGTTCTGACAAAGACTAAGTCAGATCGCATACTTCTTCCTCAATTCCTTGCTGTATTTTTACTTGACATAACTTCTTGAAATAAGGAGAAAGATCTTTAACAGAGGAAGAAAAGTTTTAACAGCTGCCACGGCTTGTACTGACGTGTCACTACTGTTTTTGTTCTGCCACTAGATATCCTAGTCTTCAGAACTGCCACTTAATGTCATTCTAATCTGCTGATCGCGCCCTGGAGCAAGGGAAGTAAATGTGAGATATGAGAGGCCTAATAGTGTTTACTGGAGAGACGAGAATTACCGGTTTTCTTGCTCAAAAAGGGAGCTTCTTAGAGTAAGACAAGGAACATACGGCCAAAAGAAGTCTGAAGACAACTGAGGCCGAAAACAGCTTTCGTCACAGCAACAAAAAAAGCATTAACTTTCTTTATTATGAAACAACATATTCGAACTCACGTTATCAGGTTCTGTTTCCTCATTTTTTATTTTAAATTTCCTCTTTGTTGCTCTGATGTATTGTGCAAACCGATAAGATGTTTTGACTTATTAAAAACTATTATATTTATTTCCATTAATTAAATATTTATGTTTCATTCCTCAATTCGTAATAACACTTAGTTTAATGATAATGAAATTATTATTACTGTTATAATTATCAGTTATTTATTTGTTTACTTTTACTTTTACTTTTATTCATTATTATTTCTTCCAAGTACTTACTGTAATTTGTATTTGACTTTTAATAAGTTTGTCTATAATGTAATTTATTCATCTGCACTGTGCTGTGTCTGTAATTGGCCTTGCGGCTGTTGACTCGGCACATTAATAATAAAGAACTGAATTGAACTGAATTATTTCATCAATAGGTCTTAAAGTTGTGAAATTTATAGATTGTAATTTTTGTAAATTTTACTTTGTTTTTTATGTAGTTAACACCTAATTTATTAAGAAATATCACTTTGGGAAACCTGTAGGAGAACGTAAATATAGTGAAATTATTCCGATGAACAACATATGTTCCTCATAAGCTTTGAAGGCGCAGGCTGGCAATTCCCACTGATCAGGATCAAAGAGTTGATGTCTAACAGGAAGACTGAGAGTTGTTGGTGTCTGGTGTCAAGTGCAGTTTCTTATAGGCAATGAGAGGCCATGGATGCTTCTAGAAACAGGAATTTCAGCCAGTCGCGACTCCAAATTTGTAATGAATTTTTAAAATTTCAGAGTCTTGCCGTCAACCGCCTGCAAAGTGAGAGATCGGAACTCACTCTGAACATTTGGCTGTGACGTATTTTTATGCTGAACTAGAACCTGAGGCATCCTGATTTAGGAACTAGGACACAGACTCGAGTGATTCACTAATTCCAGGGAGACAGATCTTGTTCAGAAGTAAGGAGTCGTTCAGATAATTGACAAATTCCCCACGTACTTTGAAATCCAAAGGCTCATTACTCTTCTCACAAGATCCTGACGTTCCTGTTCTAAGGCAGATTAATCTAGTCCGCATTCTAAATAAATTCTTTCATTAAGATCCGTTTCAATAATATCCTCATATATAGCAAAAGTCTTCCACTTGGTCTCTTACCTTGACGTTCTTACTGTTAATATGTTGTATGCGTTTATGGCGATTGATAAACCGGGAGGGCTATAGAGAAGAAAATGCTTCACCTTATAGGACGGTGATCAGAATGAGAGAAACGAAGGTAAACCTCAATAAACCTCGATCAGGATAGCCCTCTTCAAGCAGGGGATCGGACATTTCGAATAGGAGATAGACCACTGAGTGTCGTGGCAGAGCTCTGGACACTTATTTGTAAACTTGGTGGTCCATCAGTTTGGGTGTGTTCAATAAACTTTACTGGCCTCTCGTTTCAGCCAATCAATCCTGAGCAAAATGTTCTAGAATTATATTATAAATTGACAGTTAAAGAAATGTTTGCTTATCTACATCCACTACCCTAAGTAGCCTGAGAGACTATGGCCGTTTCGGTGTTTACACTCTTGACATACCTAAGCAATGTTTAAGTAAGTTGCGGTGAATATTTAATTCATTCTAATATTAATTATACCGAAAGGACATTTTCTGCTGTCAGCGAAGGAAACATATACGTGTCTTATGCTAGAGCCTTATACTGCTGTCTTCCACGATAGAAGACAAAATAGTTCGAAAGAAATGGCAGCTGAAAAACAAAAGGAGAATTAATAAATTATGCAAACAAAGAGAGAAATAAAAGACACAAAGGAAAGGAGAGAATAAATACCAGATAAGAGACAAAATATGACAATAATAAGAAGGTAGCGAAGGATAAAGAAGAAGTCGAGGAAAAGCTAAAGGGGAGAGGACATATAAGGTGAGCTAAGAAAAAATATTAATTTAGCAAACCCCGTAACTGAGGTTTCTATTTACTTTACGATGCAGAGGGGTAAAAAATCAGTCCAAATATGCAGAGAGCTGATAGTTTCCTCGTGTATTCGAGAAGTACGTATTGGGAATGTCGTTCTGAGCAGTCGCTCAAAGTATAGAAGTCCCTCCTCGCACGTGTCGATGCAGCACATAGAGTAGGAGACAGTTCGTTCAACAAACTAAAGAGAAAAGGCTTACGCTGAATGCAGTACTGAGGAAACACTGAAAAACGTGCACTGATAGACATTTTCGAATTGATTGCCATAAAATTATAACACAAATATTTTCAATGCTTTATGACTTAAGTATCTCAGATATATCGAAAATATAACAAAATAACGTTGATCATGAGATAAGAGCGACCAAGGTGTCACGTGTGTGTCCATGCCAAAGTTCACTGTTCTCCGCGCTATTGCCATTTACGTCACAAACACCCAGGGATTTTCAGACTATGTTGAAACTCCTCATACAAGTCCTGGAATGTTGTCCTATACCGCATTATTTTCAAAGCAATTGACTCCATATTTTTTAGAGCAAAGTCTCAAATACTTTTTTTAATTTTAGGGCAACCGTCATAATATAGGCATATTTTACTATTTTTATACAACAGAAAATTCATATTTAAATACAGGTACCGTAGTAGCCCTAATATAAGGCGAAGGATTTATTAAATGTTGCTTTTTAGAAAAGATGATTATAACAGGGGCACGTGGTAGCGTATTTGGCTGAGGCATTATGCTACAAGCCTGAAGGTTGCGGGTTCGAGTCTCAATGAGATGGATAGTTTCAAATGACCTAATCCTTCCAGCTGCCCTATGGCAATGGGGTCGACTCAGCCTCTAACAGAAATGAGTACCAGGTATCTTCCTAGGGTTAAGGGCGGCCGGCGCGTAAGGCTGCCATCTGTGAGCCGATTTTCTAGAGAAATGTGGAGGCCTCGACGTCTCAAGACCCTATGGGCCTCCACGGACTGTTACAGGGATAGCTTTACATTTACCTGTTTTTTCCTAGTCTGATGTTTACTTCAGTTTACTTACAACCCTCAGAACTAAATGGTATATTCAATTTTGTCAAAAAAAATATTTTCTCGTTACTTTGTAGGAAAAATAAGGAGCCACTTCTATTTACGGTCGCCTTATGTGGTATCCGGGCTCTGGGTCATTATTTGACAAATATGAATCAAAATTAAGTAAAATATTTCCAGTCCAATCAGCCCAGCATTTGCTTCGGTAGGATATCTTATGATTCGCTCTAAAAACCATCATACAGATATCAAATTCTACAAAGAAATAAAATTAATAATTTATTGCTGTTTAATGACTCACTTTCTTTTCGTTAGACAGGCTACTTCGGTAGTAAAGTATAAAGTCCGTTTCGTAGGAAAAAATTTCGTTCTTAGGTGCCTTGTCACCGTGTCGCATAACGATTTAAGTAAACTACGAGTATTTACACGTAGAATAAGACTGACTATTGTATTCAGATGAGTCCTTTATGCAGTAAAGAATATGCACGCGAATATCCAGTGACCTGTGTCTTTCTGTCCTTCTATCTCTCTCATATTATAATATATTACAAGTATTATATAATGAATTTTGGGGAGTTCTTGATGAAACGTATTTTTCTGAATTGTAGGCAGTGTGACACTTCATTTCGTAGAGAAGTCGAAGAGGTAAATCTATCCCCGTAACTCGCTTTTGAGGTCCATAAGGTTGTAAACTGTCGAGGCACCCATATTTTCTAGCCAATCGGCGCCCAGATGGCGGCGGAGTTGTCAGCCTTACTCCCCGGTCGCCCTTTACCCCCAGGAAGAGTCCCGGTACTCATTTCTGTTAGAGGCTGAGTCGACCCCAGGGCCATAGTGCGGCTGGAAGGATTGTGTTAATTGAAAAATCCAATAAAATCATCGGTAATTGAACACACATCCTTCCGGTTTATAGCATAGTGCCTCAACCAACTACGCTACCGTGTGCCCCCCCCCCAATTTTACACAGATTTTGAAATAAAAACGGAACATAGATTGTTCTCGATTTACGACACATGCACCTTTCTGAAAACCTCATTTTGATAATTACTGTGAATCTAATATGAATTTCTTATAAATTTACCTGTTATAAGCTGAGGTAAATTGCAGAGTCTATGGCACAATATGTACCAAACTGTATTCGGGTCGTAAATTAAAATTTTAATAACAAATGGAGTTTGCAAATTGTATAATAAATATTTTTAAAACAAGAGGATTGTACTTACATGTATGTAGTAACAGAAAAATTAATATCCACTGACGTTAGCAAACAAAGATTTCACACGTTCAAGTTGGAGACTACATTGGACTGAGTGCGGAGGAGCAGTAAAATGGAACTGAATGACACAAAGAAGAAGACTCCGGGTTCCGCAAAATCTCGAATATCGAATGCACAATGTAGCAAGTGTGGAACACAATATCGGACGTCGAACTTGAGTCGTCGAGATATTGGTGTCATAATTTCGGGGTTAACGTAAATCTAAAAATCTTAATTCTGGAATTTCCTGCACAAAAGCATTAATATAAGTCTCAAGGAAGAATGTTTATATTTTCGAATGTGTCACACTGACAGTTTCACATTTCCTGCAATTGCTATCTGTGGTTCTTTTGTTGGACCTTGTCCGCTTTCCCATATCCCATACACAGTCGGTAGAACCCCTTGGACGGGGGATCAGCCCTTCGCAAGTCCGTTATCTACACAAAGAACAACGCAAACACAGAATAAACGCACACAGACATCCATGCTTGGAGTGGGATTGAAACCCACGATCCCAGCGTTAGAGCGAGCGAAGACAGTTCATTCCTTAAACCGAGGGGCCACTGTGATTGGCTCATGGTAGGATTGGGATGACTAAACCGGGAATAATAAGATAAGCGAAAATTGTAGGTTAGTAAGCACATTTATAAGAAATATGTAAACAAATTTTTGGCCGGAAGATCTCAAGAGAAGAGATTACTTCGGAGACTCATTTGAGATTGGTTTCACTGAATTTACAACAGTAGAATTTTATGCTCAATAGGTTTGTACGAATCCAGACCGGCTCCGGGGCCCACCCAACTTCTTATCCAATGGGTACCGGGTGCTCTTTCCCCGGGGGTAAACCTGTCGGGGAGTGAAGCTAGCGACTGGCCTCGAACTCGTGCCGAGGTCAAGAAAATGTGGATCTCTGCATCCACTCCCCCATAAGCCTTCATGGCGTAGTGCTTAATTAGTGAAGCACGGGGACTCTTTTGCCTTTTTACTTACGGGCTTGTACGAATACCAAGGCCAGGAAATTTTTTGAGATATCAAGAACATGTTTTGTAAACCGTTAAACTTGCAGTCAGGAATTTACTGTAGTTTTGTGCGTCGTAGTAAAAGGAAGGGAAACAATGTAATACAAAAAGTTCTATGTTGTGTGTTGTAACGCCGTGTAGTCCGTTGAAAACCAACCGACATTTTTAAGGAAAGTGCCGTCTTAATCTTCAGGTTCGAAGAAAAAGCCAAGCAAGAAACCACCATGAAGCAGGTAAGACGCTGAAGATGGAGGTGACATGTTCCTCCGAAATGTGAGTTGAATTTCAACGGACAACTTGGCGTTATGGGGGCACGCGGTGCCTTAGTTGTTTGAAGCACTATCCTACAAACCGGAAGGTAGCGGATTCGAGTCCCGATGATGTGGATTTTTCAGTTGACCTAATCCTTTCAGCCGCACTATGGCCTTGGAGTCGACTCAGCCTCCGACAGAAATGAGTACCAGGAATCTTTCTGGTTGTAAAGGCCGGCGGGTTCGTAAAGCTGACAACCTTACCGTCATCTGTGAGCCGATTGTCAAGGTAATGTGGGACCCTCAATGTCTCACAATCTTATGGGCCTCTATGGCCTGTTACAGGGATTGTTGTTATGTGGTGTTTTTAGGCATAAGATAGATGTCTTCCTAAGTGCATCTCTGAGAACCTCAAATCCTACAAACTTATGTAACAATCAAGCTCTTCAAATTTATGTAAATCCTTCCTTGTGGATGTTATTTCTGACGACATGCCGTCAATATACCCTTTTTAGTAGTTAGTATTCTAATTATTCTTAGGTTATTCCACAAAGGTTTGAAATGAGCCGATCGAATTGGTCGTCTGGTGCGTGCTTTGTTTCTATGTTTGTGTTGCCCTGTGTGCATGCAGCGGCCTTGCGACGGGCTGATCTCATGTCCAAGGAGTCCTACAAACTGTGTAAAAGAGTAAGAAACTGAAAAAGTGTTCAAGGCCCAACAAAGGGATGTAGAGCCATGGATGGCTGGATAGACAGGTAGATAGATAGGTTTCAAACGTGTCGGTTAAAAATCATATCTAATGAACTGGGATGATGTTCTTGGATGACTAGTTAAGTGTCTGGACGGAAATTTCGGGGAAGTACCTTCTGAGACTACATATTTCAGCACTAAATGCGAGGCCTCATATTACAATGGCGGTTGCGGTTCAATTCTAAGTAGAAACAGTAACTTTTCTGCTTGTTACAGTATTCAGAATGGCTCTGACCACTCACCGTATGAAGA
The DNA here is from genome assembly GCF_002891405.2 of Cryptotermes secundus. Classification (NCBI taxonomy): domain Eukaryota; kingdom Metazoa; phylum Arthropoda; class Insecta; order Blattodea; family Kalotermitidae; genus Cryptotermes; species Cryptotermes secundus. The sequence continues at coordinate 2,100,115 of NW_019738957.1, read as the reverse complement.
TCTGCTTCGTGAGTTTACTTTCACACTCTCTATACGCCTTTCCTGCGTAATGAAACAGCACACGAAGAAACTTTACTTTATATTGGAATGGAGAAAAATCAGCTTTATTATAGATAGTACCCCAGCTGAGATTCGAAGTGGGCACCTATCGGATACACGTTCCTGCTCTGTCTGTGATTGTTAATTTTAATACATCACGACTGTACTTTTTTGCAGCTTTGTTATTTTAAGAGCAGAAGAAAAGCGAAATAGGAGTCGAAGAAAGAGAGAGAAGGAGATAAATGTAGAGACAGAAGTACTTGGTAAAGAATAACTGTGTTAAACACGTTCTCCGGATGACTAAACACGTTTCCCAAACACTTAAGCGAAAGCTGTGGCACTGTAGAGGAGTGTTCTCTTACACCACGACTTGAGATTTTTGTGTGCTTTTTACGTTTAAAGGCTGGGCCCAGTTCTACTTCGCTGTTATTCCTCTATGCCCCCTCTACAGCTGATACAAGATTTGTTTTGGGGGGTATTTTTAGTGCTGCTTCGTATACATCACAGCCTTCTTGATGTCTGTCAAGCAGAATAACATAAACTTTCCTATTTTTATCCATGTCTTGTAATTTGACTGGGAGATGTTGTGTTCTGGGATGCATCTCTGGTAAAATTTCTTGAATTCGAAACGTAACGCTGTAATCTATCATTCAACACGATGTCTTGTCCGGTGTTTAGAATCGATTATTGCCATATGGGAACAACATTTCAACAATGGCTATATACACAGGCCACCCAGAAGCATTACTTTCAAGTTAACCCCATGCCAACCCGCTAAATCTATCTTATTGTTCTTGAATAAGAGGAAATACGTACCTCAACCTCAATCCTGTTAAAAGATCTGCTTACTACGCCAAAGAAGCCTCCCGAAAGGCCCGTAACTTAATCAGTCGTACAGATAAATTATAGAGAGATTATAGGACTAGTGGATTAGAAATTTATCTCAGGGTGAAATAAAAGAAATTCGTACACAGATTCCTGGAGATATCTCTTTGAAGACAGAGGCAGAGGTGGAGAGCTAATATGAAAATAATCACAACAGAACAAATTCTGGGGATGTGATGAGGATAAGTAGTGTTAACAGACAAATAGATGGGATAATAATATTAAAAAGAATCTGAGGATTAAAAAACGGACTGAACCACCTCAATATCGGATATAATGTCCTGTTCTTGAAGTATCTGTGCTGAACCTCAGAGTTCTGTTGCTGAAGGTATAGGGGCAGGAATTTGTCGTTACCTATACCATGTGATTAAAAAGTTTTTTACTTGTATGGTCATATGTTTCATCATTTATTCCAGCCGAAAGCTGGAAAGAATACAAATATTTTCCTGAATATTTCTTCGGGACTTTTGTACACTGTGGCTCCTATTGCGCTTGGTATTTGTTACACGTACACCTCGTCACACCTACGCCTCAGGGTGTTTTGAGGAAGATGCGTGAAAGTGAATTATTCTGTTGTGTTTAAACATGTTGGGAAGATACTATTATTGTGCTTATTTAGAAGAAGTGCGGCATAATTATAGAGGCATAAATTTGACATCAACTTGATAAAAAATTATATCCGATATTCTCCTCGCAGGGTCAGTTCCGTTCGTATAGGAAATTATTGCAGACCAATTAATGTGGATTTCGACGTAGTAGATCAACAGGTTATTACATTTTTGTTTTCATCAGGTACTACAGAAAATTCGAGTAAATGGATGCAGAGCACTAAATGCTTAGATATTTCAAGAGAAGGCCGGTAATATATTAATTCGAATTTGGAGAATATTTAATGTTGAAGAACCTCATAAATGTTACTTCACGACAGATAATTTTAATGTATAGATTATTAGCATCAAGGAGAAGGAAATTGGCGTGTATGGCAGTGAAAAGAAATGCATACAGAATTCTCGTAGGAAAACCTGAAGAAAAGAAGCCACTAGGAAGATTTGGGTGTAGACTGAAGGAAAATATTAAAATAAATTTAAAGGAACAGGATGGGAGGGTGTGGAATGGATTAATCTTGATCACAACATGGACCAGTGGTGGTCTATAGTGAACATTAGAATGAATCTTCGGGTTATATAAAAAGGTGTGAATTGCTAAACAAAGATTGACTATTCAAGAGGGAATCAAGTCCATCGGGTTCATTAATCAATTAATTGTTTACAGAAGTTTAAGAAGGGACGAGAAAATAATAACAGGCAGAATAACTAAAATTATATCGTAATTAATTTCCACATTCTTAATGAGAGGATATAACTTCAAATTAGCTCACGACCACTGCATTCCCGATCGATTCCAATGCTTTATATACTCCATCCTATCATCCGACACTACATAGTGTGAGCTATTGACAGCGTCATTATGGATACCATAAATAGGTAAATATGATTGAAGCTCACAACATGGCAGTGTACCATTGGGTTGCTATACCATAATGTTCTGACTGCATAAATTCTACACGTATAATCTCATCAAGAATTTTAGCTGCATGTTTTATTATTTTACTCAGATGTCTTCTGACCTCTGACCTGTAATCTGCCTATCCGTCTATCTATCTATCTATCTACAGCTCTTTATTTGGGCCTCAGTCGCTTTTTCAATTTCGTAATCTTGTACACAGTCGGTAGACTCCTTAGATGGGAGATCATCCCGTCGCAAGGCCGCTACCTGCACACAGGAGAGCACAAACAGAATAAAGACACGCAGCCAAATAGCCATGTGTTTAGTGGGATTTGAACCTACGACTCCAGTGTTTGAGAGGGCGAAGACATGCTTTAGACCGCGCGGCCACTGTGCTAGGCCTCTGATCTGTAATGGTTAACATAGATGACTGGTAATGCTGCTCTATTTCCAGACAGGTATCTGAAAATGTGGGGTCAAAGTAGGTTAATTAAATATTGATGTCGTGGCGTTATAAGAGCGAGCTTATGTGAATTATGTGAATAAATATTTAGCGAAATCACAAATAGTTTAAATTGTGTCCGGAATGGAATACAGTGCCATTTGCATTTTGCATTCTGCATTAGTCAGGAGTTGCACGTTCTGGTGTTGGGAAAACTTGCAAATGCACGACGCGGGAATAAAATATCTGCAGGTGTTGGGAAGCGGATTGTGGCTCCACAAGCGTGGAGCACGAAGTTCTCCCAGCGGTTCCTATGTTGAGGATTATTTCTGCATTTTCTGTGGCGTTGTGGTGGCGGTGTGGTAGAAGCTTACCGACGTTTCAGACATTCGTACTGATTCCATATTCAGGGTCAAAGAGTCAGAAGAATGTACTCTGATTGATGCTTGCCTGTACGGCTTACTAATTAACCACCAAAACTGAGGCAACAAGTTACTCCGAAACGTCCGTACGCAGTAACATCAAAGAAGATGGTACTCCGAATTCATTATTGTTAAGAACTACACATGAAATGTCACCGTGTCAGCAAACTAAATTAATGGCACCGAAGAAAGAGACAGCGAATAAAATAAACAGCGAGATTGATAAAGATGAATATAGAAACAAACAACAAAACACGCAAAAAATCTGTTTCTTGCAGTGGAAATCAAGAGACTTTGTCTTGAGGTTACTTATCGAATCCATGGAAATAATTTATGATCATATTTTGTTTACGTACTTCCTTCCGGCCTCAAAAATAAATCAGATAACATTTCAGATTTCTACGAAATAAAATAAATAATGTATTTCCATGTTTGAACCCCTGAAAGTTCCCCATGTTCAGCTTTGATCCTTCTAAATCTAACGTTCCGCATCTACGGAATTTCGAAAGATACAGTGGCACAGAAGCGTGATTTTGGTTGCGTATCTTGAATTTTTTTATATATAAACCGTGGCTTCTCTTTCGTCTCTCGGACGAACAGACCATCAGACCGCCGCCTTCACTCGAACAGATGTGAAGGTAAGATTTACCATGAAGAGTGCATTATTGGAGGAAGTTTTATGCCTGACCACGTCCCACATTCGTGAGTCCACAAAGGGCTTTCTGCTGACAAAATACGAACTCTAAAAAGGGATGGAAAAAGTTCATCTTTTCCTCCCTGAATTATACAAAATTTTCAGGGGCTCTCTTCTCCAAGCAGAGTGGACTTGTTTTGGGCGATGTGTAAGTTGTTTTTGAAGTATAATATTCGCAATTGCTTGTGCGTAATGACAGCTTCATAACCACTGGATGTGATTATAGAAATACTTCTGAATTCTGATGGACAGAAAGGGAGCAGAGTAGGCAGGGGCGGATAGATGAGTGCACGATTGAATGCATTGGCGGTTGTACAAGAAGCTCTTGGAAAAACTAATTGCCTACTTTCTATAATACAAACCGATCGCACAGAAAAAGACACGCCCAACAATTCTTCTATTATTGCATATGTAACGGTTATATCGAGCCTTTGCCTAGCAACGATAGCGAAATTCATATACATGAACACAGACTGATGGAAGGGTTTCATGAAGTACTCCGTGAAATGGGCTCAGGTGTCAGGATATTCATACCAAGTTTCAAACAGATTGGTTTAATCTTTCATGGCAGTATGTTGATCTTTACGCCTATTTTTATTTTTTTTTTCAAAATAAAGAAAGCAAAGGTAAAAAGGTAAGGTTTAATTGTCCCTGTGCTTAACCAATTAAGCACTACGCCACGAAGACGTATGGTGGAGTGGTTGTATGGATCCACATTCTGTAGAACTCGGAACTGGTTGGAGGTGAGTGGACAGCTACACGCCAAGGCCGCCTTATCCCCGGGGAAATAGCCCCCGATACCCATAGGATAAGAGCTGAGTGGGCCCCAGAGCCGGTCTGGATGACATGGAGAAATTAAATTTCTTGTCCCTCTGTCATCCAGTCCGCAGCAAGCCGCTGCACTGACTAAGTTATCCCGGCTTAACATAAAGAAATTGGGCTAATTAAATGATAAGTTTATTACTGGAGGTTTTTATTTATTTGTGGTTTACTTTAGGATATGTAAATAGCTCAGAATATAGATCGTCGAATAACGGGATGGTTAATAATCAATATATTAGAAGAAATAACGAAAAAGGCTGTTTTTGGTCTAATTTGAGATACTATCTTGGAACCCGTCTCCAAAATCTCAGGATAACCAGTCTCTTGGTCTACAGTTTAACCCGGGACATTCAAAATTTGAAGCAAGAATGCTAAGCACTCTACCACGTGGTTCGGTTTGATGGATGGATTTATGAACGTGCTGAGAGAGCGAGAGGCGAGTGTAGGGAAGGGTAAACAGTGGATTTACTTATGGGCTACTCTATGAATGAAAGGGCTCATTGATAAATGGATCTGAAAGCAAATGGATAGATTGATGGACAACTTTATCAAATAATGGATTGATTGATGGGCGATATATGCATAAGTACCTTTACTGGTATATCAATAGATTAATTGATATTGCATGCGTGCATAATATACAAGAATTAACTACTGGACAAAGAGATATATGGATTCATGGAAGAATGTTTATTTGCCTCATTTTATGAGTCTGTTTCATCTGATTCATTAATACAAAGTAGAATGTGGTGAGTTGCCGATCACAGTGGAAGCGTGGTCAAAGGTATGAACCGACACCATTCTTGACCTCGGTAAGTAGATTGTCGCTCTACCGACTGAGTATATAAATATATTCAACAAACAAAACAAACACATCTATATGTAATAATACAAATGCCGTCGTGAATGCAACAATTTATTTGGTTGTAATTCTTTGTCTTTTCTACCTCTACACTACATGTTTCGGCCGTAACTGGCCATCATCAGGTGTATTTTTCACTACGTAGCTGTCACACTGCACACAATCCAAAATCTAAAACACCAGACTGTCAGTTTTGTTTAAAATCTCGCCAACATACGCTCGTCACGTACGCGTATTTTGGTACTAGCTTTTTCTTTAGACAGGTTTTGTTAAATTTTATGTTAGCGTTGCTAACTCCGTGGTTTTAGTCCGCAAGCGAATTATACCGACAGAGCGACCGGTGCATGTCGGAGAAGTTAGTGCCAACTTTAGCGGATAGAGGGTGTCACGTGGTCAGCGCAACGATTCCCCAAGGTCGTTAATTTCGGTTTTCTAGACCGGAGCCCCTATTTCCTTGAAATAGCTCCTCAATTATCATCACGAGGCTGAGTGGATCCCGTTTCAGACCCACTACATCTCAGAAAAATATCTGGTAGCGCCGGGAATCGAACTCTGACCACTAGACCACAGAGGCGGTCGGTAATTCAAAGCATAAATTCAGAAGTTAATGCGGGGTCATTAATCGATCTAAATCCCAGGCAGGACGAAGAAGTAAGGTTTACAGATCCCTTAAACTCTGATGAAAATTGAACTCAGATTTCGAAATGAATAGTGCCGTAACAAAATTTCAATTAAATCAATTAGAGCGTGTAAGACATGCGAAGAGGAGGACAGGAGGGTGTAGCGACGGCAGCCGTTTCTTTTAATCGACGTGACTGGCTGCTCAGTATTCACACTGCCAGAACAAAGCGCTGTTGCCGCGTCCTTTAGTTTGCTCTGTACCACAATCAATTTCCACGTTTAGAATCTGAAAAGAGTCATTCTGTTCCCAGGGGAAGGCATATTCTTTAGCCGTGAAACTTTTCGTTTTTTGGACATTGTAGCCAAAGAGTCCAAATTGCTTTCAGGAAGCATTCAAGCGCGTTAGCGCTTCCAATCGAAGAAGTTTCGAGTGGAGAGCAGTAACAATGACATGTAGCAATGGTGAAGAAAAAGATGTTATTGTTGCCCTAACTGATTCACCAACTCGACCATGTAATTGTTTCTAGTTCCATGCTCCAGATAAAATATACCTGAACGTCCCTAGGGATATGTATTCTATTAGATGTATTGAGCTATGCACAACATTGTTGTCAGTACCCTGCATGACTATAGTACTAAAGTCTTCCATTCAGACTTGGTGAAAGGTTATGGCTTTGTATTACTGTATAGTTTGAATAGAATTTATGCATTTAGTATCTTGTAGAATCGCCTTTCCAAAGGCATGTCATATAGGCAATGTCCAAAATTGCTGTGATGTAATAAATTAATAATTGCCATCAAATTTTCAGATAATTGCCTGAAATAATTTTTATTCTCCTACTTTTCTTCTTTTAAAAATGAAAGTTAGGTTTATGCAATTTCCTTGCTGTCTGTATGTTTGTCCCACCATTAACTTCTGAATGCCTGAATAAATCTTTATAAAACTTGGTATGTACATTAAGGCACCTGAACCTGTCTCAACGGCGTACTTCTTAAATCCCTGCCACCATTCTCTATGTCTATATGTATCACCTACCGTTGCTAGGCAACGGCTCGGTAAAAAGTTACCCTCGCAACGATTACACGCTCAACAAAAGAAGAGTTGTTTAAGGAGTCGTTTTCTATGCGATCCGTGCCGTGTCAAAGGAAAGAAGGCGACTAATTCTTCCCAGAACTTCTCGTATAATCATTATTTTTAGAAGCCCTCTTGAATCCTGCAGACGTAACATAAGTTCGAATAGATGCACAGTTCTTCCCTTCTACATTTTCTGTACATTAAACACTCAGTAACCCGTAAGTAAATAACAAGCGAAGAGAAGTGTTTGTTTTTTATCAGTCTCTTCCGGAGGAGAAAATTAATTTTATGTATCTTCAGTATTATTGAACGGTTTAAAAATAGGTGTATGAAGGAATTTATTTCCTTCTCCCGTAATCGAAAATATAAACGGAGAAGCGGAAAATTGTCCCATTTTACTCGCTTTTTGCACAATAAAGCCGAACACGTTCAATTTCTGATGTTAGATTAAAGATGCTAAAAATATGCACATAAGAAGCGTATAGACCTATCAGATTAAAGAGAAATGTAATGAATTCGTACTCGTATATTCTTAAGCATATTTCGGAAAAGAAATAGGAGATTTGAATATCCGACAAGGTATGCTTATGGAACTGGGTTTGATTCCGGTCTTATGTTCATTACCTTGTTTTAATACCTGTGCCGGAAGGAATTCATAAGAGCAAATGCCCATTTGTAAATGATTTGGGAGGGAACATAGATGACGTGGAATATCCGGAAAAATGTCGAACACTATACCAAGAAAATATCATTGACATTTTCCACTCCAATGCAAAAGAATCAAAGTACTTTTAAATTAGGGTGACAGGCGGTAGTGTAGTTTGTTGAAGTACTATGTTATAAGCCGGAATGTCGCTGGTTCCATCCCCGATGAGATCATTGGATTTTTGAATTTACCTAATCTTTCCAGGCGCACTATGTCCCTGGAGTCTACTCGGCCTCTAACAGAAATGAGTACCAGGAATTTTCCTGGAAGGTAAAGGCCAGCCGGTGCTTAAGGCTGACATCCTTACCGCCGTCTGTGAGCGGATTGTTAAGAGAAAATGTGGGAGCCTCGGCCTCTCACAGCCCTATGGGCCTGCACGGCCTGTTACAAGGATAGCTTTACTTCTTTTTTTACTTTTACTTTTAAATTTGTGCTTACACTGTATGTAGAACTTAGTAACAACTTTTTTTTTCCTTGGCACTACAGCCCCAGTGGGCCTAGGCCCACCTCCATGAACTCCGTTCACTTCGGTTTACTAGATCTTACACATACGGTAGGACTCCTTGGGCGAGTGATCAGCTCGTCGCAAGGCCTCTATCTGCAGATAAACACAGAAAAACGCACACAAACATCCATGCCTGAGTGGGTTTCGAACCCACGATCCCGGCTTCCGAGCGAGCGAAGACAGTGCATGCCTTAGACCGCTCGGCTACCGTGATCGGCTAGTGACAAGTTATCTAAACAAGATAAAGTACTGAATTGCCTTGGTATATTAACACAATTCGCGCCCTCTTCCACTTTCAACTTAAATCGTCCTATTGTATATCAAAGACCTCTCTCATGTGATGGTACATAAAGGCTTCAGCTGTTAGAGCGTTATAAAATTATACAGTAAACCACAAAGACGCAGCTGATTTCTATGAACTCTTAGGCGAATCTGAGAAAATTTCTCTTATATACTACGCAGTTCTATAGTTTATCTGTCTTCCGGGCAGTAAATTGCATTTTCACAGCACTATTTCTGTTAGAAACAGGTTCAGAATTATAATAAGGAACGCAGCAATTCAGTTCGGTTAAGGCATCACAGAGAGTGTACAGTCATATCTAGAGGACGTGGATGGGAGAGGTTAAAATCATAGTCACTCTTACCGCTGTTACGCACCACGCGAATTATACTTGAGTACGAGAAACGTATAAACACCTCACGCCACTCTGTACGAGCGGATTTACATGTACGTGTAATTCCACAGCGCAAATTCCTGTTTACACTAATGCTATACATGAATCACGGTGTGTGGCATAAACCTTGTTAGTAAATAAACGCCCACTCATATTTATATTAATTGTCTCTTTCTGCTAGTCATGTTAATGATCATTAAGTATTAATCTCGCAATACTTCAATAAATGAGCATTTATCGTAGCCAAATTTATCGCCTGAATTACTTTTTTGATATGCCGACAGCTCATACTGCTGCTGCTTTTGTGAACACACCCTCAGTCTTGAAGTAAAGCCGGGATAGCGCTCTACGGGCTGGACGACCGAGAGTTCGGAGTTCGAGTCCCGGTGGGGGCATGTTTTTTTTTTCTCCATGTCGTCCAGTACGCCTCTGGTACCCGTAGAGCCTCCTATCCAATGGATACCGCGGAGTTCTTCCTCGGGGGTAAAGCGGTCGGGCGTGAACCTGACCATTCACCTCCAACTAGTGCCGAGGTCAAGAAAATGTGGATCTATACATCCACCCTATACGCCTTCATGGTGTAGTGCTTCATTAGTTCAGCACGGGGACAACTTTACTTTATTTTTCCCCAAATCTTGAAAGTCTATTTCAACTGAGATCTGAATTTATATTTAATTGTGTGAATAATTAGCACTGCACTGAATTAGAATACTGCAAAAGCGTGGATTTGTCGGGGGCGAGTGAGGATGACAAAGCGTTTCCGAAAATGTTGGAATGTCGCGAATTGTTACATGCGACCTCGGACATATACTGCATTATCTAGTACAGGTCAGACTCCAGCAACAGGCTCTTGTGAATAGTGCAATGAATCTTCGGGTTCCGTAAATGGTGGAGTTTGTCTGAAACGTCTTTGAGCCTACGTCGTACCTTCAGTGGGCAACCTTGAGGAAAAAGAGTCCTGTGTATTCAGCAAGAACTCTGTTCCCATCCTACTGCTACATGATCGAATTGCTGAACAAGAGACGTCATCCTTTGCTAGATAATGGCACAATAAACACCCTATCACGACATTAAACAAGGAGTCGTTACTACGCAACGGTCGGTAAGCCACGATTCTGACTCGGTGTTCTCTATGCGGTCCACGCTGACTTTTATGCGGCCCTTACCAAGACGATCTAACCAGACAAGACAGGAGAATTCAAACCTCTCAGGCTTGAAGATTATGGAATTATTTGTTAGTTCTAACTTCGAGATTTCAACTCTAGAGTGCTCCGCTCATTACACATCTTATGGTAGAGGTGACGTTCTCGACATTATGATATATCAGAAAGTCCAACACTCAGAGTTCATTGTCACTGACATTCTGGACTCAGCTCACCTACCAATTCTGGACACTATTAGAATGAGGGTAGCTTCAGATCAAGCTGAGAAACTGACTCGGAGGTGTATAAATCCAAATATCAAATTCACCTTTCTAACAAAGCTGATAAAGCAACACGTGACTTTGTAGCCTATATAGCTTCGGCATAGAGACAATCAACTATAAGAATTACAATTTTTAGACCGGAAGTGCGAAATGCATGGCCTATATCAATTATTGAAGGATAAAAGAAAGCTCAGAGAATTATTGTCACGTATACGGGGTTGCGTGACGAATAATTGTGGGTTCTAGATTGATGATTGGATTTATTGGACGTCTCTACTACAATTAATGTTGACTATAACAGTTCACACGTTGAACTCCTTCGCTGCATTTCTCCTTGTTTCCGACTGGTCTCTAGTCTCTCGTCTTCTGCTGCTCAGTACCAGTCTGTGTTTCACGAATGCCTTGCCTCGGAAACCTATATACCCATTCCCAAGCAACCGTTTCGTTTCTAAGTGTTTACAGCTTTTATAATTTTCATTTCATGCATCCTGTTGTGTTATAATATATAACTTCTTTATTAAGATCGTCACAACACAGTTATATCAAGGTCAGTGCCAAGTTTGGCTCTGCCTACATGTTTCGGCTATTAGTAGCCATCACCAGGCA
>NW_019738957.1:2041331-2088698 GCF_002891405.2 Cryptotermes secundus | reverse complement strand
AACAGTTTTTATACACAAAATATAGAATATTCCAATTTGTCAGTGGGAACACAATAAAATCACAAAAACCAACGACTGACTCGATGATGTAAAGCATCAATCGAACAATTTTTATTTTTCTTTTATAATATAAGGTTTGTTTTATATAATCTCATTTATTGTATTTTTATGTCAAGTATTTCAGTATAATCAATATTATTGTATCCAACTTTATTAATACCGAAGTTCAGTGGTGTATATATTTTAGCCATGTATTTGCCTGGTGATGGCTACTAATAGCCGAAACATGTAGCAGAGCCAAAACCAGGCACTGACCTTGATATAACTGTGTTGTGACGATCTTAATAAAAAGGTTATATTTACAGCTTCTTCTGTCTTCACTATTCCGATTTTCAGCTGTCACATCACATTATGCAAAGAAACCAAGGATCCAGCATGCAAAACGGAAGTGAACTGGGCAAATAGAAATATCAGGAGAATGGCACGGAAAAGAGCACTTGAAAGGTGTGAAACAAAGTTGGCAAACTGGGAAGTCGCACCTCAAGCAATATGACCTATTCCGAAACTCATCACAAAAATGGTAAGCCAAAGGCCCTATCGGTAATTCATGGTCCCTCAGGCCCCTCAGGCCCCATATTTCATCCAATAGTTAGAGCCCATATAACCGCAGACTGGTTAGAAGACCAGTTCAGAGCGCATGACTTGTGTGGCTGTGGCCATAGACTATGCACTATGAGAAGGCTCTAGTCGAAACATAGTTGACTATTGTCGATGAAGACACCCCTGTTAAGCTCCGACCTTGTAAGGTCTCAAAAGAAATACAATCCTTGAACTAAGGGAAGGCGTGTGCTTTTAATGGAATTTCAAATAAGTGCCCCTGTCATTTTCCAAGAAGGCCTCTTGTGCACTTAACACATATATTCACTGCATTCGGCGTCGTCACTTCCCGGTATTTTGGAAGGGAAAAAAATCATAATTCTGTTGCAACCCGGCTAACGCAACTCATTACAGATCCTGTATTACTGTTCGTAGTTGATATGACTTTGTTTTGCAGTTTAATTGTAGAAATAAAAAATACAGTGACAAATTATATTTAAATCAACTGTGAAATAGACACTTGTCTGCTTATTGCAGTTGACTGTAGGGTAATTCATGGTTCACTTCTTCTTCTTCTTCTTCTTCTTCTTCTTCTTCGAAAGTCACGTTGTCATTTGAGGTCGATAGAGCACCGGGAAACAAAACAGAATATGTAGTAGCAACAATTATTATTTGCTTGTAATTAAGTATTTAAATGACATTTAAATTCAAACCCTCTCAGGGTAGCGAATTCTATTTTAATTTAAATTCTCATGCAGTGTATTATTTCTCATTACTTAGCACGTGTCGTTTCCTACTGGTACAGTGTCGTCAAACAAGGGAAGGATTTATAGGGCTTATAATAAACAGCGAATTATATTTGATTAAAATTAATGCTGAAATCCGTTTAAAAAAGAAACGTCATGTTACTGAAATAGATTTTACAGCTGAATATAAGCGCTTTTATTTCTTCATTCTCTCTTTTCCCCCCACTCCTCTATTCGTTTCTCTTTCACGCTTTTGTACGGTAGAGACAAGCCTCTGGACTGGTGTGTACAGAAGCGAACAAACCGCCCGGCAAACAAAACGGGACATACATTATGTCAGGCTTATTTACGTTCTGCGTATTCTCCCGTTGTTATATAGCACCACCTGCATTCGTGTAGGTGCAACAAAGAGATTCAGTTTATTTTATTTGAAACTTAATCTTAATATTAAATAAAAGGGTACACGTCCTCCCATAAAAAAGCCTTTCATAGTAAAACACCGTAATTTATGCAGTTGATAAAATTTCATCAAATACGCCAAATAGCAGCACAGAGAGCTCTGGGAAGAATTTGTGACACTTGCTGTTTTTCAGATGTTCTAAATGATGATGTTAGCAAGAATTGTAATACTAATTTAAAATATAGTGAAATATTTCCGTATGAAATTTCTTTAGTAAAAAGTAAAGCTATCCCTGTAAGAGGCCGTGAAGGCCCATAGGTTTGTGAGACGTTGAGGGTCCCACATTATCTAGACAATCGGCTCAAAGATGGCGGTAAGGTTGTCAGCCTTACGCACCGGCCGCGCTTTACTCCCCAGAAAAAATATTTAATTAATTCCTGGTACTCATTTCTGTTAGAGGCTGAGTCGACCCCAGGGCTATAGTGCGGCCGGAAGGATTAGGTCAATTGGAAAAAAATCCAATGACCCCATCAGGACTTAAACCCGCGACCTTCCGGCTTGTAGCATAGTGCCTCAACCAACTACGCTACCGCGTGTGAGATGTTCTCCCCCAGTAACATCAGTTCATTTTAAGCGGATTATATGGAATTTTATTGCAGATGATAACGCCCTTTTTAAAGCTAACGTACGATGTTGAACTGTGAATAAATAGAAATGTTTTTAATAACTACAATTTCAGCATATTTGCATATAAATAGGTTCTATAATGCGGAGTATCTCTTCCCTGTAGTAGCCCGAGTTAGTAAGGTTTTATTATAAAATAAAATTAAGAATATTAATATATTTCCTATGTTAATTTCATTTTTGAGTGTGATAATTCATTTCGGAGAAAATAATTGTATGCTACTGTAAGCATATGTAAACGTTCAGGGCCTGAAAATTTCATGCGTCTAACAATGTATGAACTGATAACTTCGGGCAATTGTTGCTACCACCAAATAAAATCTTTTACCTTCTCAGCTTCGCTATTAGAACCTAACAATGAAAATACGTGGAGACGCATAGACACAGAAGATTTATATGTTCTAGGACATAACATCCTATACCACGTAGATTACGGAAGAGCTACAATATTAAAACGAATTTGAGCAAAATTGTACTTGAAGTTATGATCTTATTTCAATTGGTTTGAGACAGAATTCAATTGTGTGCTTTTGTGAATAAGGTAACTAGCCGCTAAGTCTGAATGTCGGGTAATACTTGCTACCATTCGGTCCAGAACCTTTTGTCTTCTCGTTTGCTGTCAAAAACATAAAAATTAAAATATACAAAACTATAATTTTGTCGGCGGTTCTGTATAGGTGTGAAACTTGGTCTCTGATACTGAAGGAGGAATATAGACTGAGGGTGTATGAGAACAGGATGTTAAGGAGAATATTTGGACCGAAGAGGGATGAAGTGACAGGAAGTTGGAGAAAACTGCATAATGAGGAGCTTCATAACTTGTACTCTTCTCCAAGTATAATTAGAGAGATCAAGTCTAGGAGTATGAGGTGGGCAGGGCATGTAGCACGAATGGAGGAGACGAGAAATGCATATAGGATATTAGTGGGAAAGCCAGAAGGAAAGAGACCACTAGGAAGACCAAGGCGTAGGCGGGTGGACAATATTAAAATAGATCTTAGAGAAATAGAATGGGATAATATGGATTTGATTTATCTGGATAAAGATAGGGACCAGTGGAGGGCTCTTGTGATGAGGGTAATGAACCCTCGGGTTCCATAAAATGCTGGGAAATTCTTGAGTAGCTGCAGATTTGGCTTCTCCTCAAGAACGGCTTAACTCCATAAGTAAGTAAGTAAACCTCTCTAAGTCATACAACCATTTTTCAGCTGCTGAATATCAATAAACATTCGAGGAGTCTATGCCGCTAAGCCAGTTGCGCCCTGTTCTTCAAGTATCTTGATTCTCATTGTTTTCTTCAATCAGTACGGAAAGTACTAATTTAAGCTCGAATCCCCAAGCAACACCTATCTCCTCCCTAGAGATCTGCCATGGTGCTGAAGGCAGAAACGTGAAATTTCCCTCATTTATTTTCCCTCTCGGATTTAAGTCCCGTCGTGTGTCAGCTTGAAACTAATTGGACGAATCAAGAGAAATCTCATGTAGCTAAAAAGATACTCAATCCTTTTTACAACAGGATTCTTTATTTCAACCTGAAAAACCACGTACGTGAAGAGGATTTGTGAGAAACTCAGACATATGGGATGCTGCAAGGGGGAAAGAAACTGCCCGCAACAGCAAAATCCAGAGTCAATTTCTGCACTGAAGATTACGCCGTTTCCAGAAAACACAGAAAATTGAAAGAACCTTCGAGGGGAGAGCGAAGCTGGGAGTCTCAGCCCTACGGCTTGTCACGTGACCAAGAGAAACTTGTGTTGAAACGGGAAGCCTGCATAGTAGGAATATAAATATTTCCCTTTATTTATTTATTATTTATTTCCTCTCTTTCTCTCTGAAGTGTAGTTAATTTTATTTACAATATTATATTAAATTTTAAAATATTTAAATTTGGAAAAAATTTTAAAGAAATTTTTTAAAATTGGAACTGAAGATTTTAAAAGTACCAGTTCATGAAAGTCAAAATTGACGTGTGTAGGTAACAAAGATAACGTACGAATCAGACAAGTATCAGCGAAGTAGATTCTGTTAGTAACGACGAAGGGAACAATTGGGAAGACCTGTGTGGTTTAAATTTTAAACTAAGTGCAGTGTAACAGCTACGTGAGTGTATACGCCTGATGATGGCCGTTTGAGGCCGAAATGTGTAGTGTAGAAGAAAGCAAGACGAAAGACCTACAATAAATTGTTGCACTTAGGACGGAGTTTATATCATATAAGTTTATTTACGATTATGCAGTCTAGCATCAAGTGAACATTAACAGCAAAGAGGTACAATATTGAAAAGAATCCGTATGTAAGTGAATAGATTTCAAATATTATGTTTCTGGATATTATCCATCTTCTTGTCTTTATCTATAGCTCTATCGATTGGGCCCAACTGAGTGGTTTTTACCTGAAGGCGGAGTTAGAATTTAGTCTCCGAAACGCTGTGTTATGAAAATATTAACAGGATGGTTTTTAGATAAAGACAAGAAGATGGATAATGTCCAAAAAGGTAATATTTGTACTGATGTGCCATCGTGGCAAGCTTTTAGATCTTGAGTAAACTTCCACAAATTTAGTTGGTGACTGCCGAAGTTTGGAACTGTCTTAAATGAGTACTCATTTACCATCAGAATCAAGTCACGAGTTCATATGTAATCCTGAACATATTTCGCTTTTCCCTAACTTACGCCTTCCAACTGCCACAAAAGTGCGTTCACAGATCCTGTGACTAGAATCGGAATATGTATACAATTTTACAAAGCATTTTACACCAAATGTTTGCTTCTCCAACCAGGTACCCATCAATTAATCTCTCTAACAGTGGCTTTTAGCAGCACAGACTTTAAGCTGCATTTAAAGTCATGGAAGGGAATCTGTTAACGCAGTCTGTCGGATGATTCGTTCTTCTTTAAAGAGCCCGATGACGTGTTTCTGAGCACCCTGTGGCTGCGCTACTGAGTGAGGTCCTCTCGGCAGACTAATAATTCTTTGTGACAGGGTTTCGAGTCTCTGGTCCATTGCATTGGAATTGACTACTAGGAGCATGTCATTTGTGACAAGTCCTTTTAACGCTTTATTGTACTAGTTTATGGGCTGTTTGTGGATTCAGAGCATGCCATGGGCAGTGTATGTCACATTCGTCCTGTGTGACATGCTTCAGTGACGGCTTGTGCGCCGGAAATGCGGCCTGGTTAATATTATTCGTGGTAGGAAATAATTTACAAAAATTGTCTGGTCTTTGGTGGTGTTATGGGAACCGGCCTAGCACAGTAGGTATTGAGACTGGCTACGGGCTGGGCGACCGGGGAGTCGGAGTTCTAGTCCCAGTAGGGGAAATAATTTTCACTTCTCCGTGTTGTCCAGACCGTCTCTGGGGTCCACCAACCTTCTATTTAATGGGTACCGTGGCTCCTTCTCCGGGGATAAAGCGGCCGGAGCGTGAAGCTGACCTCTCAGCTCCAAATTGTGTCGAGGTCAAGAAAACGTAGACCTACACACATCCACTCCCCCATACATCTTCATGGTGTAGTGCTTAATTGGTTAAGCACAGGATTTTTTTCCTTTGCCTCTACAGCCCCCTTGAGCCTTGACCTCTGATTTTCAGTTTTATGATAAACTTAGAGGCAGTAGGACTTCTTGGACGAGTGATCAGCTCTTCGCAAGGCCTCTACCTAATTACAGGACAACACAAACAGAATAAACACATACACATATCAAACATCCATTCTTTGTGTGGCCTTCGAACCCACGATCCCGGCTTCCTTGGGAACGAAAATAATACATGCCTTAGACCGCTCGGTTACCGTGACCGGCACAGGAAAAAACTTTACCTTACCTTAGTGGAATTATGTGCATGCCGAAATGCACTTAAATTAGTAAATTGTTTAAATGCCATTAAGGACGTTCATGATGTGTATTTGTACCCGTCTTACAGTGCACACAGTTTCAATTTTCTCTTCACTACATGTTTCGGCACTAATGTGCCATCATCAGGTGTGGTTTTATTTACGTCAAACCATTGCAATGTATGCCATCATGTCTCCTTTATAAAATGATTAAAATGTAAATATGTCATGTATAATAATAAAGTTTATATATTAAAACTTTTCAAGATTTATCATCTATACGTCGCACTTCAAATCCTCTCCTATGGGAGTACTCTTCCTATATTCTTGTGTATATTGTGTTCTGTCTTGTGTCCTTCCCTTGCGACTGCGTGCGTTGTGTTGCTGGATATGTGTGATATATCCAGCAAATAAAACTACACCTGATGATGGCACATTAGTGCCGAAACATGTAGTGAAGAGAAAAGTGGAATTGTGTGCACTGTAAGACGGTTGGTACAAATACACATCATGAACGTGAATCAGTGTAACAAGACGCTAAAATATAACGCCATTAAGGACGATAGACAAATGGACACCGAAGTAACTGGATACGGACTGGACGTTCAGAAATCGAACCTGGATAGAGGCAACGATTTTTCTTTCCGCATCCTAACGGACACAGGCTTTGGGATCTGCCCAGCCTTTTTCTGGCGGAGTAATTTTTCTCAAGGTCAAAGCTGCCAGTGCAAGAACGTAACAATTCACCTACAACCATTACCGAGATTCAAAAACTCCTTCGGACCTTACGTCCATTCACCGGCACTTCCACCGTCGGTGCAAACATAAAGAATATCTTAATATTTTCTCGTATAAATAAGCAGCTTGTCAGCAACACGGCTTAATGTAGGTATAAAATGAGGTATATTTGTCCCTGTACTTAACTAAGTAAGAACTATGCCATGAAGGCGTATGGGGTCGTGGACGTATAGACCCACGTCGGCTTAAAGCAGGTAAATGCAATTAATATTACTCCCACCTTAAATTTGATTTTATTGAATTTAACCGAAATTTATACTTTAATTGTACGTTTATAAACCAATTACTTTTTCCAGTAGATGTGAATTTCACGAAAAATAATAATTTAAAATTAAATCTTGCATAAATAGAATTACGTTTGGCTCTTGCACTTTAATATGTAAAATGAATTCTCTGCATCTCCAGAGATTCAACTGGCAATGTGCGTCCTTTTGTTAGGTAAAGAAGCATTATTTTCCATAATGAAAATTTCAACAGCATTTCAAAAATTTTATGTTCTCGATAAATTCTGAATACAACTCTCAGGAAATAGCCAAAGAGCCAAAACATTATTTATCACTTATTACAGTTGGCTGTAAAAGACGGACCGCATATGAGATGTAGATTTTGTTATACCGCTGTAAGAAAGAAAGCTTTTTAAAAATTCTGCAACAGCAGGCACATTGAATTGACCATACAATCTAAGACGAAAAGAAGCTTAATTTCTTTCACGTGCTATGGAAGAACACCTTCCCCTCCTTCCCAACCAGACTTCTTCATCTTCCTCTTCTTCTTCTCCTCCTGCATCTTTTCCTTCATCATCTTTATTACCCCCTCACCTTTCGACTCTTCTTTCTTCTCCTTCAGCACTCCCCCTCAAACTTCTCCTTCCTAATGGAGACTTAAGTCTCCCTGCTTATAATAATCCAAAAATTTATTTTACATTTTGTAAAGGTGATGCTGCAGCTTTGGTGACTCTTTTTCATCATTACAGTAATTAAGGAAAAGGTAACTTAGTCAGTTTCTTATGAGTTTTAACAGTATGCGAGCTTCCCTTAACTTCCATTTTCGCGTAAAACTGTATTTATGGCCAACAACGATTTTGTCAGTCTTGTGTTTAGGAAATTAACCATATCTGTCGATGAGAGATTGTTGTAGACTCTTCAACGGTCTCCATATGTTTCTTGTTCAAGTCGGTCTACACTTATCATTAAACTGGGCTCTCTCTCTCTTCATTTTGTCAACCTTTCAATTCATTTCATCTAAGTATTTCAATATTTTGACGAACCCCGTCTCGCTTTTACTTCACTAAAAATGGCATTTCCACTTGTAGTGGTGACTCCGTATACCTACATTTTGCGGACCGCCTCAAGAATTTCATCACAACAGCAGCAATACTTTATTTGCATTCGAATTTTACTTGCTGGAATTCTCTACCAAAGGAGAAAAACTGGAGGATTAATATGCTGTAGACTCTTATTTTTTTATTTTTCGCAAATGTTCATAGTTTTAAATATATTGTGACATGTGGACCCATTTCTAGGCAACGACTCGGTAAATGCATTCCCGCGGCAACGAATACACAGGCAACAATCGATGACGTTATCAGTTGCTATGCAACAACGCTATGCAACACTAGAACCAGTATCGCGCGAGGTGTTTTCTAAGTAGTTCTCATATATCCATTGCTGGGCAACGGATGTTTTCTACGGGCCCGTCTCGAGACTATATAAGTAGCACACAGCAGAATCAGAGGAGAACACCCGGGTGGAGGCAGGGTCGAATACCTCCATCTTGACCCTGCGAGTCGTAGGAGGTGACGGAAAGTGAAGTCTCAAATCTGAGACACTAAAATATGGTCGCAAGTCCCAAGGGACTCGGACCCGAGAAAGACTGCTCTGGCAAGAATCAGCAGCATGTACAAAAGACAGACCTGTTCTCTCGTCAGAGAGGGCTCCTCAGAAGAACAAGACCGTAACTATCAAACAGTAGCAAATATCTGGACATGAGCCCCAGAAGAGGGCTCGACACCAAGACTTACTGACTGACTGACTGGCTGACCGTCAGTCGCAATGTGAATTTGACTATGACTTGATCAGAGGAGAATGGAGCGAGTCCTCGGCAGTCTTGGAAGAAGGGTCCGGCTGTAGCTTTACTGTGAATGATTGTCGTTAAGAGAGATTGTACAAGAAAGTGTTAATAAATCCAAACGAATCTGGATATCACTATTATTAGTACCAGAGTCATAAACACGTAACAATTTTTTTTTATCGTCTCCGAAATGTTTACAAATGTTGATATTTTTGCCTCGACTTCATTTTCTCTTTTCCCCTGATACTTGTTCCAACTAAATGCATTCCTCCTTTCTCATTAAGCTTTATATATAATATTACTTCATTTTATTAAAAATGTAGATAAGCCAATAACCCAAGTTCGGGCACCAGTGCTTATGTTCAAGAACAATAAGACTAGTTTTCCTTACTTCGTTTTCTCCGTCACTTCTTACGCAGGCTTACTTGAGATGTTCAAGGGAAGAAACCAGTATCAACCAGGATTCTCTATTTCTTTCTTCTCATGAAAATTAAAGTGAATCTCAACTTCATGGGATTCTCATTCATCCTCTGTGTCTCTGACGTCATTTATGGAAATATAGCAGTGCCGGCTGGTAAGAATACCCTTAGAAATTCATGATCGTAACGATGTTAACAAGGTTTAATGAACCTCAGCATATTCACGTATGAAGATATTACGGAAAAGAAAAATAAAGTGGAGAAATACATACAACAAAGATTCGAAAAAATAGAACCCGTACGAATTCTTAGAAGAGAGAAATATCACAACAATACTTTCAGCAAAGGAGCTGGTATCAGAACACGTACACCAGTGGAACTATTGATGTGTTCTGTAAACCTCAACAGAAAAAGCGCCATCTCCGAAACTATGTAGTACAAGAAATAAGTTGTATTCTAAGAAACATTTTAAGAAATCCTCACACTTAAACAAACAGAATGGTATCAGAATATCTCAGTGAGACATTTAACATATTTTACAAGCCGCAACACACCAAACACCAGCCCCAAAACATGTATTTTCAGAAATAAATCGTAACTTTAGAAAGGTTTATTATCATCGCTCGACAGTTTTTTCGTTTGGTTATATTTTGTTTGTCTTTTAATTACTTCCAGCTGCCACCATAAGGGAATATTATCATCACTTTGATGATAGCTACGAGGAGTGTGGAATGTAGGATCCCTTCCACTTGTTTGGAGGTACTTAAAACTGTTCATCGGGAACCACTAGAGATCAACATTTTATGCATTCCCCTTTAACGTGTCATCGCAGGACAAGCTACTATGAACTTCCTAAATCTTCCCTAGTTTTCACTATCGTGTATGAATGTCATAGTCATCTGGCAATGTAGTTTCTGCTGCATGCACCAACAGCGTCGGTTCCTTCTTTGGCTCTAAATCTTCTGAAGAAGCAACTTTGAACACAGCCATCATATTTATAGCCTTCCATATTCCGAAGTGAAACTAATGTAGTATTCTGCATTATTATACAACTTCTTTATTAAAACCGTCATAACACAACTATATCAAGGTCAGTGCATAGTTTTGCTCTGTTACATGTTTCGGCTATTAAAAGCCACCATCAGGCAAATACATATCTAACATATATACACCACTGAACCTCAGTACTAGTAAAATTTGACGGAATAATATTAATTATATTAAAATTTTGGCGTAAAAATACAATAAATTAGACTATATGAAACAAAAATTATAGTATAAAACAAGAATAAAATTCTTCGAGTGATGCTTTACATCATCGAGTCAGTCCTTGGCTTTTGTGATTTTGTTGTGTTCCCACGGACAAATTGGAATATTCTATATTTTGTGTCTATATAATAAACTGTTTTGGAGGCTTGTGATGTAGATGTAGTAATATTAATATTAATTATTTAGTCGGTGCCTCATTTTACAAAGTATTGTCCGTTCTACAGGGAATTTAAACAACGACTCTTAATATAGCTGTGTTGTGACGTTTCTAATAAAGAAATTGCATAACACAATAGGATGCATGAAATGAAAATTCTATACTATTAGCCTGATTTTCATATTATGAAAAATAGAAGTAGGTTTATAAGATCACTTTTCCATCTGTGCGCGTGTATGTATATTTATCTCTCTATATATCATCCTTAATTAGTTTCGAAGGCCTGGATCGTTCTTTATGAACGATGTATTTATGTATATCTTTCAACCACAGGCCACCCCAAAGGCGTACTTCATAAGTCCCTCCTATCAATAATATGAACACTGCAACATCTCAGGTTGTACTGTTTTACTGACTTCATTACACGTACGATATACTCAGATTGTAGTGAAGGAGAAGTAGGCGAGTAGTTTCTCCCGGAGTTTCTTGTTCTTATAGTACAGATAGAGAAGGCCGCGCCATAGCTGAAGCAGTTAGTCGCTGGCTTCCCACCGCGGCGGCCCGGATTCGATCCCGGGTCTGGTCAAGTGCATTTTGTGGTGGGCAAAGTGGCGCTGGGGCAGGTTTTCTCCGAGTACTTCGGTTTCCCCTGCCAATCTTCATTCCACCAATTGATCCACAATCACCCTCACCTATCATCTGGGGCTGGTACAAGAGGCCAGAAGTGGCCACAGTACAAGGGACTTAGTCCCACCCCACTAGCAATAAAAAGAAAGAGTCGGAAAGGAAGGTTTTATTCCACTTCATATGCTGAAATGAAATATAATATTATGTAAAGTGGATCTTCGTTCAAACTTTTCACTATGTTTGTATAACAAAGGCCAGTGGTCATAATAAAACAACGCTGTTATGTAGACCCCGAATTGAAAGGTTTTATCCTCTTTACTTAATTTTTAGTACTAGGAATTATTTCCGTTTTGAAAGCTGTTTATAAAAATAAGATAACAGAAAGCCTGAAAGGTTATTTGAAAGAATTAAAGAAACTAAACAGAATAAAACTAACAGAAGAAACGTAAAGGGAAGACAAAAAAAAAAGAGTAGAAAAACATAAAAATCATAATATCAAACTAGGACATCTGTGTCAAGATATTGACCCGGCCTTTGTGTCTTTTTTTATTTCTTCTCCGACTTTTTATCTTTAAATTCTTTTATTTCTCCTCTTCTCGGTTCAAAGACGCTCTCTTTGTACGTCTCTTTGTTACTGTTTATTGTAGTTCCATGGTTAGAATACAAATAGCCCGTTTCCTCAATATAGACTCCATAAAAAATATAAAAAAGAACAACGGATTCAAAGTAGACTATGACGCGAAGTGGCTACCATATTCATGTGGACGCATAAGGCATATATGAACTGTAGTGAATGCTAGTTAGAGCTTTATACAGACACTAAATGAAACTTATTATTTCTTGGACTTATAGGTCAACAAATCCGTTCAATTATTTAAAACTCTGTTTCTTTAAGTGGAGGTTACTCTACTGGTCAGATCTTTAAACAGCTTCAAATAGGCTTAAGCTTTATGCTTCCTCTGCGATTGTACCATCACATATTCAGCATCATCAGGTAACCAACTACTTTTTTTCCCCTTTGGCGCTACAGCCCTCATTTGGACCTAGGCCTACCTGCATGAAACTCTCCGTTTCACTTCGGTTTACTAGATCTTACACATACGGTAGGACTCCTTGGGCGAGTGATCAGCTCGTCGCAAGGCCTCTACCTGTAGACAAACACAGAAAAACGCACACAAACATCCATGTCCTGGGTGGGATTCGAACCCACGATCTCGGCTTCCGAGCGAGCGAAGACAGTGCATGCTTTAGACCGCTCGGCTACCGTGACCGGCAACCAACTACTTACAGGGCACTATACCTTGGACGAACATTTTACAGCTACTCAATTCGTCCAGAAATTCTGTGTAAAATGCAAAATTGTCCGTGTGTTTAAGTAGTTAAGCTCTATGTCATGGAGATACATGGAGATACATGGGAGGTATAGCTGTACCGTTCTTGACTTCAGCACTCGATGGAAGTGAGTGACCAACTTCACACCCTTAACGTTCTACCCACATAGTAGGATCCCCCGGTGTACATTAGGTAGGGGGCAGGATGGGCCCCAGTTTCGGTCTTGAGGCTGTGGAGAAGAGAAAAATTTTGCACTGCCTGGAATCGAACTCGACTATCCAGGCTGTAACCCGTTGCTGTACCGACTGAGCTATCTCGACTCCTGAAATTCTGTGTAATTGCTGGAGATAAGTTCATGGCAGCCATTACAAAAGTCTTCCATTAGACTCCATCATGAGTCATTAGAAACTGTTTCTAGCCTTCAAAACACATATCTCTTTGATCCGTTATATAAGTGGTATACTCTCTTCCCTTCACGTCTTCATTCGCAATTCTGCATGCAGCTACTGCTTTCTCATGCTTTCCGTGTGTTCTGTCCATCTAATTCTGTTCCATTTAATCGTAATAAAAATAAAAATAAAGCTATCCCTGTAACAGGCCTTGAAGGTTCATGGGGGCCTTAGACGTCGAGGCTCCAACATTTTCTTTAGAAAATCGGCTCGCAGATGAAGGTAAAATTGTAAGCCGTACGCGCCGGCCGCCCTTTACTCACCAGGAAGATTCCTGGTACTCATTTCTGTTAGAGGCTGAGTCGAACCCAAGGCCACAATGCGGCTGGAAGGATTAAGTAAATTGAAAAAATCCACCTCATCGGAACTTGAACCCGCGACCGCCCGACTTATACCATAATGCCTCAACAAACTACGCTACCGCGAGTCCCCTACTTAAACATAGTAATCAGAAGTATAATTTTAAAAATTACTCATTATGCAATTTTCTCAGTTCTCAAATGTGTACTACTCTGAAGTTAAAGTGATCTCTGCAGAATATTCTTGTGTCCTTAATATACCAACAATTTAGTCAAATCTCTTTGATACATATTAGCAGCGCAAATGGAGACTGAAGTGCAGCTATTTGAAGAGAACAGTGACATGGCAGTTCCGTTACATTCCAAAAGATGTCTTCCTACATTCCGTCTACCAGTGCATGTTATTCCGAAATAAATAGTGTCGCTTGCAGGTATAAGCGATTTGCCGAAATAGTATATCAGGTTAGACAAATAACTCAGCTCATACACGTCACCAGATGTGATGAATAACAAGGTCAAGACTTTCGGTGCTTTCACAAAGAAACCTTGCAAGAATGTGTCAGTTAACTTCACCATGTCTGTCTCTCCGTCTGTCCGCACGTAATAAATCTTGAATTGCTGAATATGTTTCATTAAATCGGATATATATTTTTAAATTAAATTTTGTTGATAAATTCCAGTTCTTGTTAAAGTCGGGCAGCATTCATCTCGAGAGTATATATCGAATAATTCTAGAAGCAAAACATGTTTCTAGCGCAAGTTGTAGAGAGAAGAGAAACATATTTTACGTCCTATATATATTTTTTCAATAAATCTTAAGATTTTTATAGATATTTAAACTAAGGTGAAGAAATAAGCAAAAATTGTTACATTAGGCATACATTTCCTAATTTATCACTAATTAGAGGCGTATCTCAATTGTTCCAATATTCTTATATTTTCAGTAGTAATAATACATTTGTGGGTTTCTCTAACCTATAATTTCTTATATAAGTTAATAATATCTCAGAATATATTTGTCAGTTTTATCACTTAACGCTTTCCTGTGTCTCGCATCTAATTCTAGCGCCTAATGTCATAATATAAATTATGCCAGTTTTGTGGTAAAATTCACGTGTCCACCAATTTACTTCCAAGAACTTCTCATAATTGCGCAGGAATTTGCGACTGCGTAACGGCAATTTTCCTCTGATTTAAACATCGGACTGTGCTTTATATTACACTGCCATGATAACACGAAAGAGCAGAAAATTTCCGGTACTTGTTATGACTCTAGAGTCATTCGGTTTGCAGCTTAACTTCCTTCTCTACAGGACCTTCTTTTGTAAGGCTTACAGCTGTTAGGCGGTTAATGGCATGTAAGCAAGCGTGTTAAGCTAGTGGAAGAATGTGAAGAATTGAACTCGTAGTTGATGCTTCACTGCAAGACACTGCAGCATCCTCATTCATCATTCTCACGTTTATTTCCACAGTGCGGAATCTCCCTTCTTGACAACTCATCGTGTAGCTCAACTAGACACCACTTTGAGTTTTATATAGTTTCTGACTGTAGCCTACTTTCCTTAGTTTGAAAAATGAAATGAGTTTCATGAGATCACTTTGATGTCTGTATATATATATATATATATATATATATATATATATATATATGCGTGTGCTTTCTAACCCCATTGCTAGACAATGGCCGAGTAAACACTTTCCCGCAGCAATGAATACACACGTAACAATGGAATAATTCTTGGAGGCGGTGATTTACGTATATCCTGGCTCTGGCCAAGTGGGATTTGTGGTAGACAAAGTGGCTCTAGGGCGGGTTTTCTCCGAGTACTTCGGTTTCACCTGCCAATCTTCATTCCACCAAATTCTCCATCATCATAATCACCCGGGGCAGGTACAATAGGCCAACCAGTGACCGCCGTGCCAAGTGGACCCAGCTGAACTCCATCTCCCACTAAGCGAATTAGAAAAATTAATTAAATATGATTAAGAGAGAGTCTGTAACCGAAGAGCTAATAAACCCAATCATCCGAAATATAGAATCCGACATTTTGTCACGCGTACCACTCTACACGTGACAATATGTTGGGAAATGAAAATGATCAGTTATTTCCAGAATTTCTTTTTAATTTCGCGAATATTTAACGAAATCGGCTGTTTTATTGACTCACTGACTGACGTAGTGGGAACCGAAGTTTCACTATTTCATTTCGTAATTCCTTGGGGTGAGGTGGGGCTGAATCCGCTTGGTACGTCGAGCACCATTTGGTATGTTGTACCAGCCGTGGTTGATAGGTGATGATGAGATGGAGCAGCTGGTAGAATGAGAATTTTCAGGAGAATACCAAGTGCTCAAAGAAATCTGCCCCAGTGCCACTTCGTTCACCATAAGTCCCAAACGACCTCGAACCCAGACCGCCGCAGTGGGAAGTCGGCGACTAACCTCCTGAGTTATGGCATGGTCCTGAAATTTCTCTAAAGCCTCATTGAAATTGAACTTGAGCCAGTAAAAATATTCACGGTCTGAAAGCTTGTTTTCTTGACATGTGTCACTCCGTTGCGCTGACCACGCGACACCTTCTACCGGCGAATTTGGCACTAACTCTTCCGACAAGCGGCGGTAGCTGAGTCGGTATAGTTCGCTTGCGGACTACAGGCCACAAAGTCTTTTTTTTTTTTTTGTAACTCCGTTAAGATCAGCCTCTGTTCAGAAACTGGTTAGTCAAGACATAACCCCGCCCTTTATAAAGCCCTTCACCCGACCCTAGCCTGATTAAAATTAATTCAGTCCCTACCCTGATAACTCGATTCATAAAATGAGATGGTCTCCAGTCGTTTGGCGTTTACACAGGCCTGAAGAAGCTAAGTCAAGAAGTACCATCGATAAAACTGAAATTTGACATGGACTCAGAGACACGAATCCACGGCAATTTGAACTTAAGAGGTTTAGGAATGAAACTAATGGAACAGAAATCCCGCATGGAGCTTGTCTCGGAACGCTACCTTTATTTGTACACAATTTGTTTCTAGAGGTAAACTGACGGACACATATATGTGCTGATTATAACAAATGAAGTTCCTAGTAAGTGTACCCCTGACTATTGAGATGGAAAGACAAGCTGTTATGTTCTGTGTGGTATTCTCTTTTCATTAGCACCATGTGTAAAAGAGTGGATGCGTGTGTCTTACACATCACATGACAAATAGAGTCAGGAAATGCTTACCTGCCAAATTATCTATCTTCTGTTTTCTAAAGGAATAACTTGTGACAGATTTCAAAATGTTCGAAGCTGAGAATTAAAAGAAAATAGATTTTTTTTTACTCATTATAAGAGCGTAGAGTAAAGTACTTGCTGTCAGTGGTTATCACAGACTACCCTTATTTATTCTCCTAGATAAGTTTAATTAAATTTATTTATTATTTATGTAGATGCGTTGTTATTTCACCGTATAAAACGCACACTGTATTCATTAAAATCTGTATTTCAAAGAAAGTAATATGCTGTGATTAGATTAAACTTTAATGTGAACACATGGTTCAGTGTACGTATTGTGTGTATACGCAGAATTAAATATATTTATTGAAATGATTTGCAGTGTGCCTCCGTTATGATTTCAGGTAGTCCATTTTGAGGGTGTGTGTGTGTACCAACATCTGCATCAGGAAATACGCAGTTTGTGACGCCAAAATTAAAATATACCTACACCGTACAAACATACATCGATTAACATATCAAATATTAGATTCACATATTTTATATTGACATATTTTTCAGTTAAATTCGTTGACACTCCCACAGGACCCACAGGAAATATCTGTCATGGCTGTCTCTACGCAGATTACGAAACACTTCTCCGAGTTTCATGAAATGAAATTAGGCACGTGGTAGCGTAGATGATTGAGGCACTATGCTACAAACCGGTAAGTCGAGGGTTCGATTCTCTATGAGTTAATTAGATTCTTTTCAATTTCCTAATCTTTCCAGGCGCACTATGGCCCTTTGTCGACTCAGTCTCTAACAGAAATGAGTACCAAGAATCTCCCTGGGAATAAAGGGCGTCCAGCGCACAAGGCTGACAATATTGCTGCCATCTGTGAGCTGATTGTCTAGAAGATGTGGGAGCCTCGACGTCTCACAGCCCTATGTGTCTTCACGGCCTGTTACAGGGTTAGCTTTATCTTTTGTACACTTAACTTTTATTATTATTATTATTATTATTATATAGTATAATTGTTAGTATTATTGTTATTTGCATGTGCAATAAAACAATAAACTGAATTATTATTATTATCCTCTGAAAATCTACACTTTTCATTTCTTAATTAAATATTCATGTGTTTCATTTCTCACTTCTTAATAACACTTAGATTTATTTTAATGAAATTACTATTATTGCTATTATTATCAGTTGTTTATTTGTTTACTTTTCTACATTATTGTGTTTTCCCCAGTGCTTGCCTGTAATTTGTCTTTGACTTTATAATGTGTTTGTCTATAATGTAATTACTTTTATCTACACTGTGCTCTGTCTGTAATTGGCCTTGCGGCTGTTGACTCGGCACGTAAATAATAAAGAATTGAATCGAATTTTTGTTATTGTTACAACTCTGAAGTTACAATAAACTGGACAAGAGAATCGTATCAGTTACACAGGAAATATGTACAGAATTTCATGAGAAATTTTCTTGAAACAGAACACTGAGAAACATAGAGAAGGTGCGAGGATAACATTAACATGAATCATAAACAACGATGATGTAATGCTGGGAGGTGGGCAGAACAGTATCAGTAACGTGTCCAGTGCTGAGTTCTGATATTAGCCTTCTTCAAAGTTCGGAATCTAATATCAGAAAGATGATGAAAACACTAACGAAATAGTAATACATTAGTGTAAGGGCAATAAAGTTAAGCTGTAAGTGTATGTTACGGATTTCTCTAGTCAAGTTGATGGTTGTCTGGCTCATGGTGTGGATGCCTAGTGTTTATCATGTTCATTCCGTTGGCAGTCAGTTCATTGCGGTTTTCGTCTACAGTTCAATATTTTAAGATTTATACATGTATTTTAATATTACTTTCCCACAAGTAATTTATTTTCATAAGAAGTTTTTCTAATAAAATTTTTAAAATATCATTTTATTATTCTCCGAATTTATTATTCAAGTTGTGTGACTTATAGTAAGCCCATTTCGCTTATAAAATCTATAAACTATTTGTCTCTTTCATTACATGAGACAATCAGGACCCAAAGGGACATCACTGACCGCCTCCTTTTACAAAAAGATGAAAACAAGTTTCGCCGGGAACAATTAAGGACCGCAGCTTGAAGCTATGTGCAGGAGTGGGGATGTTATTATATCAACCATTAACTTCAGTAACGTATGGAGGCAAGTGACCAGCTTCAAGTTCCGGCCGCTTTATGCTTGAAGTAAGAGCTCCGAAGATCCATAGGATATTTTCCTATTTTTTCTCTCACCAAAATAGGTTGAATGGACATACGATTACAGTTTTTTTTAGTATCTTGAGGTGGGGTGAGACTGAGTCCACTTTGGCACGGCGACCACTAACTGGCTTATTCTACCAGACCCGGATGTTTGATGATGATCATGAGTGTGGAGCAGTCGGTGGAATGAGAATTGGCAGCGGAAACCAAAGTACTTGAACAAAACTTGCCCCAGTGCTACTTTGTCCACCACAAATCCCACATGACCCGACCCCGGGCTCGAACTCGTGCCACCATATTGGAAAGCCGGCGTCTAACAACCTGAGCTATGGTACGGCCTACGATGACTTTACATTCACCCATATTCGTCTGCTAATATTCTTATATTAGTAGGTGTCTACATATTGGAATTCTGTTTTATGTTTAATATAGGTAATGTTATATATAAAGAGGTGTGCTCACCTATAAGAATAAATATTAACTGTTAAAACGTTAATACGTAATACGTAATTAAAATTAAAATTAAACGTATGTAAAAGGGTTTTCTATGTTATTGTCTGGATGTGGTAGTTATGTGTAGATACCGTATTTACGCATGTATAGGCCGCACATTTTTTGCCAAAAATTCAGGAGGAAAACTGGGGTGCGGCTTATATTTGAAATATTCGAAATCACACTTCATTTAAAAAAAAATATATTCATTATTAGTAATACAGGATGTTCTACTCCTGAAATAATATTCCAAGAAAATTATTTTTTCTATAATTTCTGTCTGAAAATTGTGCTGCGGCCTATACACGCACTCGGCCTATACATGCGTAAATATTGTATGTTCTTGCCGATCTTGTATTGATGTTCATGTAGTAAATGATTTTATTGGCTTGTAGGTATATGTACTGCGTTTTCTGGTTGCCTGAATTCCTCGTATTCCTTGTGTTGAGTCTTTTATTTGGTGATCAGTTGAATAGGAAGGCGGGTGAGTCCCTGAGTCAGTCTGGACGCCGCGGAGACGAAACATTCGCCGCCCTGAAGACAGTATAACCTCAGTCATTCATATCTTAGCCATTTACGTTAAGATTGCTCTATTCCGGCACATCAACCTATAACGTTGGGGCAGGTCTACTGACCCAAAATTTGCCAACAGTCATAAAGGAGAGAATGTCAGAACACTAGGCAGCTGAAGGATAAGCAGACCCAGAATTGTTCTGGTATGAATCAGATAAACTACCTCTCTTTCGCGTTGCTCTGTGAGAGCCAGATCTGTTACCGCTGTGTTACCCCACACGCTCTTTGTGTTTTATACAGTAGTGAAGGGTTCGGACAGACAGGAACCATGCGGCGGTGTGTTAATTATATTTTCCAGATTCCCTGGGCACATTAGCCCCACATGACTTGCATTCACCGCGTACCAATTACGCCTCACCGCCAGGCAGATCCATCCACTCTGTGTGATAACATCTAACACATCACTGGGATCCGTCTAACACGTTTAGTGTACATGAGATTAAGCCTTCTCCAGGCTGGTCACAGCCAACGAAACCGAGGCTGTGGTCAATGCAGTGCGAGGCAACGGACCTTCAAAGGGTTTTATGTCATTCGCTGTTAATGGCTTTTGAGTCATTAGCACAAAGGAAATAAAATGCATAACATAAGATCGTGTCCCTCTGTCTGTATGATGTAGGAAAGTACTAGACGTGCAGGAGTCCCCTCGTTCGGAGACCAATTATCCTGATTGGTCCTTTCCTGGTTTTCTCAATTCTCCAGTAAAATGGCGGAATAGTAGATCCAACTAGGCGAAGCTCAACTCCTTCCACATTCCTTCTGACACTCTTCGTTAATCATCCTGCTCACGCCGGTACCTCGTTGTCGGATTTGTCTACCCGGAAAATTGAGGCGACACGTTCCTCCGAAACGTCGGTTCACACAAGATCTACACGGCGCCACATCTCACAAAACTGCATTCTTCACAGTCACCGCCATGAAAACCTCTAATATTACAAGTTTATTTTTTCAGGAATTTAAATATGTTGCATAATAATGAGATTGCATAGAGATAATAATTGTACTTAACAATAGTTTCGTGTAGCATACGGCATGTGTTGTTCAGCCAGAAGCAGGGATGATGATCATGTTGATGACGATTCTGAGAGGGATTAACAAACCTGGTGTATAGACGGTGCTTAATAGTCGCAATATGCCCCTGTACCGGCCATTTCATCGGCTCAGTGCACACGCCCAATGATTGTGTGAGGTTGGGGTTAACATTTATAAATCCTTACTTTGTGCTAGGGGTGAGGTACAGTCTGCTCATAATATTCAATGCTATAAAATTACATAAAGTTTATAGAATTTTGCACATGACGTAACGTACGAATCAAGAAAAACTGTTTATGAGTAGCAGTTTCTTGCATCAGTCATTTATTTTGAAATTTAGTTTAACGTTTATTAGAGTGGTTATATCCAACAAATTACTTGATTCTTAGATTGGAAACGATGTTTTTGTTGCGGAGTTCTGTAACATCGAATTCCATCTTAATGTTATCATGAATAGTAAGAATTTAAGGATTTTGAAGGGCACAGTTGCGGTCTGTTTCAACGAACAACTTCTGTATTTCGCTATAACAACAAGAAATTCACCACAACTTAAGATATTCTCATTGTTCACTCTGAATAGTGATCAATATTTCCCAAATTCGAACCGCCTACCTTCGAGTACAACTGTGCATCACTAAACCTTCGTCAGTCAGCTCAATAACTGAAATTGGTACGTCGTGTAGAGCCCATGGAATAACAGCTAAGGTTTGGTATAAGAGTCTTGTGAAAATACATGTACATCACTTGGGAGAGAGAGTTGTTGGTCTTGCGGATGGGTGGATTGTAAAAGGATAAGTAGTTTTAGGGAAAACTGTGCGGATGTGAAATGCATTGCGCTACCTCTGGATAGGTCCGATGACAGATTCTGTGCTGAGGACCATGAATTATCGAATTCAAACAGCTAGGAATTTCTGGATTACGTTAATAACACTTGTTATCAGAGTTTAGTCAATCGGTTGGTTAGTTAGCGAGTTAATGAGTTAGGATATTAGTCATCCAGTAAGCGACCCAGTGAGTTAGTCAATTGGTTAGTAAGCGAACTAGTTTCTGTCTCAAGTTATCATTCAATCAGTAATTTAATGAGTTTATTTTCAGTTGGCCATGAATTTGTTAACTAATTCGTTAGGTTCTGAGTTCATGAATTAACCAGACATTGATTTACATACGTGCAAAATTAGACAGACAATGAATTGGTTCTTCAGGTAGTTAGTCGGTTGGAAAATTAGTTAAATGACGTAAACACTTAATTAGATATTCGATTAGATAGATAATAGACAGATAGCCCTGCAAGTTAGCTGCTCGATTATAATGGTAGGCAGGTAAGCATTTGTTGACAAGGCTGTAGGGCTGTTTCCTAAACTCGAAATCAGTTTCTTAAGGAAAATTGCTCTCATTATGAATATTCCACGTATCTCTAACATACACTGGCTGAAGTGTTTATTGAGAAAATCTCTCCCAGACCTTCACATGAATGCAACACACTTGTTGCAGGCATTTTATTGACGCATTATAGTGAATAAATATTTCAGAAAATATATTGAATCATCGTGATAGATCACAAGCATGTGTTCCAGCTTTCATGTGTCCTGGATAATGGCACGTCTACATTGTGAACAGTATGCAATTTGGCACCTTGTTATGGAGAGCCCTGCCAGAACCATCTGTCTGTTGATTTGGGTAAGGAGATTGTAAGATTTGAGATTTTCACAGTGGTAACTAGGAAGAATGCCGTCTTTTGGGATGTGGCGCCGTGTAGATATTGTGTTAACTGACGTTTCGGAGGAATGTATCGCCTCTATCTTCATGTTATACATCCCAGAAGACGGCATTCTTCATGGGTAAGGAGGCTGTCTGAGAGAGCTTTACAAACTTGTTCTGACAAATAAAAATTATCGATGGCGAATTATGATGTCATGAAAATATGATATATTAATATAATTTGTTGCCTCAGATCTTCGGTACAGATTTCTTAAATACGACTGATTTTGTGTTTAAAAAAAAATAGATTTTAATTGTGACAGGCTATAACCACGTAAGATATTGTAGGTATTTAGACACATTCTAAGTTCAATTTGCGAGCTTGGTTTAGGATATACAGGTATTATACAAAAACACAGAGTAATTCAATAATTTACAGGCAGTAGCTCGCTAAATGTTTCAAGCTGGTTTCTTCCTTGGCTTACTCTGCGACCTTGAAGAGAGAGATGACGTGTTCCTCAGGAAAGATCGATTCACTTTTAACGGAATAAACGGCGTTACATCCCAGAAGAGAGAACTCTTCAATTTACAGGAACAATGCGAAAATAGCGTTCGGGAGTACATATTTAAAACTGTACAAATAATTCTTTATACAAATGGCAAAATAACAACATTTAGGTTTGGAAATGGGATGGCGGAAAATGAAATCAGAACAGACTTAGAACTTCTGCGATATTCTATGCGGTAAAAATAAATGTAAAAAATTTAAAATGAGCAGTACCCGTAATACACGAGAAACTCAACTTCTACCATATATTTAAGAAACGATTCAACTAATTTTCTTTTCTTCATTTCTTTTTGTTGCTTTCCTTGTAATTTATTTTTATATCCTCTTTTTTCTTTTCCCTTTCACTCTTTCTCATTATATTAAAGCAAGTGTCACGTAACTTCGAACAAGGCCAAGAGTAACCTTGAATGCGCAGAAGAAAAATTTCCGACAAGGGAGTGGGTTCGGGGGTGTGAGAAGTAACTGGTCGCCTGTCACTTCTCACACCCTCGAACCCACCCTCTTGTCTGAAATTTTTCTTCTGCGCATTCAAGTTTACTCTTGGCCTTGTTCGAAGTTAGGTGACACTTCCTTTACATACATTTATTTTTACACTACGTATAAGTGCGTTCAGGACAGCAAAATACAGGCTACTTGAGCTTTCTCCATCTTACTCTTTTACGCTTTGCAAACTAATAATAGTGAATTAATTCGGAGGTTACATTACGTTAGGAATGGATTGTACCTCGCTAACCGAAACAAGCCTGACGCCGTAACAGTGATTATACATCGTACAGCGATCCGATATTATTACGCCATGTACACTCATACGGGCCGGATTATATCCGAAATGATGATCTATACACACCGCGAGAGGAACATATTATCCAGAGCCGCTTAGCGGGTATTCAGAGCCCTAAAACAAATGAGGGGCGAGCTGCGTGAAAGCGGGACAGCTTTTGTTTAAATACAGGGGGATGTCTGTATGAGAACTCGAGAAATAGCTCCTTTGTCGATACTAGGATCTCGTGCTCGTTTACTTTAGCTAATATTCAGATCATGAATGACGAAGGTCTAAAAGGGTATGAAGCAAGACTGCTAGAGACACACGAGGAATTGCAGCACTCAATTTGCACGTTCTCTTATATTGGCCTATAAGGTTTTCATTTATAAGGAATTTATGTATTTACGGGTTTCCTTAGGTTCTTATAAAAGGCTAGAATATTGGAAATTTCAGAGAGCATATCAAGGAATGTTATATAGACGGCGCTGTAAAATGTACAGGATAATAAATGTCTATAAATTTTTTTGCTGGAAATCTGAAGGAAATACTAGCCGTACATTGAAGAATACAAGCTTAATGGAATAGGGTGTTTGGGTGAGGATTGGATAACTAGCTCAGTGCAGACCTGATGTTCATAAGCGGGAATTAATTAGCACAATAATTAACTGTCGGATTGCATAAACTCTGTAGAGAGGTATAAAAGTATATCCCTAAAAAGTGCCTATTAACGCCGACACATGGGGCTAGCAAAATAATTTGTTAGTGAATCAATTATTTTTAACTATAAGCCAGCACTTGTTGTACATTTTCTTTGGAAACTGGAATAAAAATCATGAAGTAGGGACCAATTTTCGTGCGAAATGGAATCATGTAAGTGCTTAAGAGGGTGGGGCTTTTAATGATGGAATATCGTACATAATATCAAGAGGTCTCCGATATATTATTACTGTTCTGAACGTTCGTGACTCATCTAGGATACAGCTGGCAACAAGAAGGAGAACTTCTAAGAGTAACTTAATTCCAACATGGAAATGTTTATAGAGTTCAATGGTAAAGTACCTGATTACTGAATATATTTCCAAACTGATAGTCTGGAACCAGAGTTTACATGAAATTAATAATGATAATGAAGCTGGAGTAGTAAACTTTGCTACTTGCAAAAATTTGTTGTTAAATGTAAAAAGTTACACATTGCAATATTAATACATTTACTTGGACATTTCCTGTTGTGAAGACACACAATCAGATTTTTAGCAAACAGGAGACGATGCTCAATTGTACACAATGTCGATTTTCAGAGGAGTTGACTGTGGTGCTAGTCATTATGTATTGTTTGAAAAGTTAGGGAGAGACTGGTAGTAAGTAAATGAAAAAACCAAAAGTCTAATATTGAGAGATTCGGTCTGAAGAAAACAAATGAGACAGAGGGTAAAGAACATTGACAGGCTAAAATCTCAATCAGACTCATAGGTTCAAATAAATTCAGAGAAAATGAGACTATCTGAAAAAATCATTGAAGCAACGACCGCAAACAAACAACTACAAAAGCGTCGTTATTAGACAACGGCCTGTAAACAGCAACAGAGGAACAGTGTTTTCTGTACGGTCCGTGCTAAGATGTTATAAACAGGACTTTTAGTGACAGTAAGTTCAGTCGAGTTGAGCTGAGTTAGTTAGTTGGCGAGTGACTAAGTCAGTCAGTCAGAAAACTGCTGAGGTTCAGTTGTTATGAACTGTTGCTGTGAGAAGCTGGTAGCTGAGACCGGGTATAGTTCGAGAACTCAGAGCAAGAGGAACGTCCGTCTTTGGAAGCCGTAACAGAACAATGGCTAATGAAGACGTGACTGTGTACACTAGTGTGTGAGTGTGATAGTGGATTATAAAGTGTAGTCACGCTCTGTATCAAAGAGTCCAAGAAACTGACCCTCAATGAAAACACCGTCTACAGTCACCCCATCACGTGACAATACATATGTAAGTACATACACTACATACATATACATTCAAATGGAAGAACGGTGATCAGCAAAGGAAAGCAGAAGACATTTGGAGGAAAACCGGCTCCGTTTCGACTTCATCCACAATGAATTTAGCATGAAGCCAGACATAATTGAACACAGGCCTGTGCCGTTAAACGCCAACGTCTGACCTCCTGAGCTACTGGGCTGTATATCACATCACATATTAGCACTTCGAGTAACATATATATTTCGTTTTGTTTTGATGGCTCTCAATAAGTATAAAATTGTTCAGACCACTTTGCTGGTTGATGGCCGAAATCAAAGGGATAAGACGCTTCGATAATCTAGTGGCTGATATAGTAGATCACAGATCAGACTACAACCATGGTCATTAATATTAAAATAAAATGATTCCAAATCTGTAAAAGTAAAGACCATTCATCTGAAGGCGAGGTAGAAACACATTCCAAAACGTCAAAAAATGTCCAAAATACACACTATTAATATTGTATTGTGTCATGACGCCCAAAATCCGAATTAACGAAGTCAGAATAGACGTCCAATGCTAGTCAACGACTCGGTAAATACATTCCCGCGGAAAAGAATATGCTAACAACAATCTATTAACTTCCGTTGCTGTAAACACGCCATCCCAACAACAGAGGCAGCGTTTCCTGTGTGGTCCGTGTCGAGGAGTTATTTTGAAGATAACGCTATAAGAATTTGAGGTTTTAGCTGTGGAGTGTTAACCAGGGGCCAGGGAAGCTGAAGATTCTCCACTGCTAAGATTCGTTACCAGGAAACTTCTAGTGAAGATACTGCAGAGGAATGGCCACTATGGGGAGCGGTTACCGGGTAAAGACCAGTGAAAGTAGGCTGAGAGGCTTTGTGTGGAAATCAGAAATAATGTTCTAGTTATTTATAGTTACTACCTGTAAGTGGTAAATAAACCTATTCACCTATTTAGACTCCGTCTATAGTCACTAATACAAGTTAAATATATTTGGCTACCGCAAATAACCCTATCATTATAAATTACAGCCCTGCCATATCGTGTCTGCTTATGTAAAGTAAGTAAGTGAAGTAGAGCTATCCCTGTAACAGGTCTTGGAGGCCTATAGGATTGTGAGATGTTGAGGTTTCTCACATTTTCTAGACAATCGGCTCATAGATGGCGGTAAGGTTGTCAGCCTTAAGCGCCGGCCGTCCTTTTCTTTTTTTTCCCCCTTGGCACTACAGCCCCAGTGGGCCTAGGCCTGCCTCCATGAACTTCTCCGTTCACTTCGGTTTTTCTAGATCTTACACATTCAGTAGGACTCCTTGGGCGGGTGAGCAGCTCGTCGCAAGGCCTCTACCTCTATACAAACACAGAAGAACGCACACACACAAAGTAAACATCCATGCCCTGAGTGGGATTCGAACCCACGATCCCGATTTCCAAGCGAGCGAAGACAGTACAAGCCTTAGACCGCTCGGCTACCGTGACCGGCCGGCCGCCCTTTACCCCCCCAAGAATATTCCAAGAATATTCCTGGTACTCATTTCTGTTAGCTGCCGAGTCGACCCCAATGCCATAGTGCGGCTGGAAAGATTAGGTAAATTGAAAAGAAATCCAGTGACCTCATCGGGATACTATCCCGCGACCTTCCGGCTTGCAGCATAGTGCCTCAACCAACTATGCTACCAACAAAACAGTTTCATATCAAAGGCACACCAAACCGTAAGGGAGGTTATATGAAATCATATTGCATTGCAATAACATGGTAGGAGACTAGAGCTTCTTCAGCTCTACGTACTGTTCCTTATGCTACTAACCCAGTCTGTCCTAGTCAAGCATTGGTTTAGACGTCTACGGACTTTGAACTCGGGACAGAATAAGAAGACCACCCGATCACTTGATACCCGATAAAATCCACAATCGCAGACCACCACCGCCACCACGCGGAAGTTTATGGAAACTTCGCATCCCTCACCATTCGGCCTTGCCCAATTTGTATTACCTTCTTCACAAGAGGATGCTGTTCGCAAAGGGGTAAGTTGATCCTTGCTTATCGGGTAGGATGTGCTTCAGGGGGTTTCACGTTACTCAAAGGTTCATGCGACACGATCTTAACCTCCACCCCCTCGAATTGAGACTATCAAAAGAAAAGATTCCAGGGCAAGACAGGACTATGTAACTATATTGGACGAACCATCTGGCTGATATTTGAGTTTCTAATGGCGATGGATACTAAGATTAGAGCTGTATGGAATCTGATGCCTCGCTGTTTGGAAAAATGTTACCACCCTTTCGGAGGAAGGTGCTGTCTCCATCTTCATGAGAGAAAAGTCATAATTCTTCCAAATTACATGGCATCGCATCCCAAAAGACCGAAGTCTTGTTCAAGTCACATATTTATGAAATATTTCTGACATTNTTCATGTGGTTCAAGATAGGGGTTAGGAGCAAGCTCTTGTGTATAAGGTAATGAACCACCGGTTTCCACAGAATCTTGAGAATTCCTTAAGTAACTGAGAAATTCTTAGCTCCTTAAAGAGGATCAAGCTCCAAGCCATTAGTTAATGCCTCCACTGCTAATTGCCTGAAAATTCGGCATTAACTTCTTTTATTCGCATTATATATTATAATTCTTTGGCTGTCCCAACTAAAAATGAATCCTGACACAAAGAGTCTTCTTCAGAAATTTGGCAAAATCCCTTTCACCAGGGATGAAGCTATCGCAAGACTTCTACTCTTAGAGGCAACACTGTGCACAAGCATTCGGACATCCGCTTCTGCTGGCTCGACTCTGCGATGACAGTGCTTCAGCGGGAAAGTCATTACTCTCCCTGCACTAGACAGCAGGGGCAATCAAAGTTCATTCATTTATGTACTGTAAAATGAAGTGATCGATTGCTTAATGTCAGCCAATGGTAACTTTCTTCACAACGAAATAAGCGGTAATAGTCTAAAACATGAATTTGTTTTCTGTTACTTGTAGCTTATGATTAGGGTAGAAGTTAATGATATAATTTTTTGATATAAACAAGAGACTTGGCCATTCGCTTGGAACGGAATTCATATTCTCTGGTATTAAAGTTTGATGAAGTAAATTTCTTCCGATGAAACACAAATTCTCGAAATATGTTACGGTTTTGGGTATATATCTGGCCATAATTTTATTCATCTAGTAAAAGCACACACTATTACCGGTACAAATATCCTTGCCACTTGGACGGTAACTCCTCCTCCATCATTTATATTCAGAAATTCAAATAAAATGGCTAACGAGGCAGGTGCTTAAACTTTGAAAGCCTGGTGTCTGTTAAATTTAGCTTATTTGTATTCTAACCTTAATATTATCCGCATTTACCATACCGACTATAACCGTTTTGTATGTTTCACAAGATTCTTACAAAAGTGGCTATTATTCCTCAAAGAGCGTTACATTAGTAGCCTTTAAAATGGAAACGCTATGTGTTTTGTTCTGGGTATGATTTAAATTATTAAATATTATCTAGAAAAAAATTGCTTTTCATTTTTATAACATTCTAATAGAGTTTGGGATACCCATGAAACTAGTTAGGTTGATTAAAATGTGTTTAAACGAAACGTATAGTAAAGTCCGTGTAGGTAAACATTTGTCTGATAAATTTCCTGTCCAGATTGGTCTAAAAAAAGGATATACTTTATCACCACTCCTTTTCAACTTTTCTTTAGAATATGCCTTTAGGAAGGTCCAGGGAAACCAGGTGGGACTGAAATTAAACGGGACACATCAGCTGTTGGCCTATGCTAATGATGTGAATCTACTGGGTGATAATATAGATACCGTAAAGAAAAACACACAAACTTTAATTGACGCAAGTAAAGAGGTTGGTCTAGAAGTAAACACAGAGAAAACTAAGTATATGTTGCTGTCTCGTCACCAAAATTCAGGACAAAATCATGACATAAAGATAGGAAACAGATGTCTTGAAAATGTGGCACAGTTCAGATACTTGGGAACAACGATAACAGATCGAAATTTGATTCAGGAGGAAACTAAGAGGAGATTGAACTCGGATAATGCTTGCTGCTAGTCAGTTCAGAACCTTTTGTCTTCTCGTTTGCCGTCTAAAAACATAAAAATTAGAATATACAAAACTATAATTTTGCCTGTGGTTCTGTATGGATGTGCAACTTGGTCTCTGGCATTAAGGGATGAGCAAAGACTAAGGGTGTTTGAGAAGACGGTATTGAGGAGAATATTTGGACCGAAGAGGGATGAAGTGACAGGAGGTTTGAGAAAACTGCATAATGAAGAGCTTCATAACTTGTACTCTTCTCCAAGTATAATTAGAATGATCAAGTCAAGGAGGATGAGGTGGGCAGGTCATGTAGCACGAATGGAGGAGGCGAGGAATGCGTATAGGATATTGGTGGGAAAGCCAGAAGGAAAGAGACCACAGGGACGACCAAGGGCTAGGTGGGTGGACAGTAAAAAATGGATCTTAGAGAGATAGGATGGGATGGTTTTGATTTGATTGATCTGGCTCAGGATAGGGACCAGTGGAGGGCTCTTGTGAACATGATAATGAACCTTCGGGTTCCATAAAATGCGGGGAAATTCTTGAATAGCTGCAGAATTGGCGGCTCCTCAAGAAGGGCTCAACTCCATGAGTAAGTAAGTAAGTAAGTAATAACATTAAGAAATTATGAACAAAACAAGTGAAGAAAGTTCAGACTTGAATATGACCGGTATGTTGTTTGGGTAAGGTACGTTAAAGGTGTCCCTCTGCTTAATTAAATAAGCATCTCCATTCTCGACCTCGACCTAGACGGATGCAAGTGACCAGCTTCGCGTTCCTGCCGCTTCACCCCAGGGGAAAGAGCTAGGAGATGGGAGACTGGATGAACCTCACAGCCAGTTTGATCCTTAAGAATAAGAGAACAGTCTTGCCTCTGGCAGGAATGGGATACCTATCTTCTAGTCCATTCCCGTCGATGTAATAACCGAGTTATTCCGGATCTTACTGTTGCATGGAGCCAGAAATTGACTCAAATGTATCCTAATGTATAAATAAAAGTTTCAGTCTTAATTAGGCAATATATCTCATGTGCATGCAAAAGAACTTTTAGATGTGAGATTTGTTCTTTCTAGAACCCCAACAAACTTCGAGCTGTGCTTCACATATTTTTATATTTTACATATAACATAAAGGTAAAGTTATGCCTGGGCTTAGTTAAGCACTACCATGGAGAGGCTAAGGTGAGTGGAGTTACAGATCACCTTTCTTAACCTCAACAATAGATAGAGGTGAGTAATCAAGCTTCACGTCCCTACCGCTTTACTTCCAGGGAATCAGCTTAGGGATCCTTTTTAAAGGGGATGGGTGGGCCCCAGAGCCGGTCTGGACGTTATGAAGAAGAGGAAAAATACAATATTTGCCCCAACCGGGAATCGAACACCGACTCACCAGTCGCCCGTAGACTAGTAGGTGTCCCGGCTGGTATATAAGAACTGAAAATAAATTCCCTTTAAATAATTTAGCAGGCCCTTAGAACTTTCTCTCCTTACCAGGGATTTATCCAGTAACTCCCGAGTTATGCAGAATGAAACGCTCTCCCGGTATAAGTTTATTTAGCAGTGCTTTATACGTAATGGCCTGACTCGGAGGATGTCAGAGAGATGTATACAAACTGTTTGATGTCTCCTGTACACTTCAGGAATGAATCAGATACATCGCTTTTACGTTCCGCCGCGCTTCATCAGCCTTCCTTCCCGCCTCCCCAAAGCCCACCCCCCTTTCCTTTTCACTGCACAAGGCAAGGCGCTTTGTTGTTCGGAACCACTGGAGTGTTATCAAATTACAATGCAAAGTACCAGATCTTCAAGAAAGGACAAGCCAGGTCTTCCTTCTGTCCGCTTGACAGTGAGTAGGCCTGACATGGGAAGAGAAATCAGCGAACTTTGGTCGGCAAATCTTCTGAGAAACTAAATAAAAGAGTAAATAAGGTAATAAATAAGTATAAAAGTAGGTACACACACATATATATATATATATTGTCGCGTATCGGGCGTATATCGCGACAAATAAATTCTCGATGTATTCGATGTAGCGAATTTTATTTCACATTCGCACTTACAATCACCCAAATTACAGATTTACGGTTACTGCTATCTGCAGTATCACAATTAGTACACTCCAAATGCCAGAATACAACTGACTAGTTGCTGGCTAACTCGGCGGTAGCTC
Source organism: Cryptotermes secundus (assembly GCF_002891405.2). Taxonomy (NCBI): domain Eukaryota; kingdom Metazoa; phylum Arthropoda; class Insecta; order Blattodea; family Kalotermitidae; genus Cryptotermes; species Cryptotermes secundus. The sequence continues at coordinate 2,056,279 of NW_019738957.1, read as the reverse complement.
CAGGACTCACTGACTGACTCAGTACAACTNCGCGAGCGTTACGTGACCGCTACGTGCAGGTGGGGAGGTAGGGGTCAACATGTCACAATATATATATATATATATATATATATATATGTGTGTGTGTGTGTGTGAGAGAGAGAGCAGTTAATAAACAAGTGAATAAGAAAATACCAAAATAAACACCCAAACTCATACAGAGAAACTGTTATAAATAGACTGTATACAAGGATGTGGGTGATCTTAGTCAACTTTTTCTTAATATATGCCTCGAGATACTAAAAAAGTCTATGGAAATATCATTTTGGATCGCCGGTTATTCTGTCGGGATTCGAAAGTGATACATCCTGGATAGAAGTCTTTGCATCGCCACTACATCTCTCTCTTCTGTGGCTGACGGCCAAATTACGCTCATAAATACGTGAACTATTTACCTTATTTCATATTTTGGTATGGGCCCATTCTTTTCGACCTTCCCAGCCACCGTTTCGAAGCAGATTCCAGCCACCACTTTGTGGTTTCTGCATTCCAACTATGCACCTAATGTGTTCAATCCTTGTCACAGGGGACATGCGTAAACATGGAAAGTGCAGGTAAATTTCTTATAAACAAGGAAAGTAAGAAACAGACGAGAACCGAGTAACTAACCTTGTTTATAATTCGGGGGGGGGGCGGTGTACACAGCCGCTTTCTCTAAGGTTCTACAGCCCTTGCGGACTTTTTGCGCTTTTTCAGTTTCTTAATCCTTCACACAATCGGTAGGGATCCTGGGACGGGGATCAGACCGTCACAGGGCGGCTACCTACACAGAACACCACAAACACAGAATAAACGCACATAGACATCAATACTTGGAGTAGGATTCGAACCCGCGATCCCAGTGTTCGAAAGGTCGAAGACATTTCGTGCCTTAGCCCGCGCGGCCACTGTGATTGGCTTGTACACAGGTCTATAATCCTTACTTATGAATGTCTATACTTCTAATATGAAAGTTAGAACCTATTGCTGGAATTACGTCATACGGTAAATTGCAGTTAATGTGCGATCAAACTCTAAAGCCTTATGATATTCTTGTAGGTACAGCTTGTCCGACGCAGCTTTTTAACCGAGCGTAAATTAAATTAATCAAAATTATTCTTTAACAACTGTAGCAAACATAACCTTTATTTTCTTCTACTGCTAGTGGGGTGGGACTAAGTCCCTTGTACTGCGGCGACTTCTGGCCTATTGTACCAGCCCCAGATGATAGGTGAGGGTGATTGTGGAGCAATTGGTGGAATGAAGATTGGCAGGGGAAACCGAAGTACTCGGAGAAAACCTGCCCCAGTGCCACTTTGTCCACCACAAATCCCACTTGACCAGACCCGGGATCGAACCAGGGCCGCCGTGGTGGGAAGCCAGCGACTAACGGCTTGAGCTGTGGCGCGGCCTAACCTGTATTTGCTGTTGGATGTAAGGTGAGTACTGCCCGAGCTAAGATCAGAGTTGGTAAGTCTTATTGTCTGAAAAATGAATGAAACTGCAAGAGATATTTAGGCTTCAGGAAATAATGAGTTCTAGAAGGGTTTAAACGTAATAGGTTTAAAATGGAAGTAAGGACAGAAGAGAAACACGCGAGAGAATTGGATGCGAGCGGGGGAGGTCGAAGGTAAGATAGATTTATGGCTGTAATTATTATTTCCATGGTAACCACAGTAAAATTTCCTGTGCACAGGCAATGGGAACGGGAACAAACAAGGCAGCTGGCGGGGGGGGGGGGAATTTATTACCGTGTTTTATGCGCTTTTCGGCTAATAATTACACATACGTAAGAATCCGCATATGACAAATGACCAGAGCTACGCCTCCCTATCTAAGTAATTTGCTGAAATTGCTATATTTTCATTCTATAAAAGAACGCGTCATACTCTTCAATAATTATTCTGTTGATGGTTTATGAGATATCTAAATTCATGTAGAGGAAGAGCGGAAATATTAGGGAAGACCGCCAGCAATATTGATCATGATGATATGAAAGAAAGAAAGAAAGAATGATGAAAAGAAAATAAAAGAATAAAAAGGAAGGAATAAAGGAAGGAAGGAAAGGAAAGAAGGCAAGAAATAAAAATAATTTATGAAGGAAAGAAAACATAAAAACAGATAAAAGAAATAAATCAAAAAGGAGAGTGAAACAAATTGGAGTGGAAGAGAAAGGATATAAGGAAGAAAGAGAGAACGGAGGAATATGAGTTGCTGCTAGTTCTGATATTTGCCTGATTACACATAAAATTATCAGTTGTTATGAACTATTCCCGATACACAGAAGCTGCAGTAAAACGAAGGTACCCTCAAAGAACCAAGGAACCTTCCAATCGTTTAATTCGATGATTCTGATACTCCCTTCTACAAAGCAAGCACTTCCCCCTCATTTAATTTCGATGGACGAAGATTCCACTTGAGAGGGAACGAAGACAAACAACCCCAAGACGGATCGCTGGGTTTCCACTTTGCTGAAATACGTAAGCATGGGGGGAGGTTCTTCTCTTTGTTGCAGCCCAGAGAATTCAGAAAGGTGAAAATGCCCAAAAGGTGTCCAAGCATTACATCCGCTTGTCGCCTCCACAGCTTTCCCTAAGTCCATGTTTGAAAGCAGCGTTTTGCGATAAGCGCGGCACACAAGCTCACACCGCATTTGCTCGTCAGTACAGTCGCTGCCGTATGCGGGGGCACCAGAAAGGATAGGTTATACGCATGCGTAGATCTTCACCCACTGAAATCACAAATCTCTGCCCTACCATCGTAAAAGCAATCACACTGTATTTACGGCCCCTCACACTGCCTTAAAGTGGAAAACATTTTCATTTGAATTACATTAAATATTCACCATCGAAAATATTTCAAATTTCAGAGAAAAGGGACAGATCCTACTAACATAAGTGCACTAACAGTCTGTATGAATAGCCGTTTGTGAAACAGTTTCAATTTTCAGAATTACTGGGGTTTTTGGCTTTATTCATCATCCGTATTCTGAAAAACTAGAGAAAACAACGTTTCGGAAACTGCATTTGTGTCCGCCCTCAGGTGAGCGGAGGACAACTAGTCTGCTGGGTCAATTAGAGAGAGCTAACCTCAATCCCTGGACAACAAATGTCAATATAACTACAGTTATATAAATATCTGAGACAAGGCATGTTGAATGGAAGAAAACAGAAAAATATTGTAATAAAGCCTGCTATTTCTCCCTACACTTGCCAACTCACTCATGAAGCTGAGCCCTTCTTGAGAAGCTGCCAATTTTGCAGCTACTCAAGAAATTCCCAGCATTTTATGGAACCCGAAGGTTCATCACCGTGTTCACAAGAGCCTTCCACTGGTCCCTATCCTGAGCCAGATCTATCCAATCCATACCATCCCATCCTATCTTTCTAAGATCCATTTTAAAATTGTTCACCCACCTACGCCTTGGTCTTCCCAGCGGTCTCTTTCCTTCTGGCTTTCCCACCAATATCCTATATGCATTCATTTCCTGCTCCATTCGTACTACATGTCCTGCCTATCTCATGCTCCTTGACTTCATCTTTATAATTATACTTGGAGAAGGGTACAAGTTATGTAGCTCCTCATTATGCAGTTTTCCCCAGTCTCCTGTCACTTTATCTCTCTTCGGTCCAAATATTCTCCTCAACAGCCTGTTGTCAGACACCCTCGATTCCTCCTTTAATGTAAGAGACCACCAAGTTACACACCGTACAGAACCAGAGGCAAAATTATGTCGTTTATCCAAGGAATTTTTCCAGGTCCGAAGTTTCTTGGGAATTTTCGTAACAAGCTTATTTTTTGACGGCCAGAAATTGTTAGCCCAACGACCAACCCCTGAGCTGGAGGACCACCTCTTGTCGGCTATCCGCGACTGTTTATTCAATATATTCGCAGCTATCCTCCATACCTGGAGGGCGTCTTCTTTATCCGCAACCTGACAACGCGCCATGCCGTGGTGACAATCATTTATTGATTATGGTGTAACAATTACATCTGGCGTTAATGATGAGATCGTTCAAAATATTGGATAAGTTACTCCATAATCAGTTTCGACATTTCTGTTATTTTACTTATTTCCTATTGTCGTCAAACTTAGTTCATCACTCTTAAGAAAAGACTAGAGATTCAGAGTGTCTGACAGTAAACTACTAAGTATAAGATATGGATCTACATAAGAGGGATAATTAGGTTACAGACGGCCTCTGTGGTCTAGTGGTCAGCGTTCTTGGCTACAAATTCAGAGGGCCGGGTTCGATTTCCGGTGTTACCAGATTATTTCTGAGAAATGGTGGATCTGGAACGCGGTCCACTCAGCCTCGTGCAGATAATTGAGGAGCTGTTTCAAGGGAATAGCGGCTCCGATCTAGAAAACCGAAATTAACGGCCGTATGGATAAATTGCGCTGACCACGCGACCCCCCTCTATCCGCAAAAGTTGGCACTAATCTTCGCCGGCAAGCGGCGGTCGCCCCGGTCGGTCGGTCGGTCGGTCGGTATAGTTCGCTTGCGGACTAAAATCACGGAGTTTGCTTTTGTTTAATTAGGTTACAAGGAGCATCGCAATGTGCACCTTTGGGTCAATGTTGTTGGAAAGACTATACCAAAAGATTGAAAAGGAATCACCTAATACGAAAGAGGATTTGAAAACAGAAATAATGTGACATAAAGAAGTTGGATATCTTAGAAGAAGTTAAGAATACATAGTAAGATTGATCTTAGAATATTTGTTTGGGGGAGTTTAAGTCTGATTCTTCTGTGGGAGGGCAGGGCGCAATAGTGGGGCTTTTAATATGAATAAGAATCCTCAAGATTCCTTTAAATCTGGAAACTTGTTGGTCAGCTGAGCAGCTAGTAACATCTCGAGGAATACCCTGAACACTAGAATTATCATAGAGTTCTAATTTTGGACTTAGTTAAAAACAGTTGTGAATGTCTAGTTTTGTGAAGTCTATTTCAAACCTATCAGCCTACGACCTATGACTGCATCCACATATAAAGAGAAGTTAATGCACTTTAAGTCCTCCTTCTGCCATACTGTTTATCCTTCGTGGTGATCCCCGCACATGTTCAGTTTTAAATGAGAAGTAATTTATTTCAGATAGTGACGTATGAAATTTATTACGAACATAAACTGCAGTTGTAAAATTTAATAGCTTATAAGCTGGAAGCTTTTGTTATGAACAGTAAAATTCTATAATAAGCCATCTCAAAGAATTATGTAGACAGGATACAACTCTCTAAAATGAATCTACTTCTTTCTCCCTTTAAGTAAAAAAAAAAAATTACTAACTCAATCCCGTCAGTAGAGCTGGATCTCTGATAGGATTTTTCTTGAGTTTCAAAGTTCTAAGAAATCATATGCACTTCCAATTCACAATGTGCTGAAACAAGACGATGCTTTATCCTTAACACATTTTAATTTTCATAAATACAAGTACTGTGTTATCAGAGAAATGTTACATACTCAAGCAGAGCTAGAACTGAATGTCATTAAATGAGGTATGCTAGACAACATCTATATCTGTGAAGTTATTTTCTTGGGAGAGATTATGATTATCATTAAGCATAAAATCTCTATTACGTCAGTAAATAAATGTGTCAATAAATGGCCAAATATATATATATATAAAAACAAACTCCGTGGTGCTAGTCCGTAAGCATACTATACCGACCGGCTGACCGTCGCTTGTCGGCGAAGTTAGTGCCAACTTCAGCGGATAGAGGGTGTCGCGGTCAGCGCAACGAATCGACCAGGGCCGTTAATTTCGGTTTTCTCGACTGGAAATGGCCAAATATCAGTGTAGGTAAATAGGCCTGTGAATATTACGACACTAAATCAGGAACAAAATAATAACAATAAGCCACTTGGGGAAGTTTCTAAATTTAATAACCTGCGGACAGCATTAATACATTGAAATGAAATTCACAATGAGACGACGAATGTAGTATTTAAATCCTGAAATCTTCATTGTTGTTCCTTAGAATGAAAGCTATCTACATACCAGAGTATTGAAGGTATATATAACTAGCTCCATGGGGAAGAGTACTATTTTACAAGATGGCTGTCTCTCAGTCGTTTAATATATTTCTTGTCTGTAATAAAAACCGGAAGTCCATTAAGGTATTCATACTAGGTTGCCAGTGGCCCCCTTCCTGTTTTAGCTGAATCCAGTCTTCATCCTCCTAATCAAAATCCGTAAGGTTCAATTTAATATTATCTTTCCATCTATTGCTAGGACTCTTTCGTTGAAAATTTCCGACTAAAATTGCGCGTGCATTCCTCATCTCCCCACCCATTCGTCATATTCATTCTATCTCAATCCCTTTGATTTGATCATGTAATATTATTTTTTGTAATTATATGTTATAAATTTGCTCCTGAATTTGACAGTTATTTTGTGCGAGTGTGAAAAATATTCTACAAATTTCTGAGAAGTACGCAAATTACACATATCTTACAAATGCAGATATTTAGGAAGAAGTGGGATGAGATACAGAGTAAATTTAGAACATTGCATAGTGAGCAATTTACTGATTTATACAGGTCAGCAAGTTGGCCTGTAGTCAGGCCAATGAAGTATAGGTGATTACGACGAGCCGGATATGCATTGTCGCGTGTTTCCTAGGCAACGCAACAGGGAATTTGTGTAGGTTTCGGATTTGACGAATATGTTTATTGGACAATCACTCAGTTACACTCACTATTACAATTATTCTCCTATAACGCCATTTTAGAAGAAGCAACCAATTAGTTCGTCGTCCCTCTGCGTTGGTTCTTCAACGTTTATACTTGCATCTCCATTCTCGGTGAAGTGTCTTGGCTCTTCGTTCTTAGAACTTAGACCGACTCCTGCTCTAGTCGAAGCTGGACTGTTATATCCTACACTCGGACTGAATAGAGAACACCTTGTTGAAGGGTTCAGTTTCACTGCTGTCATGCAAACGACTCTCTCGTTGCTACGGGAATACATGTTTACCTACCGGGGCTGTTGTAATGCAACTGCCTCAAACAATTCGTTACATAGCCATTGCTAGCCTCTTTTAATGGTGGAAACCCCACTGTTAGGCTTTCGTGTTGTTTAAGCGATTTCCTAGGTAACTGGCTTCTTATATTGCGTTGACTAGGAATTGCTAACCGTCGACCAGTGATGGACGTCTTAAAGTCCGGCCTTCCTGGCGGCACGTCACATTATATTGGTTCGGGAGGCGGGAAATATATTCAGAATATTCGTGGAGAAACGGCTTGAAAATTGACTACATGGAAAACTTACACGGAATTTGTAGTATAGCCTTGAGAAGTTTAATCACGAATTGATCTTAGTATGTTTATATTGTTGTTTGCTTCTTTTTGTGGGGATTTAATAATTCGTGTGCATATTTGGGGCGGGTTGATGAGCAATAAATTAGGTTATGAGAATCAAGGGAGGAGAGAACTGGCTCAGGTTTCTTTCAACCTTGCTAATATCATGCACGCTTCTTTAAACGACAGGTATTTCCCCCATTTTCCCCACCAAACTCTCATAATTTTTGCTGTGAAGCATTCATGAAATGTCTCGGATAATCTCCATAAACCTAAGTGGTATTCGAAAGAAGCTTATTTTGAACTATGTAGTTGATACAGCATTATTAAGAAACCTATAAATGAACCATAGTTTTTGGGTATTACTGTACTAGGAGGAAATGTTGACGATGGATTATCACACCAGTACCTATTCATTCAATACAATATATGGCGAAGAAAAAGTGTATTGTACAAAACTTTAAAAGGGAGTAGAGGGGCAGGGAGGGGTTGGAGTTTTATTCTTCAGAAGATGAAAAACGATGGGGAAGAAATACGGTTGTAGGTCGAGAGATTAATTCTGGACAAGTTCTGTCCAGGGATTTACGCGGCTTAAATCCCGCCCTCGTGCACAAGCGTTACCCCGTATTCTTTAGCACCATCTCGGAGCTACGTAATCTGCGTACAGAACTTGGTTCAAGGAAAAATAAAATGTTTTATGAATGAGAACAAAAAAAGATATTGCTTAGCAACCGCCAAAATTGTGGCACTCTCTTTGCTTGCTAAGAAAGATGACCAGTCAAGAATGTTGCTTTTATTTGCAGTTTTCCCATCAGTTTATTCCGAATCTGCTTGAATTTTTTAAAGAAAATATGTTTAAACAAGATGTTGTTCTGGGGAAAATTTGTGTCTTTTCATTCGGAAATATTCCCACATACTTCTCAATGTCCTGGGCCTTATAAAACCACCGAGGAAATGACAAAGTAACAAAGTAAGCAATTTATTCAATTTTTCTCCTGTAGAAGCGCCCGATTTTCTATACAGCCAACACCAAATCCACCACTGGACACGATCCTGAGTCAGTTTAATCTTGTTCCATTCCTGTTTAAATGTGACTGCTCCGTCAACACAACGCATTATAAAATCAATCAAATTTCATATATACTCCTACCTGTACCTTTGAATTTATTTTTATTTTAGTACATATTTCAGTCTAATTGGCTATCATTAGGTAGATAATGCATTCACTTCCTTCCACTTAATTGATGCTTCTGTAAATTGGCCAGTGTTTACGTTTGAACACCCAGGTGGATTGGTATTAATAGTAATTTTGGCATCAGAGCTTCGTTGTTTTCAGTAGTTTGTTAATAAAATACAATATTTTGATTTACGATTAAACTAAAGCATGTGCTGGTTAATTGTGTCACTGAAATTGCGGCTTAGGGCTCTTATGATGGCACATGACCACTTGTGTACTATTTCTTCAGTGCAGACCGATACTGGAGCTGCAGTGAAGCATTGGTGCTGAAATGCGTGGCAAAATAAAAATAAAGAGAAAGTTATAATTTCATTTATTGTGCACTACGTCGTGTCTAAGGATGTACCACGCTTAATATAACACACATATGACAAGCCAGTATGACATGTCTGCCTCCTCAAGGTCAATCTATATCTCATTCCCTAGCTTTCTTCTTTGCCATCCAAACGACAATTTAGAGGAGAGTTTTCTACAGAATTCTTCATGAATACACTACTTTCTGCTCATTATTCAAGCTGTATATTTAGCCTAATGCAAAACTCCAAAGACTATTAATTTAACTAAAATGAAAAGTTTCCTGTGTAAGTAGTGGAATTTATCATCATACAAAAAATAAGTACATATTTAAGCTACTTCTCAATGTAGTCCCCGCTGGAATTGAGGCACTTATCATATCGAGAAATGAGTTTTTGTATGTGTGTGCCAAAGAAGTCAGCCAAGTTTTGACACCTTCCATCAACTCCTCAATGTTATGAAGCGCTGTGATCCCAACCAGTCCTTCAGGTAGGTGAACAGGTAGTAGTTGCTCGGAGCGAGATCAGGGCTGTAAGGAGGATGGTCAAACTACTCCCAGCTGAGGTGCTCCAGGAGTGCTCGAGTGTGAGTATCTGTATATGGACGCGCAATATCATGGAGGAGCACTACAAGTACACCGCGTATCAGAATTCAACGCCTCTTTTCCTAAATGGCCAGCCCTATGCAGTTTGTTAGTGCTCCGCAATACACTTCTGAAGTTACTGTGGTCAATTGCTGCATGAATTCCACCATCAGCACTCATTTCCTGTCCCAGAAAACTGTTACCGTTAGTTTTCTGGCAGACAGCGTTTGTTTAAACGTTTTCGGCTTGTTTTGTGAACGTCTGTGTATCCACTGCTTTGAATGTTCTTTGGTTTCAAAATTTGCTGATGAAACCCAGGTTTCGTCACCGGATACTTATACGAAATTGAAAAAATCATTGCCTTTTTGTGATCATCATCATCATCATCATCAGTAATCTGTCAAGACGGCAGGTCCACAGTCTCTTTCAAAACAATTCCTCCACTTAATGCGATCTAGAGCTTTCTCCTTCAAATGACAGTATCCTCTTCTGTCCCCAAGGTCATCCAGCATCTTCTTACGTCTTCCTCCTCGTCTTCTTGTCACTTCTATCCGCCCATCTATCTTTCCTTCGATAGCTTCTTTTAGAAGGCAGTTTCTGCGTAAAACATGACCAATCCAATTAGCCTTCCGTTTTCTTATTTCATGTAGGATATTCCTCTGCTCACTGACTCTAATGTGATATCGCTTTAAAAATTCAAAGCGGAAGACATTCTCTGCGTTTTGTGCGCACCCGTGAGAATTTGCGAAGCCCACCTTGCACAAAACTTGCAATAGCCTAGCCTAGCTGTGATAATTCATAGAGAACAGTTTGTGAAATTTGTGGGAATTCACATGAAAGTTCTGAAATTTTGAATAGCCGTATGTCACAAATTTTTGTTCAACACTTTGAAAAATGTCATCACTCACTACAGATGGCAGACCACTTCGCTCTTCAGCCTGAAGTTTTGTTCACTTATCTTTGAATATTCTTCACTATTTAAGTTTTGAGGTTTTCACTGCGATGACTATGAAGAAAGTCTTCTTCTGGGTTTAGGCGCCGTGTATTCTTCGTTTTGACCGACGTTTCGGAGGAACGTATCGCCTCAATCTTCAGAGCAGGTGAATGGCTTGGAATGCAGAGAGCAGTAGCGTAGTGATAGGAAGTGAAAGGCGCTGCTTATATACGAAGTAGGCGGGGGAGGGGGGGGCGTGGTTAGGGAGAGCGGACCAATAGGAGCAGTGGAGAGCGATTAAGGCCATATATGGTGTTATGTGCTAAGGGGTGGGAGGACGGCCAGTGAATCCAGGAAACTGCTCTCTGCATTCCAAGCCATTCAACTGCTCTGAAGATGGAGGCGATACGTTCCTCCGAAACGTCGGCCAAAACGAAGAATACACGGCGCCTAAACCCAGAAGACGACTTTCTTCATTCTTCACTATCACCTACGGTTTCTTTACTGACTACATTTTGACCGCAAACCGCCGCGCATGAACTCATGGTGGATTTCCGCAGCGCTCCTGCTTCAACGTGAAGAAAGCGAATAGCAATGGGAATTTCACAGCTGGCAGGATTATGAGCCGCAGAACACAACATAACTCATTCTGTAGAGACAAGAACAAACACTGGGTGACAAATTACGTGATGGTTTATAAGGCAATGAGTCAAGTGACACTACCTCGCATGTGATAGCTCTCACACACCCCTGATATCACTTGCCTAAAGCGAATGGAAATTACTTTCAGAATAGCACGCCTACAAAATAATTCTTTTCTCATTTCCTGTTTTGTTAGCAGCTTGCCGGAAGTTACTTTCCTAATTGCCCTTGCATGTTCGCCTGAATAGCCGCAACAATAAATATGTTACACATACCGTATTTACGCATGTATAGGCCGCACATTTTTTGCCAAAAATTCAAGAGAAAAACTAGGGTGCGGCTTATATTCGAAATATTCGAAATCACACTTCATTTAAAAAAAATTATATTCATAATTAATAATAATAATTTCTACTCCTGAAATAATATTCCAAGAAAATTATTTTTTCTATAATTTCTGTCTGAAAATTGTGCTGCGGCCTATATACGCACGCGGCCTATACATGTGTAAATACGGTAATATTCAAATGTTATACTACTTCTTAGCAGAAGCACAAATAGAAAATCTGTGAATACAATTAATCACAATAACAGTTCTCAGAGAGCATTAATTCTTACAGAGTTATTCTCTCAGAACAAGAGAATTAAAAAGTATATTCCTTACGTACAGTGTACCGACAATGTCATTTCGACATAAAAAATCCCACGCAGTCGACAAAGCGGTATGGTTCATGCTAGCGAATATAACAGTCCTGCCTGAAAGTGACCTCCAGTGGCATTGCATTCAGACTAAGGTTTATGAATATTAAGCAAGTGGTTCATAATTTGTTATGAGGGAAGCAGCAACAGACAAACAGACTGAAAGATATTATGCACCACAAGGATTTGCCTCTCTGAAAACAATCGTTTATATATTTTGAATATGCACTTCGTAGCTACAAAGGAAAATATGTCCTAGCTTGTAGAGTCAGCAACCATTGATGGTCCACCTAACAACAAATGATTTCATTTCCAAGGTAATTTTGTCAAGGTGCAAGTTAGTTATTTAACGACGCTGTTAGTATCGAGACTATATAGAGCCAATGATAGGATGATTAATGAATGTGAAGCAGTTAGTAGAATTAGAATTGGTAGGGGAAGCAGAAGTACTCTGAAGAAGCCAGCCAAAGTTCCACTTTGTCCACCACATTTAACACGTGGTCTGACCTGGCACTGAACTCGGACAGCGGCGGTGGAAAGCCGGTGACTAACAGCCTTAATCAAGGCCAATCTTTTTTACAAAATTTGTGCAATGACTTTGCACCGTTTTTTTTAATTTTCTTTCTCCTTTTTCTTATTATTCTCTTTCCCCATGTCAAGCTTTCTTTCTCTTCCCCTTGATGTTGTTTTTATTGTTGTTCTTCTTCTTAATCTCCTTCGCTTACTCATCCTCCGCTTTTTTCTTCTTCTTCTACTTCTTCCATCCTACTACCCTTATAGTTTTATTTTTAGTCATGTGTTTCTAAGTACTGAACAGATATTAATACACCGAAAATATGAAAAGGAAAAGTCCTGTATCTTCTTTACCTTTTAAATCTCATTCCTGCTTCAGTATTTCGTAGTCTTCTCGTGCATTTCAGTATCTGAAATTGGCACTCAGTATTGCTAACTTGGAGAAGAACGTGTACAATCCTGCATTTAGAATCTGAAAGTGCAAAGTTCAAGCTTAACCTTCCCTACGATACCACTAACGGTTTGGTTGTGAAACTGGGACATTTAATAAGTCCCTCAAGAAGGCGATGGTGCATACATCACAATAAAAATGTCAAACAATGGAGCTGCAGGGTATGAAAATAATTGAAAACGAAACCACCAAGTGCTCAGTTGTCAAGAATGGCAAAAGATTTGTGGCAACCGTAAAATATTTTACAAATTACCGCCAGTGTAAAACTCGTATTAAATCTGAACCACAGAACATACCAGAAAGTACCACGAAACTAAATTGAAGACGTTGGGCTACTTCAGATACGGAAATTCTTATTACTTTTTTATTTATTTTTTCAAGGTAGTCGATAAAACTATATGAAACAATTTTTATATCAAACTTAACGTTTATTCTTATTTATAACTGCCCTGCTCTTAGCAACAATACAACAAGGGGCTATATCTGAGAAGCGTTTCAAGTACAAACAATTTCCTACAAAGCTTGTCTAGTAGGGTGAGAAAGTACAGCATATGCCCGAATATAATTCTAACTCATATTTTTCAATAAATAAACAGAATATGAAAATTTAGACAAAATTGAAAATGAACTTTAGTTCAGTGTACCACTCTTCATAATTACCTATTTATATTTACTTTCAAGGGCCAAAAAATAAGGCGACCTCTCTTTCCTAAGAAGCTGTATTTGCAAAAACTCTCGACATATGTTTTGGTTAATGAGATGTATAAAATAGATAAGTTCCTCTCTATTATTTTTATTAACAATGTAATAAATCATAGACCTAGCACACAATATGATCCAGCCTTTAGGTACTGGAATATGTAGTTTCCAGTTAAATCATAGTACACAGAATTACTAGGTTTTTGGACTTTTCCCATCGTCCGCAATTCTAGGTAATAGAGGACACGACGTTTCAGAAACTGGATCAATTTCAGACACCTACTCAGTTGGGCCCCTTAGAAAGAGCTAATCTCAATCACTGGTCCAGTGATACCAGGTAAAAAGGAAAATTTATCCATGTAACAGGCCGTGGACGCCCATAGGTTTGTGAGACGTCGAGGCTCCCATATTCTCTATACAATCGGCTCACAGATGGCGATGAGATTTTCATTCATAGGCGTCGGCCGCCCTTTACCTCCTCCAGGAAGATTCCTGGTACTCATTTCTGTTATAGGCTGAGTAGAATCAAGGGTCATAGTGGGGCTGGAAGGATTAGGTGAATTGAAAAAATTCAACGACTTCATCGAAAATTGAACCCGCGACCTTCCGGCTTGTAACATAATGCCTGAACTAACTGCGCTAACGTGTGCCCCTATTATTAATATCAATTGTGAAATAAAGTGTTCCTCTCTTGTGAGAAAAGTGCTTATGTTATCATAAGCTGATATGTGGCACCGTGTAGATCTTGTGTGAATCGACGTTTCGGAGGAAAGTTTCGCCTCCATCTTCAGTGTAGAAAAATCCTCGAGCGAGGAACCAGTGTGAGCAGGTGGCTGCAGCTATCCAAGAAGACAACATTCTTCGTAGTCACCTCGTGAACATCTCAGATTTTAAAAAAATATACAGCGCAGAACTTAAACTTTAATTTCTTAGGCTACTATGGTACAGGAACCTACCATATTTAGCTAGATTTAACTCCATGCATAGTGACTTAAAAAGAGCTTCAAGCAAGGAAAGTTGGAATGATCCTGCCTCACAGATGAATATTACTTAACAATGATATTTTAATCTGACTTGTGTAGATCTGGGCGACAAGAGAAAGTGAGAATTATCACGTTCATCGGATATGATGATGAAACCAGCTTTGAAACAAAGAGCAAAATAACAAAGAGATGACATATTTCTGAACATCTGGAGAAATCGAATTAGAAAAATTAGGAACGGCCGATATGAAAGTCAAATATAAAAATAAGAATCAAAAGAAGATTGGATTTAAGATGACCTCTAAAGAGAAGGACGACAAAATTCATGGAGATGAAAAAAATAAAAATAGGAAAACGAAGGAACATTTTAAAAATAAAATTGAGGAAAATGAAATTACACGTACAACTTAGTGCCCCTTTTCCCAGTCTAATCCTTCAGAGTGGTCTAGTGGTTAGAGTTCCGGGCTACAGATCCAGAGGCCCGGGTTCGATTTCCGGCGCTACCAGATTTTTTCTGAGAATAGTGGGTCTGGAACGGGGCCACTCAGCCTCATGATGATAATTGAGGAGTATTTCAAGGAAATAGCGGGTCCCGT
>NW_019738957.1:1963359-2041277 GCF_002891405.2 Cryptotermes secundus | reverse complement strand
GTCTAGAAAACCGAAATTAACTGCCGTGGGGATTCGTTGCGCTGACCACGGGACACCCTCCATCCGCTAAAGTTGGCACTAACTTTGCCGACAAGCGGCGGCCGCTCGGTCTGTCGATATAGTTCGCTTGCGGACTAAATCCACGGAGTTTGTTTTGTTTGATTCTTCAGATAAATTACGCTCAATTAAAGCTACTGCTCATGCATCAGTGTTGAACCAAAATGTTCCTATACCCCTCTTGGCATTAAAGATTTTACACGTGATAGACATACAAACGTGTAAAATTCCAAGCAGTTTTTCTGAACATAGCTGCAAGAAATTGAATTTTTAAGAGTTCCATAAGATAGAGTCGAATCTCGCGAATTGGCGACTAGAACTCCTGCCCTGCGTTTAGTTCCTGGCAGGAGAAGGTATTCTTCTCGTTACCAGTTCCACAGCTGCTCCTGTCCACTTATTGCTTCGAACGCTTTCCCCTCGGGATAGACCGTAAGGCAGGCCAATTGCCTCTAGGCCTCCATGCAGTTTTGTGGCCTATGACTTAGGTGCTGAGCCTGCTTTACATCCAGCCGAATAAAGCAGTACTGAGAACACTACACTTGCGATTCCGAAAAGCACGTAAGGGCGCCTTCTTACTCCGCTTTCGGGCTCAGCACAGGACTTGTCAATCCTCCGTAGCATACGGTTCTGGCTTTGTAGTCGCCATCCCATATCCACTACGCAGGACGTCGAAAAGTCTTGAGTGACATGTTAGTTGTACTCATAACACAATGCAGTGCTCCACTTTGTGACGCGAAAGGGAAGGTGGCAGATCTTTGTGGTGCTCAGAGAAACACCTGAGAGTAGGCAGGTGGACGACACCTTGCTTTTGTTGCTACAGACCATATCCTATCTCTTGGTTTATCATAGCGATTTCGTGTTCTTTTCTTAACCTACTGCAAAACCTATTCTCTGTATCGTGCGGTTGTCTGCTATGTGTACCGTGTTGTTCAAACACATTTTGAAATCGCAGAAAATCCGTTTCCATAAGGAACAATGGGACAATAATGTGGGGCGCAGTCTTTGGGTAAGGAAAACAGTGAATTACCCTCAATTCCATGTGGACAAATACGGATGGAGAAAGATCTTCTGTTCTGTTTTAAAAGAATTTCTGGGGGCTTACTAAGGATATATGAGNTGCATCCGTTCTGCGGTGGTATGACTCACGGCAAATTGCAGCCGCGGCGCGCACTTGATTGTACGCACTGTACTACAGCTGCACTGGTTTGCTCGGCGTGGGAATTCAGAGGACAATACCAAACATTATCCCTTCGTCGTGTTCTGGAAAGCTGTGCATTCTGTAATATTTCGGTAAATGAATGAGAACCGCATGACAATTAACAATTACAGCAGCTGTTCATTGTAGTTCGCGCTTGTATCTCTGCGTTATGACACTCTGAAGCGTACTCGGCAGTATAAAACAATATGAGTAAAAATGTGGGAGAAAATACCTCTTGAAATCCCTTAGCAATTCGTGAAGACACGGTGCGGGCCCTTCGGCATGGCGCGGAACAGCTCCCAGAGCAACTGTGTGGAATAATAAGCACAATCATATGGAGCAGCATAAAAATACATATCATTCGTACTTTAGGAGGAAAAAATCTTACTGCAATCGTCAAATTTGAGTAGTACTCCTTGGCTTTACAGACGAGGCTCTGGAGACTGAATCATGGAAGAATAATTATTTCATCTGAATGATGTACAAGGATGTCACGCTTTGCGCGTGCGCCTTTGTCACTAGAAACTTCTCTCATCTAAGGGCTGCATTTCTGCATACACTTGGATCAGTAGCAGGAGTTTAAATCTATTTAATCATCATCATTATCATCATCATCGTCATCGTCTCCCCTTCTCAACTAAAAATCCATCATCATGGCCATAGAGAATTTGATTAGAAGTTAAAATTGTTTGTGTAAACAAGTGCCATAATTTAAAAACGCTTTATTAAAATAATGTCAAGGACAGGATTACATGTTGTAA
The DNA here is from genome assembly GCF_002891405.2 of Cryptotermes secundus. NCBI lineage: Eukaryota > Metazoa > Arthropoda > Insecta > Blattodea > Kalotermitidae > Cryptotermes > Cryptotermes secundus. The sequence goes on along the minus strand of NW_019738957.1, from coordinate 2,039,261 downwards.
CGTAGGTACTAGTCATATTAAAAAAAGACCTTAAAGAAATAGGATTTCAGGATGCGGACTGGATTCTTTTAAATAAATACAGAGTTCAGTGCCCGCTCCTGTGAATACGGTTAAAAAGTAAATTTATCCCAGCGCTTAATTTATAAAGTACCGTGATATGAAGACGTGTGAGGGAGTGGCGGTATAGCTCACCAGGCTTGATCTCGACACTGGTTGATAAGCTTCGTGCCCTGGCCGCATTAACGCCGGGGAAAGAGCCACTGTTACCCGTTGGTTAGAAGGCTGCATGAGCTCTTAAGTCGGTCTGGATATTTTGAAAAACAGAAAAATCTATTGCCCCTGCTGGAAATCTAACCTCGACCGCCCAGTCCGTAATCAGTTTCTATCTCAATTAAGCTATCCTGACACCCTACTATTTAGATTATTAGTATAGCCGTGAGTTCAAACTGTGTTATTGTGGAGTTTGACAGTCTATAGCTTTGTACCTGGATTTTCCTGATTATGACGCCAGGCGGTGTACTTTCTCTGATCTCAGTGACAACTTAAACTCTCATGAAGTATAAGCCCAATTTCCTTTACCATTCCAACGGAAGAAGGCTTCTTATGAAGTTGGATTCGGGAAACGAACGGCTCTGGTTCTCACGATTCTTGTATTGTGGAGCAATGTAACGCTGTCTACTGCTCATCAGAGGACTGGCTCTCTGGTAGCAGGGCATGGATTAGCCCTGCCAGTCTGCTCTTGACCTGTAGATCATTTTGCTTGCTTTAAAAGGAACTACTTTGCGGTAGGTGCATAAGCAACATACGCTTAGTAGGTAATATTTTGGTTGCCTAGCAGTTCTCACGGAATTCTGTGTACAATTTGGAATTCATGGAATATTTAAGTCCGTTTTAAAGAGATATAAGTTATAAGCATATGGCTAGGAATTGCAGGATGAATCTGAGGGTTGAACTGGGAAGACTGCGGAAGGGAATATTCATGCCAGGTTTAGAGCACCATTCTTCTTACATTTGCCTAGAGCAACTAAAAGCAACGACGAGAAATATCAGTTAAAGTGGACCGACTGGAAGCAGAGATTGGAACCCTTTATCTCCGAAACACCAAGCAGTTGACATTTACATTCTATACACAGCCACATGTGTATTGCAGTTCGGCGCATATTGCGAAAACTAGTAAATATAGGGTTCAAAAAATGTCAATGTGTTTAACCGCGAATATTTTCAAGTCTCGGATTTGAGGTCCTCACAGCGGCGATAGCTCTGTCGGTATGGCTACTAAGCTATGGACTGAATAACAGAGGAATTAGGGTTCGATTTCAAGTAAGGGAAAGAGATTTTCCTTTTTTTCAGAGTCATATCTCTTGTACAGGCGCTGACTGTTTAGTTGGGGGGTGGGTTATGCTCACTTCATCTAGCTCCGAGGTTAAGAATGGGTGGAGCTATGCCTCTTTTCACGTATATGACTTTATGTTGTTGTGCTTAATTAAGCACAAGAACAGCTTTACATTTACTATGAGGAGTATTCTCCCCTGGGATGTGGCGCAGTGAAATCTGTTTATGGTTTACCGACGTTTCTGAGCTTGGCGCTGCAACAAGTTCCTAAGAAATGTCGAAATATCTGTTAGAATTTACTGTGTCAGTATCTTTGGATAACATCTAAAAAGTTTAGTAGAAATTAAGGAAGCAATGGTCTATAAGCTAAACCAGGAAATACGCATGTTTAACTTCTTCTTAGAAATCCCACTATCTGGACATTACCCGGGAACATCGAGACCTGTAAGTTTAGATCGCTCTTCGAAACGAGTCAGAACAAGGAGCTTAGCAAGAAAGGAACCCGGTATAAGAGAGAACTCATCGTCACATTTGAGAACAGAACTACTTCTAGATGAGAGGATACTATTAAAATGAATCTCTGAAAAATAAGATGTGATGACATGTTCCAATTAAGCTAGCTCGGGATAGAATTGAACAGTACGATCTTTGCCCCACATTAACAAATAATATATTGACTAGTTGATAAAAATAAGCACGAACTTTTTAAGGAAGATCATTATGTTTAGTTAGTTAAGATATAGAACCGATGTTCCTTCCATCTCTTCCTGCAGATGTTCTCTGTCTTTTCAGCTTCATCCTCTGGGTTGTCCAGGGAGCCATCGCCTATCTGCCCAATACAGTAGAGTACCTACAAACGATTGTATTGTTATCAAGTGAAATCAAAATTGCTGTCAATGTAAGACATAATAACTAATGTCTCTATATGTTATTAAAATGTATATTACTTTCTAATCCATTCACTCACTCATAGAGTTGAGCTTTTCTTGAGAAGTTGCAAATTGTGCAGCTACTCAACAACTTCCCAGCATTTTATGGCACCTTAAGATTCATTACCGTGTTCACAAGAGCCCTCCTCTGTTCCCTAGTCTGAGCCAGATCAATCCATTCCATATCATCACATTCTATCTCTCTAAGATCCATGTTAATATTGTCCACCCACCCACTTCTTGGTCTTCACAGTGGTCTCTTTCCTTCTGGTTTTCCCACCAATATCATATATGCATTTCTATTACCGTAATTCCTGCTACATGCCCTACCCACCTCATCCTCCTTGACTTGATCATTCTAATTATACTTGGAGAAGAGTAAAATTGATGAAGCTCCTCATTATGCAGTTTTCTCCAACCTCTTGTCACTTCATCCCTCTTCGGTCCAAATATTTTCCTTAACACCCTGTTCTCAAACACCCTCAGTCTATCTTCCTCCCATAATGCCAGAGACCAAGTTTCACACCCATATGAGAAGACAAAAGGTTCTGGATTGAATGGTAGCAAGCTTTACCCAAGTTCAATCTCCTCTTAGTTTCCTCCTGAATCAGGTTTCGATCTGTTATCGTTGTTCCCAAATATCTGAACTCTGCCACATTTTCAAAATATCTGTTTCCTATCTTTATATCATGATTTTGCCCTGCATTTTGGTGACGAGACAGCAACATATACTTAGTTTTCTCTGTGTTTACTTCTAGACCAACCTCTTTACTTGCGTAAATTAAAGTTTGTGTGTTTTTCTTTATGGTATCTACATTATCACCCAGTAGATTCACATCATTGGCGTAGACCAACAGCTGATATGTCCCGTTCACTTTCAGTCCCACCTGGCTTCCCTGGAACTTTCTAATTGCATATTCTAAGGCAAAGTTGAAAAGGAGTGGCGATAAAGCATCCCCTTTTTTTTTAGACCATTCTGGATAGGAAATTTATCAGACAAATGTTTACCTACACGGACTTTACTATACGTTTCCTTTAAACACATTTTAATCAACCTAACTAGTTTCATGGGTATGCCAAACTCTATCAGAATATTGTACAATACCTTCCGCCTAACTGAATCATAGACATTCTTGAAGTCTATGAATAGCTAATGTACTGTCTCATCATACTCCCATTTTTCCTCCAATATCTGACGAGTGTTAAAGATCTGATCTGTAGTTGATCTGTTAAGTCGAAATCCACACTGATGATCCCCAATAATTTCATCTATATATGGACTTAATCTTGAACGAAGAATATTGGACACAATTTTATATGAAGTTGATAGCAGTAATAACCCCCGATAATTACTGCAATCAGTTTTATCACCCTTCTTGTGAACTGGTACAATAATAGACGCCTTCCAATGATTAGTCAATTTTTCCATATACCAAATAGAAGTAATTAGAATGTCGATCTTAGAACGTAATATATCACCGCCTGCTTCAATAAGTTCTGCCGGAATTTGATCACTACCTGGCGAGTTATGCCTCTTCAATTTTGCAACAGCACTTTCAACCTCAAAAGGGCTAGGATCAGGTATTAACGGCTCAGCTGTATGGATTTCTGTCTGCCTAACATTACTGACCCTATGTACATTCAATAACTGTCGTCTCCTATCTATCAAAATATGGTCTATTTGATTGCGTATCTCCCCATCAGGAGATGTCCAAGTAAATTTATGGATGGTACGACGTGGGAACATTGTACTTTTGACAGTAAGATTTTTTGATGTGGCAAAGTTTACAACTCTAACTCCATTATCATTACTAATTTCTTGCAAACTCTCATTCCCAATTGTTGGTTTGAAAATGTCTTCCCTCCCTAATTTGGCATTGAAATCTCCTAACAAAATTTTCATAGGGGACTTCGGGATTTTATCAAATACATGTTCTAGTTCTTTATAGAATCTATCCTTTATATCATAAATTTTATCTTCTGCTGGCGCATGAACATTCATAACAATGATATCACACCAGGAACCTTTTAGTATTATATATGATAGCCTATCACTAACGAACTCTGCCCTCTTAACTGCTGATACGATTCTTTTGTGTACGAAAAAAAACCTGTACCTAATTCATGGTTTTAATTCCCCTTTTCATAGAAAAATATATATTCTCCTGCTGGTGCGATGCCATCTCCATCCAATCTGACCTCCTGCACTCCCGCTAAATCTAACTTATATTTTAAGATTTCTTCTGCCACTGCCCTGAGCGAACCTGCCCTATACAAACTTCATACATTCCAAGTGCCAAATCTCATATCCATTTTCATTAGCTTAGGTCATTTATCCAAGGAATCCGTCCGGGTCCAAGGCTTTGTGTTCATTTTCGTAACATAATTTTTTACGGTGAGGATTTGTTAACCCCACACCCAACCCCCAAGCTGGAGGGCCACCCCTTGTCGGCTGTCCGCGTCTGTTTATACAATATATTCGCAGCTTCTCTCCAAAACTGGAGGCCGTCTCCTCCATCCGCAACCTGATGACGCGCCATGCCTTGGTGACAGGGACCCACCTAACATGGTTCAAACCCATTTCTAAGATAAGTAATTATCGACCCCATAAGTCAGGTTGCCTTTGCCACAGCCCCTGTCTGTGAATATATTAACGTCAAGAAAGGGATACAGGAATTCAAGTACGTGTAGTAATGTTCAGAACGAAATTTTTGGTGGCTCAATATGAAATGAAATAAAATAAATAATAGGAGCTTTTTGTGAAACAGTAATTCTTTCAGTTCTGGTAAGGTACAAATACCGGAACGCAGACTTCAATATTCAGCTCGGCAACGGTCCGTAAACCAGCAGCTGAAAAACACTGCAGGTGTGGAAACGCCTCGTGTTCCACTGTTGCTCTGAGCTTCTGTGGCTTACGCCTCAGCGGTGCCTTGAACTTGCCGTGCTGTTGGTATGCTAACAGGGCGTCTTACTTCTAACGAAAATGACTTCTCGTCAGCTGTGATTTAATTGAAACGATGATTAAGAAGTAATTGGTCAATCTGTTGTCACTATCATCCGAAATGGCACCGCCCTGTCTCCGATAGAATCGGGTTCACAACCTCGGGAAGTTCGTGCAAATTATTTTGTGTTCAGGATTCTCTGAAATGTCAGGTTGAGATACTGAAAACGGATATAGAGAAGTCACAGGAGAATGTACGGATGTGAGAAGGAAAGGAGAGAGAAGTCAGGGAAGTGAATAAAGGTCGGTAGGGTGGAAAGGAGAAAGGGAGGAAGGAAAATAAAAACAAAATGAGTGAAGAAGAAGGCAAGAACGAGGAAAATAAATGACATTAAAAATGGAAGAAGGAAAACCTGAAGAAGTGCGGAAGAATAAAGGAAGAACAAATGGGAAATGCAGACAATTACAGATATGGAATTTCATTACATAGCAGTTATGCTTATTATCTAAGTAAGCCCACACGAAGATCCGAGAGTTTCCTCTACTCATGTCTTCAGTCATCAGTTGTCATTACACTTAATGACGGGCTGTTTCAGTCAACTGTCGAGATGGAATCCGAGAAAATTCAGTATAGCTTCTATGAACTACATGCTATCACAGAAAATGGCCAACTAATTTAAAATAATGAATCATCTTTTGACTCAACCATGAAAACAGGAAATTCACTGCATTCCCTGGTGACAGATAACAAATACGTCAGCAAGTGATGCATGCAATATTTCTCGTGTGGTTAAAAATAGGATATTGATTTGTGAATTATTCAAGTTAAATGCGTTGAAGTAACTACTGAAATTGCTTTTGTGACTAGGCACAAGGCAATAGGAGTGTCGAGATAATTCTTCATAAGTCATAAAAATTTTATTTACATAAAGAAAAACAGTCGTTAACCAACGGAAAAAAGATTCATCTACTAGGAGAATATCTGAATTGCTGACGGTTACTTAAGTAGTCAAGAAACTGTTTGTTGAATAGATACCGAAGGGTCATTTCCGTATGCATAAATATCCGCCATTGGACTGCATGTTGATCAAGTTAAACCTATTGCCATTGTACTGCTGTCAGAAATGTCTCAATGTTATGTTCCCCCTTATGTCTACTCCTACATGTCCGAAGAAATAATATGTCACGTGACTTTCCGCCTTCAGTTTCGTATTAGCCTACATTTCTTATTATCCATTCCCTAATACAGGTCCTTGATTTAGCAATTCCAGCCAGGTCCTCTTATATGAAGAGCAATGCCTGTGATGATGTCGTTGGTTAATACTAGTAATGGATACAAAAAAATAGTGACAAACTTGTAGGACCTAAGAAGAATTTAAGGGGTTCCGACGATGGTGTTTATCACTCAGAATTACTGGGTGTTTGCACTTTGTCAACTTAGACGTGGAATGTGATGTGGATTCCGTTGTTTCAAAACTTCCACGGAATTCAGGTGGAAGATGAGGTCCATGTTAGAGAAGTCCAAGTCTTCCATGCCTAACATGACTAAAATGTAGTTGAAAGCAGTGAGGTCTTTGAGGCTCAACAAAAATATTAGGAAGCTTCATGCAGACAAAAGAAACTGCACGGTGGTTTTGGATGAATCCAAATACAAAGCAAAGTTCAACATTTGTGAGAGCCCGGTGTTTATAAACCCTTACCAAGACATCCTGAAGTTAAGGCTGAGAGGAAAGTACTGAGCCTATTTTTCAACCATAAAACAGCGCTTCTTGCTGACCACAGCAGACAACAGAAAACCTTCACATCTATATGATCTTCCTAAGATTCACAATCCAGACATTTCCCTTAGACCTATAGTGAGTTCCATTAGTTCCTATCTGCTATATCCTAACTGGTTTTCTCTTGGTTTCTCTTGGCGTGAAAGCGGAATTCTTCTTGATGAATTTGGAACTCTTCTTACAGATGCTGAAGTATGTAAACCGTGAAACTTTCGATACCCTATTTAGCTTTTGATGTTGTTCGTTTTTTCAATGTTGTACAAATCGATGAAGCCCTACAAGTTATCAGAAATAAGCTCCATAACGATTACATATTGGCGGAACTGCCTTTCTTGAAGTTCGAAGCCGTCATGGAACTGCTGGAAGTTTGGTTGAGAACCTCATATTTTCAGGTGGACCATGAGTCCTTCCAACATAAATGTGGACTAACTATGGGGAACTCCGTCGTCCATCGTTAGCAACATCTTAATGGAGCTTTTTGAGAAATTCCCTCTTGATTTGTCTCAGGACAAACCATCTCCGTGGCTACGGTGCACTGATGACGCATCTATGGTCTGGCCTCGTGGTCTAGAACGGTTGCAAAATTTCCTCAGTCACCTCAGTAGTTCAAGAACTTCCTTTCATTTTACTATAGAAACGGAGCTAGAGAGTGGGGTTCCTTTTCTGAACGTTCTGGTCTTCAGGAAAGGCTCGGTACGGCCATTAAACTTCAGAGGAAATCGCCCACAATAGCCTATATCTCAGCTTCAAATCTAACCATCCACCGCATGTGAACCCAGGCTTAATATAGAGTTTTCTCAATAAAGCTTCGACAAATCTGCTTAATGAAATTAATAGTCTGAGACGTGATCCACAGCTCAGTGATTATATCAAAGGGTTTATTGACTCGGTTGTTAGTTGTAAGGGTAGCAGTCGTCCGAGTAAAGAGGGAAAGTTTCTGGACTCTGTGTATTGTATCTCACGAGTGATGGGTGTTTCAGAAAATTTGAAGGATGACCTTCAAAACTGAAAACACACTTAGGAGTTCAATCATGAAAACCAGGCCGGAAAGAGATCCACAATAGACGGCACAATGCATCTAGAGCATTCCTTGTGAATATCATAGAAGCTACATAGGCGAAATAGGCAGACTTCTAGCCCTGCGGCTTCTAGGAAATCAAAATTAGCCCAACATGCCTATGAAGATGGTTGTAGGATAGGAGAGGACGAAACTAGGATTTTTTAAGTTGAAAGTTAACAGCAGGTATAGAACATGCAAAGAATTAGCCCACATGAAATGGTTAACCAGTCTTATCAATCAATCCATTTTGAACATTTCTCCCATCTGGATCCCCCTTGTAAGCAACGAGGTTACCAGATCACAGAGATCAGAATGATATGGTTGAGTCTTCATGGGTTTATGCAAGATTTCAGTCAAGAGGTTTCAGTTTTAGTTCCACAGATGGCGCTAAAAGTAGGCAAAAATAGTTTCACAATTTTCTCTAATGAATCTTATACATTAGTTTTCTTGGACTTTGTTTGTGCACTACGTTTGTTACATAAATTTTCCACCTCCTTTTCTATTTTATTTTCAGGCCTCTATTTTTCTTATTCAAAAACCATACATTAACTCCGTGCAGGAGAGGAGTACTAGAGAAGCTAACAGTCACTCAGATGATCGAAAAATGTCTAACTTTCCATGGAGCACCATGGTTCATCACCGTATTCGCAAGAGTCAGGTATAAATTATGACGTTTCTCATTTTCCACGTCATCACGTTTTCGTAGCGTAGTTTGTTGAGAAGCTATGCTACAAACCAGAAGGTGGCAGGTTCAAGTTCCGATGAGGTCATTGGATTTTTTCAATTTATCTAATCCTTACAGCCGCACTATAGCCATGGGGTCGACTCAGCTTCTAACAGAAATGAGTACCAGGAATTAATTGAATAATTTTCCTGGGGAGTAAAGAGCGGCCGGTGCGTAAGGCTGACAACCTTACCGCCATCTTTGAGCCGATTGTCTAGATAATGTGGGACCCTCAACGTCTCATAACCCTATGGGCTTTCACGGCCTGTTACAAGGATAGCTTTACTTTTTTACTTTTAATTGGTTTCAAACTTAATTGAGTACTCTGTTCTTAAAATCCAAGAACCTAGTATGTTAGAAGTGGATAATTAAGTAAAATATAATTTTATGAACACATCGAAGTGATCTTGATTATAGAGTATACAGTTCTTCTTCAAAGTTTCTGTACACCTAACAGCAATTACCGATACGACAAATATGGAGGCATTACGTGATTCATTAAATACGTATAAATTTAGGTTACCATTATCTTCGTTCTGGCTCTGTAAATAACATTTCGCAATGAGAAATATTGGCAACCAATCGCAAAATTTCATGAAAGCACTGAGAATCCTAATCATTACCTTGATGTTCGGTATCCCACATTCCAGTATTTGACGGGAGTGAGTTAAAGTGTGTAAACTTTTTAAACGTCTTTTTCTAGAGAGTATCTCGAAGTAATTTGCATTATCATAAAATTCGCGGCAGGAGTTGTATTTTATTGCAGGCGAAGACTGAATGTATGTTCAGCTAATGATCATTACTAGATCGTAACTTGGATATAAATATCCCTCAAAATGTCAAAGGAAGAAATAATTAGCCAGTAAAATACGACCTACAGCTAAGCAAGAGAATAAAATTCCCATAAATATATGAATATATAACTATAGACCCAATTTATTCCTTAAAGGATATTATTTACGAAAGTATGTTTAAGAAACAAATTTATTGTGTGACGTTGTTTCTAGACACGATGTAAGTGTTTATGCAAGTTCATAAAGAATTTTTATCTTCAGACTTAAATACGCAACATTCCAAAATTGTAACGGAATGGATGATATCAGAGGGTTGAAATTATTTCTTCGTACTTACGTTCTATTGTTCATGACACTGTTCCAAATAACTGACTTTATTTAACATCTTATAGGAAAAAGTTATTGTAATAATTCTTAAATTAATACTCAATATTTCCAATGATATAAGAAGGACGATAGGAGTACAGACACGAACCTACGTGGTTTAAAAAATTTAACTATTGACAATAAAGTTTTTTAAATAACATCTAGAAACTTCTAAAACTTTACAACACCAGGAAGCTGCTATTTTTGTGAAACGTTCGACTTTATGCGTACTGTGCATTATAGGATATAAGTGTATGTATTTAAATCAAAACATCTATCGTGATGGTAGTTTCCAGTTTGTAATGGAGTTCCTTCCGAAGATGGCCCGCAAGGACCGAAACATGTAAGGGAGATAAGTTTTAACGTAGTAAAAACTTACATGTCACATTAGACGGAGTGGTTTGTATTTATAATTGTTAGTGTGACGGACCAGAATGAAACAAATAAAAAATAATTTACGTATTTGAAAGATTATTTTATCCATATAATTACGCAAATAATATATTAGTTGTAATCCTAAAATTATTTCGGGAATTATTATTTAAAATTTCAGCCTAACAACTGTATATCTCTTAAAATTGTTGGATATTATCCTCAGGGAGCTCCAGCCGTTTCCCATCCTCGGAACATTTGTCCTTGCACATTTCCGACATAAATCTGCCATCCTGTTCTCGGACTTGGATCTATCAAAATTTCGAAGACTTCCTCACGAAAGCGCAGTAAGCATACTTCATCCCACCATCCTATGTTAACAACGTTAAGTTCATTCATTCATCAGTCATCAGTCATCAGTAATCTGTCAGACGACAGGTCCACAAAAAATAACTTATTATTACGTGTATGTTTTATTTTTAATTTCTCACTGACTGCACCACTCTTAAGCCGAAATATATTCCTGTATAATTTATTTTCAAAAACTTATAATTTATGTAGGATTTGAGGTTCTCACAGCGGTGTCTATGCAGAGTATTATCTTCTGGAACATAACGCCTTGTAGTCCGTTGAATGGTAACCGACTTTCGGAGGAATATACCTCCTCCATTTTCAGGGACAAAGAATAATCCAAGCGATAAAATAACGTGAAAGCTTTGCTTTCTATTTGATTTCGCGCTGGTTTCTTGCTCGGTTTTTTCTTCGACCATGAAGATGGAGGCGATATGTTCCTCCGAAACATCGGTCGACTTTCAGCGGACTACACGTCTTTGTATCCCAGAAGATAGTATTCTTAATTTCTGATTTTCGCTCCTTCTTCTCCCCATGTGTAAAGCTGGATCACCGAGGTGACCGCTCACCTGTCTGTAGGGCCGAAGTTAATTATGGTGGTTCTTGGGCACTGGGACATTTCTGAATTTATAATTACGTAATTATAGATATTATGGTTTGTATGTGATTTTGTTTTCGTATCATTTCTGATTATCATAATTTCAGAAGGCTGTTATCAATTAGAAGACAAGTTAAATGGACTGGTTACGCAACCTACTTCCACTTAACATTAATTGGTAACGAGTAATTTTCTTGTCCATCTGGCCCCAATTCACTCAGATTCTCACTGGCTCTTCGAATGACAAGCTGAAGCATTTCATTAAGATGAGGACTGGTGCTTTTTGACGGCAAGTGGACAAAGGAGAAGTATTCTTGCAAGCTATGCAATATATAGTCGCGTGTTGACTATGTATTTTGCTTAGTGGGGGGTGGAGTCCAACTGGGTCCACTTGGCACGGCGGCCACTGATTGGCTTATTGTAGCCTGCCCNGAGGGTGATTGTGGAGCAATTGGTGGAATGAAGATTAGCAGGGGAACCGAAGTACTCGGAGAAAACCCGCCCCAGCGCCACTTTGTCTACCACAAATCCCACTTGACCAGAACCCGGGCCGCCGCGGTGGGAAGCCAGCGACTAACCGCTTGAGCTATGGCGCGACCAGTTGACTATATAACGCGGCAAGTAAATTCACGGGGGTCTCGGATTTGGCTAAGACGTTTATTGGACAATCTTTTACATTCGTAACCACAGTTATTCACAATCACAGTTATTGTTGTTGTTGTTGTTGTTGTTATTGGAGAGGGTGGGTTTCCCCATGCACTTAGACCAGATATTGGTCCATTGTGCGTCCCCCTGTGATATTCTACCAGTCTCTATACCCTACCGGTACTGGTGCGTGCCATCAGTCCCGACTCAGCCAGTGAGTTCGGCCTCTACTGGCTCAGCGGTATCTCGATGCTTCCTCCATCTATCAGAGGCGTTAGAGACTACGGTTGGGAGGAAATGTCCTGAATTTGGCTCAGAGGTCCCCTTGAGACATGAGGTTCTTTTACGTGCCGTAAAGCTACGACACGGGACCCACGGCTTAAAGTCCCTCCCGGAGGACTTGTTCCCTGAATTTTTCCACCCTTAAAAATTCGACGACCTCCGCCGGGTTTGAACCCGCGTACCTTGAGTCACGAGGTGGGAACGTTACCCCTAAACTACGGAGGCCGCTTCACAATCACAGTTACTTGCACCGCTGATCTCGGTGAAGTATCTTGATCCCTTTGTCGGATGCGAACTGGCTTCTGCTCTAGTCGGAGCTACACTAGAAACTGACTGGTCTCGTCGAAGCTGGACTATTATAACGTGCACTCGGACTGAATGGAGCGCACCATGCAGGAGGCTTTGGTTTCGCCCGCTGTTATGCAACAAACCTCTTCATGTCCCTTCATCTCCGGGGAAACGCTTTTGTTGTTTAAGCGATTCATAGGCAACGCCATGCTGATATTCCGTTCCCACTGAAGTACACATGTTTATCGCAGCCGTTGTCATGCAACTGTCTCGAACAGTTAGTTGCTTAAGTTTGTTTGCTTTCGGATTCCAAGGCGTTGCAGCGTGACGCTGGTCGTTGCCTAGGAAATCAGCCCTGATCTCCTCAGCCATCCCGGTTGGCCGCACGCCACAGTACTATCATTGTTAAATTATATCCATTCCATGGAAGCAGAAAGTTTGAATGCTTGTGTAATTTATTCTAAATTATTATACTCGTTATTAAAATTTGGTTTGAGACTCCTTTGGTTAACCAGTTTTAGATAACTTTTCCGTAAAACCTGAAACTGTCTTGGCAAGGGAAAAAGGTGTAGAATAGCGTAGTTGGTTTAGGCATCAAGTTATAAGCCGGAAAGTCGCGGGTTCGTTTCCCGCTGAGGCAATTATATTTTTTAAGTGACCTAATTATTCCAGCCGCACTATGGTCCTGTGGTCGACTCAGCCTTTAACAGAAATAAGTACCAGGAATCTTCCTGGGGATAAAGGGAGGCCAGCACGTAAGGCTGACAACCTCACCACCATCTGTGAGCCGATTGTCTAGAAAATGTGCGAGCCTCGATGTCTCACAATCCTGTGGATCCCCACGGGCTGTTGCAGGGATAGCTATAATTATTACCTTACAATGGTGTGGATTTTTAGTGAAAGTCCATGGCCGCGTAATGGCTACAATGGAAATTGTTGAGTTGCAACAGCGACACATCGAATACAAACAGACCGTTGCGAAGGAGAGTACCCGAGGCAACGGATTGCCGGACACGTGAGTTTGGAATAGGCACTTCCATGATAACGCAAAGAACAGGGAGCCGTTGCATAGACAATGCAGAAGCAACGAACGCATCTCCCCGGAAATGAACTACACAGAGTTCGTTGCGCCAGTTACGTAACAGCGGACAGTAGAAACGAAAGAGTGAGGAATGGTATCCGGTAGCCAGTCCGCAGAACACCTACATAAGCCAAGACAGCAAGAGGCCAGCAAAAAAGACAGCAAGATGTCAGTATTGGGATAGCCGTTGCCGAAGACAGTTGATATCCAACCACGGCCAAGGATAGTCGAGACGTCGCATTGTAGTACTGGGCCAGAAGTCAAGTGATATTGCAAGTGCTAATAATTGTAAGGTGTGTAAGTGAGAGTGTCCAATAAAGATTCGCTAAATCCGAGACCCACGTGAAGTTATTTGTCGCGTGACATACCCAACACATGATAGTATATTACAGTTTGAGACCAATATTATTAACCATGATATGTATACAGTGGCCGTCTTGTAGTGCACTCAATTTCACCTGTCACTTCACAACATGTTTCGGCAACATAGTGCCATCATCAGGTATCCCAATTACGTCAATGTATTGCATTGCTTGCCCTCATATATTTTTACAACACCATTTAAAAAGTATTTAAAAATCCGTATTTGTCAACTATGATAAATTTACACTCGGTAAAACTTGTTAAGATAATTCATCTTATTTGCCTTAATTAAAACTTGCATGTGGTTCGTTTACTATGGGGTCGTTTTTCTTATTTTCTGTATAAACCGCGTCTTTTGATGTGTGTTCTCTTCTTAGCTGCGACTGTTGTGGATGAAAATCAGTGCAACAGGACGCTAAAATATAATAATATTATTAAATGTAATTTTATTAAAGTTAGGATTAAATGACTATCACCATACGTATACTGGTGATACAGCCACAGTTCTTTTAAATAATAATAAGTTTTTATTTTTATCTTATCCGTGTTCTCTACCAATATTGGTCCCTCACAGTCTCACTATATCTCCGACAGCCGAGCCTGGACAACTGTGTAAAACTTGGCGCTATGATTCTGGTAGACAGTTGGACACACTGGGAAACGTCTTCGCATACGGACAACTGTCGAGCAATCCCCGTTCTTTCGTTCCCTGACAATCGGTCCTGATGTTTAAGTAATTTTATTGTTATTGTCGCAACAATTTGAGAGGCTGTAATGTTGGTACGTGTACTGCTAACCAAAGGGACTTACGGATTACACCTTTAAGATGAGGTTATGTTCCGTTATACCGAGTTTCATAAAGATTAGTTGAGGCATTAAAAAAATTAATAGGGACGATACGTATGCAGACACACACACAGCATGATGATCTTATAAGCCTACATTATTTTTTCAAAATAAGGAAAATGAGCTAAAAACTGAAAGTAAATAACTACCTAACGTAAGTGAACCCAGCCTAATTGGAACCCAAGGGAATTCAACTCAGCACGATGTAACACAGCTCAACGTAACTTAAATTTATCTGACCTCACTAACCAAGTGTAAAGTAACCAAAATTTATATTCCACAAAAGGAGTGACTTCTTTGAACAGTTTAATAATTCTAAATTGTACAAGAAACATTCTGGTCTCATGGAGTTAGTTGGTCAGAAAATTATTGTAATATATATTTTCCGTAATTTCTGAAACAAGACGGCATAATTAATTAATATGCCAACTCTCAACATAGTAGACATGAAAGCGCCTAAATCAGCTATGCAAGAAGCTGCTCAACTAGCATAAAAGTTCCACGTGAGGTAGCTATTTATTTACAGAAAGAATCCTTCTCCTTGGCTCATTATAAGCTGGTTATCCCATTAAATCGTTTAAGGAATGAAGGGGTTTCAACTTAACTACATTATTATAAAGTAATTTGCTTAACTAAACACACAGGACGAGGCTAATTTCATTCCAAGGATGTCAGGCTTCTAATCCTGCAGCACTATATTCGTATCTGTGGTTTTTTTATACAAAATGATCACGTGTTTTTTACATTTTATTAAATACATATGATTGGACGAATGAATAAAAATGCTTTGGAAGCACAACACTACTTTCATAGTTGGCAAAACAGTCCTTTTGAGCCATAACTTTTCTTAGAAGGTTCTGCTACATTTGCCAATTCCGTCATGAGTTAGACCATTCGATTTTCACTCTTTGGACTTCGCAAAAATATTTTTTTTTACAGAATAAGGTCGTCAGTCTTGATACAACACCCAGCCTGGAGGACCAGGTCTCTGCATTTATGTCCCCTTGTGACGGGGCGGTCCAGCTCTACCCCAAGGCGCCGGATTCTCTTTCTATCGCCTTCAGTGGATAGATTAAAATGCCTTAGTAGTGCGTACGGAAGTGACTGATGAACTGCAAACCTAGTAAATAACGTAACCTCATGACAGTAGAAACCAAAGTTTCAGCATCGTTGGTAACAAAATCAGTCATTGGAATGATAACGAACCAGTACTAACAAATTCCACCCTTCTACGTCACAACATAATAACTTAACATCTATTTCAATATTATCGCATTGGACTCCCAAGTATCCACTATGCAGACTGATAACTCATAACAAGTCGGTACCTAGTTTAGTTACGTATTTTAGTTTCTCGGGGTGGGTGAGACTGAGTCCATTTTGCACGTCGACCACTGGTGGTTGTGGAGCAATTAGTGGAATGAAGATTGGCAGGGGAAACCGAAGTGCTCGGAGAAAACCTGACTCAGTGCAACTTTGTTCATCACAATTCTCTCGTGACTTGAGCCGGCTCGAACCCGGACCACCCTGGTGAGACGCCGGCGACTAACCGCCTGAGTTATTGCACAACCATAAGTCGGTGCCTAGGTACTCCTTGTCTTGTCAATCTAGCCACGTGTCCAGCTTACCACATCCTCCTAATATTGGATGTCATAACGTATAAAGAGACTGGTAAAAATGATAATGGGCCGAGTTATGAAATATATTGAAATGTCAAGTTACTTCATTCTTCTTAGATCCAAATATTTTCCTTGCCATTTAATGACAAATATTTATATTATTCCCTTAAATCTAGGATACCGCGTTTCATAATTGCACAAAAATCTAGTGAAAATGTTCATTTTAGAAGACAGTACATAGAAGACCAACTAATTAAATAAATAAATAAATAAATAAAAAATCCATGGTAATATTCTTTTTCAACCAATTTCTTGAAACTTTCAAGGAATTCTCACTTATTTAAGAGTTATATAAGGACGATTCCAGTAGCTGGATATGCAGAGTGGAATGGTAGGATGATCAGAAAAATAAATTGAAATGTATACGAAAAACATGGTCATGTCCTAATTTGATTTACAGCCCCGTAATTTGCTTGGGCTCTCTGAATAAATACACGGAACCCCTCATTCAGGACAGCCAATGCTCTGCCCGGGATATGTAACCGAGTACCTCTCGGCTATAAGTTAGAAGTGGTACAGTTAGAGCCAAATTATTTGGTTACCAGATTCTTTATCAAAGCGATCTTAAAAACTTGCTGTTGGACCTCAAACTGAAGAAGTTCAATCAAATTCCTTAATTATAAATATTTGCCTTAGCATCAGTGTTAATGTTATCCTCCACTTTCTGCATTTATCTATCTAGTGCTTTAAGGTGAGATATTTTACCAAAATAATATTTCATCCTTGCATGCTACGTGTTCATCTCATCTCAGCATCAGATGCTTAATTGTTCTAACTTTAATACGAGTATATGAAGATTACAGAGAGTGGAGATCTCGTTAGAAACATCATAACAAGTGAGAAAGAGATGGACATATGATTATAAACGGAAACATTCTGCGAAGTAATTAAATTTAATTTCCTGTCTGTTTCCAGTGAAGTAGAAAGGTAATATAATACACATTACGCAAATAAGAAATCAAATTATCCAGTTTCACTGTGACATCAGATAAATCTGCAGTAAGAGCTTTTACAAGATGCGATATTCAATCCTGAGCTTAAACCGAATAAGGGAAATGAAGGAAAAATATTTTAGAGAAGGAACTGACGGTAAGCAGCATGCAGTACCGTACGTCGCAATTGTAGTAATTAGTATTTATGTTTATACTATTGTTGTCTGGATAGCGGCCTCCGTAGTCTAGGGGTAACGTTCCCACCTCATGACTCAAGGTACGCGGGTTCAAACCCGGCGGAGGTCGTGGAATTTTTAAGGGCGGAAAAATTCAGGGAACAAGTCCTCCGGGAGGGATTTACGGCACGTAAAAAATCCTCATGTCTCTAGAAGACCTCTGAGCATAATTAGATAAAAAGTTTCCCTCCCAAGTAGTTTCCACTGCCTCCAGTAGATGGGGAAGTATCGGATACCACTGTCTGTAGAGGGGCCGAACTCGCTGGCTGAATCTCGACCAGCAGACCGGCTGTCTTGGTTAAGATTTCACTATTTTCTCCAGCGTTATCACCAAAACACAGGAATATAGTCCTAATCAAGTAACAGCAGTTCCTTCCCACTGGGTGCTGAGCATGTGGGCCCTGTGCCATGTTCAGGGTGTTCCAGGTTTGAATCTTGGACCGAAAATTGGTTACACTGAAGAAATTAACTGGAGATTTAATTCGGATAATACTTCGTACCATTCAGTTCTGAAACTTTTGCCTCCTCGCCTACTGTCTAAAGACTAAAAAAATAGAATCTAAACAACTATAATTTTGCCTGTAGTTCTGTATGAGTATGGAACTTGATTTTTGAAATTAAGGGAGGAACGTAGAGTGTTTGAGACCAGGTTGCTGAAGAAAAAATTTGTACCGAAGAGAGATGAAGTGACGGGAGGTTGGAGAAAACTACATAATGAGAAGCTTCATAACTTGTACTCTTCGTCCAGTATAGTTAGAATGATCAAGTCGAGGAGGATGATATGAGCTGGGCATGTAGCACGTATGTCGAGAAGAGGAATGCGTAGAGGATTTTGTTGGAAAATCAAGAAGACAAGAGGTCAATAGGAAGACACAGACGTAGGTTGGAGGATAACATTAAGGTAGATCTTATAAAGATAAGACGGGGTGGTGTGAATTGAATTGATCTGGCTCAGGATAGGGGCCAGTGGAGGACTCTTCTGAAGACAGTAATGAACCTTCGGGTTCCGTACAATGTTGAGAACTTCTTGGGTACTTGCGCAACTGGCGGCCTTTCTAGAAGGGTTCAGCTCCATGATGTTAGTTATTTATGGCTATTTTTCCTTGTGCTCCTTGACAAAGCTCAGTAAGCTATTTTACGTCACTTAATTTCCTTTCACATTTTTTCCAGATCACCATTAGCAGTTACGTTAGCAGCCGGCGGTCTTGCGCTTCTGCAGCTGGAAAGGAATAATTAAATAAACTTAAATGCAAAAGACTTTGTTTGAAATATCGAATCCAGTAGAAAACACGCATCTTTTGTATAGCCGAGATATCATTTTTGTATACTCCTGAAAGAAGGGAAATTGATCGTGGAAATTATACAGACACATAAACTGTCGGTTTTGATAAATACCCTTCAGGAAAGAGCGGCAAATTTAATAACATATCCTCATACTTTGCTCCTAAGGCTCTTAGACACACAAATCTTTCGAGAAATGAGAAGAAATATCAAGACATGTGAAGTGATCACCTTTATCATTGCATTTATGGCGCAATAACTTAAAAGGATAATGAAGGGTTGTAAAAGTTTTGGACTCTCTATACCTACACCTAAATTAACTAAGAGCCGTATAATTCCATTTTATTCTTTTGAAACCCTCTGTTTTAACTAAATATATAACAGGTTGTTAATATAATTTCATAGCGAGAGAATACAATTTTGATCAGTCTTTCCTGGTCAGATATTATTCACCACACGACCTTGCATATCAAAGTGGGGAGGAACTAGCTGTCTGCTTCTATTAGCACCCCTCGCACGACGGCTTGGGCCAAAGGCGTAGAGTTTATAAAATTTTAAGTTTTGAACAGCATAACTTTTCACAGAGAATTAGGCCCTCAGGTATGTTCCGAATCAGAATTAATTGTGAAGCTATGTATCTTATAAACATTTCATAATATTCCTTATGAAGGGTCTGCCCTTCACCCATGCAGGAAAAAAAACTAAGAAAGAAACCGACCTACATTTGTACCCCAAGTTGGATTTGAAGGCCTTAGGCAAAGAGGCCACTGTGATGCAGTGAATACTATTTTTCTCGCCGATGTGAATCCACTTTGAATATTTCAAGCTTAAAATTCCCGGGAAACTACGAAGTAAATAGTCGATGCTTATGAGACTCCACGTAAAAATAACTCCACTGATGATCACGGCGTTGCCATATGAGTTTAACGTAGTGGAATATAGGGTGTTGCTGTATTTGACCAACTCCTTTGAGCAAGAACTCTGCTAAGATTCTCTGCTAAGCTGGTACCTGGAATGAGGCAATACGAAATACAGAAGTACCCTTACAGATCCTGTAAGATTTCCTTGGAAAGATTTGTATCTGTTAAAATTACGAATACGGCGAGGAGAAAATTGTTAATTCATTTACTTACTTATTGAACTGAGCCCTTCTAGAGAAGCTGCCAAATCTGCAGCTACTCATGAATTTCCCAGCATTTTGTAGAACTCGAAGGTTGATTAACGTGTTCATAAGAGCCCTCCACTGATCCCTATCATCATCCAGATCAATCTAATCTATATCATCCCATCCTATCTCTCTAGGATCCATTTGGATATTGTCCACCCACAGACGCCTTGGTCTTCCCAGAGGTCTCTTTCCTTCTGGCTTTCCCACTAATATCCTATATGCATACCTCTTCTCCCCCATTCGTGCCACATGCCCTGCCCACCTCATCCTCCTTGACTTTATCATTCTAATTATACTTGGAGAAGAGTACAATTTATGAAGCTCCTCATTATGCAGCTTTCTCCAACCTCCTGTCACTTCATCCCTCTTCGGTCCAAATATCCTCCGCAACACCCTGTTCTCAAACACCCTCAGTCTATGTTCTTCCCTTAATGCCAGAGACCAAGTTTCACACCCAAACAGAACCACAGGCAAAATTGTAGTTTTGTATATTCTAATTTTTATGTTTTTGGACAGCAGACGAGAAGACGAAAGGTTCCGAACTGAATAGTAGCAAGCATTACCCGAGTTCAATCTCCTCTTAATTTCCTCCGGAATCAGGTTTCGATCTGTTATGGCTGTCCCCAAATATATGAATTATGCCACATTTTCAAAACATCTGTTTCCTATCTTTATGTCATGATTTTAACCTACACAAATATAGAACACTATTTAATATATACGTGTCTGTTATCGGCGTAATTTATCGTATACAAATATTACTTTATAATAATCACTTTAACCAAGCCAATATATGGACAGTCCCTTAAATTTACTGATATCGATTTTGATTTAAAAGCTTTAGATAATTCTAAGACAAAGCTATCATCTGGTAAATATGGTGTAAGGCACATTAGTTTAAACGTTATTTATTGACTCATGAAATTCATTAGCCAAAGGCAAAACAAAATTCCAATTATTCTCTTCGATCAGTGAGGTTCATTATTTATTTCATACATATATGTAAATACGGTATAAACCTCCATAATTCAGTATTCCAGGCTCTAGTTACATGGCTGAATTCTGCTAGAAGCAAGTATTGACTGCATATCGATTTTTCTGCAAGTGCCAATTGTTATATAAAATAAAATCTGCCTATTTAAAGTAGCTTCTAGCTTTCACAAAGTCCCGACAGTTAGAAAACGAAGGAATGGTAACGAAACCCAGGGCTCTGGAAACTGCACTGCTCTCTGTGTGCGTCCAGTGTTAAGTGTGAATATGAACCGACAGTGCACAGGAGTCCACCCTCTAACGACTAACTTTTATCGGTCTCTTAATAAACTCGCTGTTTCTGTATGTGTCAATCGATTCTAGTTACCACGTGGAAGTGACGCTACTCTTGAAACGAATGTTTGCAGTCGAATTTATTATTATTCAATTCGTTTTGGCTCAAATTTTCTTTTTCACATGGAACATGAAGCTTAGGACCTGTTAGGCGTGTATATCTGATTCCTACTGCGAAGAGCAGGCAATGGTATATTTCCCAACAGTGAAGAAAACTGACTTCTTGAAATACTCCTTCTGAAGGCGCTAATTTATGAAAGTATTGCCACATAGTACGTGTGACTCTAGACGGGATGGATTGGTGAACTGATTTATTTACCATTTACACACACGACTGGGAACTACAAGCATTTTCAGCGCTACTGCTAATCTTCACAATTCACAAATCACCACAACACCCTCGAAGCCTTTTCCAGCCTCTTATAACTTCACCAGCCTTCCCCTGGCAACGGCTTCTAAGAGTGGAGCTTCTTCAGCTGCATCCGCTCAAGTTCTTTCCTCACATACACGCTTACAGAACTGAACCGACAATAACCTTGTCCGTTGCTTATAACATCTCGGCACGGACCACGCAGGAACTACGTTTCCGGAAGTACTGCTATTGTTGCTCGTCGATTCGTTGTTGTGGAGGAGTGTTTGTTTGCGACTATTACCTAGTAGCGGCTCGCGGTCATTGCATAGTAATGGCCATATAAACTAGAGTATTTTATACCTAACGAACGGCGAAGTATGGAGGGAACAAGAATGTAATATCCCAAACTAATATATGCATAATGTGCCAGTCTTCGCTTAAAGGTTTAGAAGAAGAGCAAGAGGAGTCCGAATTTCTACGTCTGTAATTTCTCAGAAATTTCGCCGTCGAATTTAGGAGCTAAGCTGGCTGTCGCGAGAGTAATTCCTTTGTCTAAATTGAGAGTTCGACTCCTTTCTCAGCCTGCAGAGGGAACGGAAGGAAATGAAATGTAAACAATCGAAAATAAAAGAGTCAAGATATTTTTACATTGCAACTGTCGCCGCTATGTCTTTAAGGCATTCTATTCACAAACCTACATTTCAGCAGAGCATTTAATTTTATCAGTGAATGATTAATTCGTCCTCTATATATCACCCGTAAGTTCATTTCCAGGGACGTTCAACAAAATTCTTAAAATGAAAACAATTTTTTCAGTTAGATTACCAATGGCCAAAGAGAATTGAAACCACAGTTATGTATTATTATCTATAAAATTAAAATGAATTACAATAATTTAGGTCTAAATTACGCTCATAGATATCAGCGTAGTCCATTTGCTTGCAATTTCCATCATTTAATTGTTGGTATTATGGGAATGTTAAGGTTTTCCCTCATTACTGTCTGACTCGTCTGTTACATTGTACGAGTATTCTTCTGCCTTGTCCCGTAGTGATTAGTACATGTTTGGTCATGATGCTAGACTGGTTGATTCAGTCATTCAGTCAGTTTAGTAGTGCCACAGGATACAGGGATGTCACTACAAGGACAAGACAGGGAATAGAAGGTAACAGACGAAGTTTATAGATTATGTGATTAGACTGGCTGATCCATCAGTGTACTGGTACAATAGTATATACTATAAACATTGTCACGATTTTGGGTTGTTGCGTGTAACTTATAGATGGGTTTTGATTGGACGAATGGATTTACAGACGATACAGCTCTTGCTGACCTACACACTTTACAGTTCACCGTTACACGCGTATTATGACTCTGTCTTCACAAGTCGTATCCTGGCAACGGATTTATAACAGTCTCACTGTCACTTCAAATCACACATGTAGTCTCCTTTTCATAGCCTAATTCGTTCCTTGCCATTATTCTGTAACTGCAGGCTCAATACAATTCCTCTGCTCCCAAGCTCATACAATGGCAGAATCGCGTCTCGAAACTCGACTACATTCTTCTCAACCTAAATCGTCTTTACAGCCACTTTGCACAGACCACGTAGAAAGCACAATATCTGTATTGTCGGGAAGGCGTGTTTACAGCGCCGTTGTATAACAACGGAAGTTACTCGATATTTTCTTGCATATTCATTGCCACGGGAATGTGTTTAGAGTCGTTCCCTAACAATGAACGTCTATTCTCACTTCGTTATCCCGGCTTCCGAGCGTCATGTCACAATAGTGTATGGTAGCGTCATGTGATGTTGCATTTCCAATTTTGTTCCTTTCCGTCAAGTGACGGAAATAATTACAATTGTCTGTACACTACACACCCATTACAATACAGTAAAATACAACACAGCTTACGGATCAGTCATATTCTATCTAGTTCATCAATATTCACCAATCATCGTTATTTTCGACTATGTATTGTCTGAAATATTGATAGCGCCGGGAAGTAAACCAAAGTAATNTCCGAAACGTCGGTTAACATCACATATACACGGTGCCAAATCCCAGAAGACTGCTTTCTTCATAGTCACCGCTGTGAAAGCCTTAAATCTTAATAGAGATTAAATTGCATGTTGTGAAGTATGGCTCGCCTGCTTTCTGAATAGAGTTGTCAAGGTACTATTCCCGTGGTACAATTCCGATCCACGTAAGGCAAGAAAGAGAAGTATCGAGAAATCTTCGAGTCACTGTCCAGATTTCGAATCAGAGACGATGAATGGTAGCCGTCGATAATCTGCAATGAGGTGGGAGGATTGTTCACAGACAGACCAGTGTACAGCACGAAAAACGGCAAGTGCATCATGATATGTGAAAGCATTTGTTTGGTTTGTTGTGGGCTGTATAGGAAGGATGACCCAGGCGGGGGTTAGGGTCGGTTCACTAAACGCCAGAAATCATTCAGCAAAGTAGATTTCTTAGTTTTTCTTCAGCTCATCACAGATTAAATTCAACCCGTCCCGACTTCACAGACATTTACAGAATGACTCAACTGTATACGAACAAGACTCCGATTTGTACCGAACATCAATTCGAGTCTGTCTCAGCCCACCCCGCAGAAGTAAATTAACCGTGCATTTCCTGCAGTCATTCATTAACTAATAAAAGTTTATTTTCTTTTCCATAACTCTGTATAGCGGTAGCCGAGCGGTCTAAGCTGTGCACTGTCTTCGCTCGCTCGGAAGCCGGGATCATGGGTTCGAATCCCACTCAGGGTATGGATGTTGGTGTGCGTTTTTCTGTGTTTGTGTACAGGTAGAGGCCTTGCGACGAGCTGATCACCCGCCCAAGGAGTCCTACCAAATGTGTAAGATTGAGGAAAACCGAAGTGAACGGAGAAGTTCATGGAGGTAGGCCTAGGCCCACTGGGGCTGTAGTACCAAGGAAAAAAATCCTGTATAGATCCATTTTGTCCATTTTAATTTTGTTACGGGAAGAATGTAGGTTAATAAGTTCATCGCATTACTGTGTGTCTACAAGCTCCCACCTTTCAACTATTCAACCAACTGGCTGCCGAGTTGTCTTTGTGCTTAATTAAGCACCATCCCATGAAGACATATTGTGGAGTAGAGATTTAGCTCCACTTATTCTCAACCTCGGCAGTGGTTGGAGTTGAGTTTTCAGTTTGAAGCCCTGGCGGCTTTAGCCCCAAGAGAAGGGCTCCTGATAACCATTAGATAAGAAAATGAGGGGGCCTCAAAAGCTGTTTGACACTGGAAAACAGAAAAATCTGTGGTTTCTACTATGAATCATATCCCGAATCCTCTGTCATCTAGATCGGTCAAACTCTGTGAGATGCAGTCGGCTAATTCTTTTTTGTTTATAAAACTAGGGCCTGGTATAATTGAGGCCAAGGGCCGGTGGTTGAGAAACACTGATCTAGCCCGTAAGTAGTAGGACTGCCGAATCAGACAATGGGTCCTTTACACGTACCTTTCATTTTCTGAAATTCAGAAATGCGAGATGATCTTTCAAAACTACGTCATATAACTTCATCGATCCTTAAGTAATATTACGGAGGAAGCAAAGCTGCCGAAGCGGGACACTGACCGCTCACTTTCATCCACTAAGAATGTCTAGAAAACATACGGTATTTATACTTCTTCCACGTCCATATACGCCTTTTGTGGCATGATGCATAAGTTCATTTGCCACGTCACATTCCTTCTTTAAACTATGCAATCACAAATAATGATGTCCAGCATGCAGATGAGAAAAATGATAAAATATTTCTTTCTCCATCTTCTTTCCTCATATACTCTTCGTCGTCTTTGATTATTTAATTCCCGTCCTACACTTCCGCTTCCTCATTTTTCTCACAATCCTCCTCTTCTTTCCTTTCTGTTTCTTCTTATTCTTTTTCTCACCTTCTTCTTTTACTTTCTCCTCTTCCTCCTTATACTTCTCTTTATCCTCTCTCTTCCTCCTTATACTTCTCTTTATCCTCTCTCTTCCTCCTTATACGTCTCTTTATCCTCTCTCTTCTTCCCACCTGCCTGAACAGCTTATGATACATTACTGTTGCCGGAGTGAACATCAACGGCTTGCAACTTCTGACACCTGCACGGTCGTGCGGTTCCGACGCTCAGACTGTACGATATGACTAGAAATAAATATCGTGCGTCCAGTGTCTGAAAGGGGCACTGTGAACGTACATAGGCGGCGCGATGTGAAGAAGCGCTTAATGGGCTCTGCTGCACAGTAAATATGACTTCATCCATCTTTCCTGGCTACTGATCTGCCATGTAATCAAGGGGGAAGGGATCAAGAATTATTTGAGGCTTTCTCATGAACTAGGATGCAGAGATAAAAAAACGTCCACCGAAGACATGAATTATTGTACCATTATCTTGTACAACACATTTACACCCGACGCCGTTTGACGCTGTTGTGCAGGGCCGAACATTAAAATGTATCTAATATTACTTTTCTTTTCTTATTAACTTTCCCATACATCGAGCAACATTTCTTTTCCGGGACAAATAACCAGTTGGGCTCTGAATAATTTCGACTTTTAAAAATGTCGGCAAAAGAATACTTGTCTCTTGCCTCTTCTTTGTTAAGTATAATTATTTTCGACACAGTAAAATTATACTCTACAAACGTAAAATCTTTTGTTGATAAATACAACACAGTATGGAAAGTTTATAGTACCCATATGTCTAAACCCCTTCAGATTAATGTTTCACTTCAACACATCAACAGTCAATAAAATTTTAATTTAGCAGTAACGTGTCTTAAACTTAGGGGGTACTTGCTTCAAATCTCAGCCGGAGGGCTCCTGAAGCTTACCCGGATGGATATTTTGGATGTAAGAATAACGCCTCCTGTTCTACAGTTCCTCTAACTTTAAAAGCTGTCAGTAAAGTGAAGTAGTAGAGATCTCAGTAGTATACTGAGGTAAGCGGGCAAATGCATGTTCCGCTCGCGTTCAGCCTTGGAGAAGAGACCAGATGCCCATCATATACGAGTCTGACTGAGGCCACAATTCTACCTAGAATTGAATTCTACACGACCAGCTCATAAATATTTGCCTTACTGATTAGGCTACGCCAACGGAATTAGAATAATGCAAGTCACGATTCCGGAATCGAGAGGAATGGGCCAGTAAATGGTGTAGAATTGAATGAATATATAAACAAGATACTTTTATGATTATGTTTTCAATACACAAACAGACGGCGAGTCTAGTTTCGAAACAGTGTCATATGAAGAAGACCGCGCCATAGCTCAAGCGGTTAGTCGCTGGCTTCCCACCGCGGCTGTCCGGGTTTGATCCCAGCTCTGGTCAAGTGGGATGTGTGGTGGACAAAGTGGCACTGGGGCGGGTTTTCTCCGAGTACTTCGGTTTCCCCTGCCAATCGTCATTCCACCAAATTCTCCGTCATCATAATCACCCGAGGCAGGTACAATAGGTCAATCAGTGGCCGCCGTGCCGAGTGGACCCAGCTGGACTCCACCCACCCCAATAAGGGAAGTAAAAGAAAAAAAAAGTTATGAAGAACGAAGATGTGAAATATTTGACTCCCCCTTTAATTTCAACGGATCTTTACAATAGAATGTTAGAACGGTCTGATGTTCAACCGCCCTAATATAGCGGCCAGTTCTGTTCTGTAAGATTTGAGGTTTTCACTGTGAAGAATGCCGGCTTCTGGGATGTGGCGCCGTGTAGATCTTGTGTGAACCGACGTTTCGGAGGAATGTATCGCCTCCAATTTCAGGGTAGAAGGAAAAATCCGCGATCGAGGAACTAGCTTGAGCAGGTGGCTGCAGACTCTGAAGATGGAGGCGATACTTTCCTCCGAAACGTGGGTTTACAAAATATCTACACGGCGCCCCATCCCAGAAGACGGCATTCTTCAATTCTGTTCTATTGCGCATTCCCGTTAATCATTCCATGAGCAACCCTGCAATTGAATGAACTGCCATAGAATTTTATGAGAGTAAATTTCAAGGGGCCGATCACGGTAGCCGAGCGGTCTAAGGCATGTACTGTCTTCGCTCGCTCGGAAGCAGGGATCATGGTTTCGAATCCCACTCAGGGCATGGATGTATGTGTGCGTTTTTTTTGTGTTTGTGTACAGGCAGAGACCTTGCGACGAGCTGATCACCCGCCCAAGGAATTCTACCGTATGTGTAAGATCTAGAAAAACCGAAGTGAACGGAGAAGTTCATGGAGGTAGGCCTAGGCCCACTGGGGCTGTAATGCCAAGGAAAAAAAAATTCAAGGGGGCCTGTCATGATAGCCGAGCGGTCTAAGGCGTCCACTGTCTTCGCTCGCTCGGAAGCCGGGATTGTGGGTTTGAATCCCACTCAGGGCATGGATGTATGTGTGCGTTTTTTTTGTGTTTGTGTACAGGCAGAGACCTTGCGACGAGCTGATCACCCGCCCAAGGAATTCTACCGTATGTGTAAGATCTAGAAAAACCGAAGTGAACGGAGAAGTTCATGGAGGTAGGCCTAGGCCCACTGGGGCTGTAGTGCCAAGGAAAAAAAAGTTGAAAGGGGCAAGTCGCAAGTGGCGATACGTGATTCTGTTCAGAGACTTGTAATATCAAACTTCATTAGTTATTGTTATAATATATTGAGAATATTTATCCAGATTCCGTTACAGATATGTACGGTGTCGCATACTTTCACTTTCATATAATAAATTTAACTGCAAACAAAACAATATTGTGGTTGTTTCATTTCGTACTGCCGAGGAAATTTTAGTGTCAGCTATGTGATTGAAGTATACGTAGTTATGCGTTATAGAAAATTAGTGTTCTCGAGCTGAAAATAGTAACAAAATATTCACTATGATATCTTTGTGTCATGTTGTGGAATTCATACAGATGTATTATATCGTACCGTCATCACACATGAAAAAATGTTGGTTATAAATTGTAATGTTAAACATGATACATGTGACGTATACAGCTACAGGCAAAAGTGGACACTGATGACCAAATTGATGGAAAAGTGTAGACGGTAAATTGTTACGTCCATTATGTTGAACGTAACAATAATATTTTGGGCGATAAACTGTGGCATACATTGTACTGTATGTACAATAACGTCCATGTGCAATATTGGTTGTGTGGTAACGGCCATTCTCATTACACATGTTTGCCAGCGAGGAAAAATCTATCCCAGCACTAAATAAAAGCCGCGACCAGCAAATATTTGCTTGTGTTATTGTGGTCGGTGTTCCCGCTAAGTTGCGCCCTGGACGCTTTCCGAAAATGGCTGCCCCACGCCGGCATGTGTAAGCCAACCAAATTGCTGTTCAGATGACAACATGGCTCGCGCATTTGCATCCCCGACTTAGAGGGAACGTTGATTTTGGTCTATCTTTTGATTTTCTGTGTTGGCATTTATATTGAACATGTCAGAATAACAGAGCCTGCATCTTATTTAAAAGACGAGAATATCTGCACATTTTCAACGAGCAGTACACAACTGCTCCTACTACTACCACCGCCAACATTGGAATTTCTACTGTTATCAGTGGTGATGGTGGTGGTAGTTGTAGTAGTAGTAACATTATCAATAATCAAGATTTCAGTCGAGTTTCACTTTATTAATCTGGCAACACTGTAACTAAAAACAACGGCCTTTACAGCTGTCACCATAATGTAAATATAGAGTGAGTAGACATATGTTTCTCCTCCAACATTCTATAGTTCCAGGTCTCCTCTCTTTGCCCTCTGAACTCCTGCTTCAATGTCCCTTTATAATCCGCAGTTTCCAAGGAAATGTTTCGAATTATGGCGCTGCAAAAACAGAATGCCGAAATTATGAGGCACTACTGTTGTTATGTGTGCATTAGGCCTATATAAAAGAAGAAGGAAGCCTGCGTATCTCACTAACTTCGGTGTGTTTAAACACGCCATGTACTCGTATGCAATGTAAACTTGTAATTTACAGCAGCCCCAAAATGATAAAGATTTCACTCCATGTTCCTAAGTGTCATGGATGGACGCACTCTGTAACACCTCCAGTGTGGTCATGTGAACATTTATGTTGTGCAGTTTTACAGAAAGAAAAGTGTTTTTAAGAATTGGTTGCTAAATATTGTTGGCTCCTTCTGATAATTTTTAAAAGTGATTATACTTATTTGACTTAGCGCTCCCCCCCCCTTCGTCTCTCCTTTGTTATATGTTTGACTTTCCAATTTATTTATTTACTATAGGATTCTGACTATGGTGTATAACACAAAGAGATATTGGGTTTTCGGACTTTATCCATCGTCCTGGATCACTCCAGTGATTGAGGCTAGCTCTTTCTAAGGGACCCAACAGAATAGGTGTTTTCCCTCACCTGAGGACGGAAACAGATCCAGTTTCCGAAACGTCGTGTTTTTCTTAGTTATCTTAAAACCAGGACGATGGATAAAGTCCGAAAACCCAATATCTCTGCAATTTATTTATGTTCACAATTAATTATAAAAATATTGAAGGCGCTTGTAGACATTTGGAAGTATTCCTTGAGCAGGGTATGTCTGTCAACACGAACATTTCGGCCGGATCTTTTTCTGTTCGAAATTTAGCACTTATAGAAATGCGCACTTGTTTGCTTCATATTTTCTTTATGAATGGTATCTTTGCTGCAGAGGTCATGTGATTTCGTAGAAGTGAGAATATGATCATGACGGTAAGTAGAATTTAGGAGTTTGTAACGATATCGCAACTGGTTCTCCAGTTCCTGTCACCAAAATTCCATGGAGAGACTAAGGAACTTGTTGCTAAATTAATCTATATGTTGAAATTCCTCTCGGAAGACTAAATAAAATTATATCTCTACCATCTCACAGGCGAGAATTCAATCGGCATTATATTTCAGCCAAGGCCGCGCCATAGCTCAAGCGGCTAGTCGCTGGCTTTCCACCGCATCGGCCCGGGTTCGATCCCGGGTCTGGTCAAGTGGGATTTGTGGTGGACAAAGTGGTGCTGGGGCAGGTTTTCTCCGAGTACTTCGGTTTCCCCTGCCAATCTTCATTCTACCAATTGCTCCTCATTCACCCCCACCTATCATCTGGGGCCGGTACAATAGGCCAGAAGTGGCCGCAGTACAAGGGACTTAATCCCACCCCACTAGCAATGAAAAAAATTATTTCAGCCTATATCCCACTCTCTATGATAACTTTCTGATTTGGAGTGGCACCATATCTATGCGTCTGTAGACTAGTAACATTTAACTGGCCCATTTTCATGAAATTTTGTACGAGCATCACAATAACAGAAGCCACTATACCTATTCAGTCTCAAGCGCCATATGATCTGCAATAGTGTCACGTCGCCCGTATGAACTTCTGAAATGGAGTCGATATTTTAATAGTTAATATAAGATACTTTTAAATGCTATGCGGTGGACTTCATAGATAAAAAAGGGAAGCTTTTTAAAATAATCATCTTTGTGAAGGAAAAACAACACGGAAGTCGTTCAGAATTTTTATTTATGACAAAGAAATTCCGGATGGAGGTAGATGATAAGCATACTATCTCCATATTCAAAGTGAAATATTTGTAATTTTGTGTTCACAATTACAGTCATTTCGATTGTGAGAATATCTGAAGTTATATATATGGCAGAAAAATAGAATGGAGTGCAAATGCATAGGCCTACAAGTATAAAATATAAACAAAATTGCTCCTGATATGTTGGGTTTTTGGACTTTATCCATCGTCCTGGTTTTTAAGATAACAAATAAAAACACGACGTTTCGGAAACTGGATCTGTTTCCGTCCTCAGGTGAAGGAAAAACACCTATTCAGTTCGGTCCGTTAGAAAGAGCTAGCCTCAATCACTGGACGCATTATTTGTTATCTTAAAAACCAGGTCGATGGATAAAGTCCAAAAACCCAACATATCAGTGTGTTATACACCATTGTCAGAATCCTATAGTAACTAAAATTGCTCCTGTAAATTGTACAATTCTAATTATTAATTTATAGATTACGAAGGCCTTGATGTATAGACTGAGGCTTGTTTATTTATTTATTTATTTATAGTCTGATTAACGCTTATTTCAGCGGCTTGAAGCCTGTGACGGGAAGTATGCCTCATACGTTCCTCGTATGGCTTAGCCTTATGACCTTATAATTTAGTTTACCACACATAAAGCTATTCATCACCAACGATACTGAAAATAAGTATGTTTATATTTAGCTAAAGAACAAGTATTGGAAGATGATCAGAAATCAGTTCTGGTGTGACAGCCCCAGAAAAAATAATATTGTTCTCTTCCTTCTATAGACAAGTAAGTCAAATTGTTGCTGAGATGGCCTCCACGGTTTCCTGAACTCTTTTTTGTTCCAGGCTGTGATAGTCCGGTCACTAGCGTCATACATTTTGTGAACGGAAAACAATAGACGTCTAACATACCCCATGCTGTTCAGTATGTCTCAACTAACAGCGATCATAGCAAAATAGGTACACAAGGAACAGCCCTCTCATTCGTTGGAAGAGCGACCTATGTAGTAACTTCCATTTGAAGACACACATAAATAGAACTGTGTTAGTGGAAACCGACATAGCATACTTTAAATCGTCTTGTTTCAAACCAGGATTCTGTGTGCTTTCCTTTATTCTCAAACGTATCCCGTTCCTAACACTAGACAATGTGCTGGGTTCCGCTATTTTTGTAACATTAGCAGACCTGCGTAAATCACAAAGTTCCTCGTCGTATGTTAATTTGAAGTCTACATTACTTAGTTTCTCCTCGGCTCAAATATTTCCTTAGTAGGCTTATGTTTTCCCAGTAACAGTAATTAATAACTTTATAGCTCTCTCTGAAAAGCGTGACCACAAATTTTCTGTGTAACCTTTTGAATTCTTGGTAGCAAATGGATGATAAGAGTCTTAGAGTCGATAGGCCTTGTGATGAACCGGTCATAGGTCTGCCGAATCATCCTAAATATCAGAGAATTTATTCTCTGGAAACTAATCTGAATCAGTGTAGGATATTGTGTTTATCTGCCATAGCAGATGAAAATTTTAAACTATTATTAAACAAGAAGTTATGGTAAAAACTAACTGCCTATTTTCTTTGGTACGACAAGGACCGCTTAGAAAGTGACGAATCTAACAATTTTTTGCCGCGAGAAACTGTTCATCGAACCGTTGCCTAGCAACAATAGCGGGATACTCAGTCCATTTCAGTAAATTGCTGCTGGCCCTCGCCAGCACAATAATTCTTGGTTCCGAGCACCACAAGATTCATTACTGTCTGACAGCTGTGGGAGCATCCAAATCACAGCTTCGGTGGTGCATAAGCTGAAATATGAGATACACAGAACAACAAACTCTTTTTTAATAGAACACGGAGTGTACAGAAGCCGATGCATCCAATAATTCTTCTATTGTTGCATGTATTCGTTGCCGCAGGAACGTGATTACCAAGCCGTTGCCTTGAAACGATAAGGGGGTACTTATACAGACACACAGACTGATGGGAAGAGTTTATGAAGTAAGCCTTTGAGACGGGCTCAGTTGCCATGACATACATACCAAGTTTCATGAAGACTGGTTTAGGAATTCAAAAGTTGATAGGAGGAGGTAGGATACACAGACACATCGCAAGATGATCACATAAGCCTAAGTTCTATTTTTTTAAATGAGGAAGATAGGCTGAAAATCGTTCATGTTCATCTCTTGCTTATACAGTTTTTCACATATATTTCGTGTCTATATATAAATTAGACAATGGTGTTTCAAGATTATAAGTACACTTCGTCGCCATTTTCTTTTGTTACAAATTTGGGGTCTCACTTACTGATTTGACGTACGAACAGAGAATCTGATTCGACTAGCATTCTGGCGCAGATAATCCTGTAATTCAGTTTCAGAGTTTATTTTTGTTACAGGTTGTTACACCACAAGCTAGGTAAATATGTCTCGTTACTATGGTTACTGTATGACATATGAAGTTGGCCGAATTATTGTCGCTGCGATCTCATTGTCTTCTCGTTATCATTGTTAATATAAGAGACGCGAAATCTGGGTATTCATTATTTTCACGAACACAGTGCTCTTCTTACGTGAGAAATGAGAGAGGGAATAACTCGGGCTGAACTAGATCCCTTGCACTTAACAGCAAAACTAATAATTTCCCCCGAGTTAGCTCTCCGAGAGGAACAATTTTAGTCTTTGTCGCTTATTCTTATTCTATGGAAATAGAGTGAGACAGCCGGATAAATGGACAGACAGGCGGACAGAGGGAAGAACTTTAGGGATTATATTTATGTATATATGTATATACATACTTCCCTCATAAAATAAATAGGACTTAAAGGAGACTAGAAACAAAAGGATAGAGAGAATGAAGTCCACTTCCAATTTCCGCGAGCCATTTACGTTTAGATACAGGAATAGGTGCGGGAGATTACACTGTGTTTATTATATTATCTGTAAAAGAAGGGGTAAGTCATCTTCGTTTATCAAAACCATATGACAAGAAGAAAATCAAATTTAAGGCGCTTTTCGTGTTAAGGAGGCTGTCTACCATGATCAAATTTTAAAGACGAAGCAACTTCCACGTACTGGGAGAGCAACATATAATCTATGACAAAACTTTGTAAAGCTTTTCTTTGGCACAAGCAACAGAGGCTGCAGAAACTATATGCTACAGAATCGCTCAACGAGAGATACCTGTTTGCCCCTTTAAGCAGGGCAGTATCTCTCTGTGTCACCTGGTCTAATATTAAGAACCCTGGGACTTGCAAGCAGAGTGCATTTACGAGTTTCCCATTGTTGTGAGAAAAAAAGGGGGTACGTTTCCCCTAAACAACACTAAAGGTTTGTTCTCTGAAATGGAGATGCAGTGTGTTTTCTGCGAGGTAACAAATTAATTTTTATATATTATTCAGATGAAGTTCTTGCATCATGAGTTGAATAACCCATCAATCTACTCACTAATCCTTCCACCTAAGGAATCCGCAACTAGCCGATTTATTATAAATTCATCTGTCCGTTTGTCATATAGAGCGAGTGACTAAATATTTCACCGAAAAAATGTGTGGCTGATTAATTGGCCGGTTGGATTAGTGTTTGATTAAAAGAATGGGCAGCGGAATAAATATTTACTGAGAACCAACCAGTGGCGTAGCATGACTACCGAAAGCAGGGAAGCAACTTTATATACGTGTATATAAATTTTTTCTACATACCCTATAGTTTCTATCTTCTATTTAAAAGAAAACAACTAATAGTTTAATATGTATTGTATATTTAAGCTAATATATTAAAATAACACATAATTATCAACACAATTTTATAGCCATCAAATGACAGGGTTGTGAACCTGGAATATAATTAATGCTTACTTTATTGTTTATAATTCAGCTCGATTCTTCTGTTTTTCTTGGCAAACAGATCAATAACCTCATCTAGAAAGCTGGGTTTGGACTGCAGTTTGTTTAGGAAGGACTTTTCAATGTTCATCAAAGCCAGTGATGACAACCTATCCTGGTTCTGCGAATTTCTTAAGTAGTTTTTTAATCTCTTCAGAGCTGAAAATGAGCGTTCATCTGCAGCACTTGTCGCTGGTATTGTTAATACTAGCTCACATAATTTGAAGATTTGCGGGAAAACGCATGATAACTGAAGAGCATACATATATTGATGTAAGTCATACACACTATCTTTTGCCATATCTGTGTCCGAAAACATTACTAAAAGTTCACTCTTTAAGGCAACAAAGTCAAAAAATGCACCATAATTTTCTTTTAAACAGGAGAATGCTTTTTCAGGAAATGAGGTTCTATACATGGGAAAGTATCTGGCATCAAGAAGACTCAAGAAGAGGAGCCTAGCGTTCTCCGAAAATCTAACAGACATTCTGAAACACGACATCAATACTTTCACAGAACAGCCGTTTATAGGAGTTTTTCTTTCTTCTCCACTCATTGAGTCAATGCGAATT
The DNA here is from genome assembly GCF_002891405.2 of Cryptotermes secundus. Classification (NCBI taxonomy): domain Eukaryota; kingdom Metazoa; phylum Arthropoda; class Insecta; order Blattodea; family Kalotermitidae; genus Cryptotermes; species Cryptotermes secundus. Next base: position 2,003,575 of record NW_019738957.1, on the reverse strand, counting down.
CTTTTGGGTCGAGTTGGGCCATTCGAATCGAAGACATTTTCCATTTCACTCCAAAGGTGGTCAAATCCTCCCCTTAATCTTTGCATGAGATGCTTAAATTCGTCTATTTTGGTATTGCAAAAAGCTATATCAGATCTCTTAGTTTGTAGGATTTTGAAAATAGCGCCAGAATATGGAAAAATTGAAGAAAATATTTTCAGCATGAAATTGAAATCGAAATCCCTTAGAAGAGAGAGAGGTCTCACTGACTTGTGCATAAGTGACACGCTAACACCTTCTGAAAACTATAAGCACGCTTAACTGCAAGGTCACAGACTGTTCTACTGCAAACTGCAATACCTTACATCTGGCAACATTGCTGGAAGCACGAAGCTAGTAGCATACCATAACGGATAGCTCACTTACAGACAACATTGACATTGAGTCAGCCAGTTAACCCAGGGGAGGGTGGAAGCGAAAGACCTGCTGCTTCCGCGCGTGTTGCAGTTTAAAGTTCCCTGCATTTTGGAAGAAAATAACTGATCTATCCTGATAAATTGTTTATGTAACACATTAAAACTCGCAATATTCTCATTATATGTAATATATGTTCTCAGATTAATTACTATTTTGAAGTATGAAATATTTTTTCGAAATTGAAAAATTGCCAGAAATGTTCTTGGTTGCTTTTCTATAGGGATGCAATGCTTCCACCACATCCATGTACCCTACGCCCCCGGAACCAACTGACTGTTTTTCCGGTTTTCTGATTAAAAAATTGACTGACTTGCTTACTGAATGACTGTATGGATGACCCAGCTGACTGACTGCCTGACATGCTTGCTTACTGATTAACTTTGAGGATGCCTGAATTATTGATTGATTGACTAAACAGTAGACTAATTGAATGAATGGTTACTTCGTTTATAGACTGAGTTACTGACTCACTAGTATTACAAATGAAGTGCTAACGCCACTAACACAAATATCACTTTCATTTTGTTGCCATTTCATTATGTTCGACCTGGTGAAATAACAGCCGATGTTAACAATTTCTATCATCTGGGAAATAACTCTTCTAATAAATATTGCTAACATCCTCAAATAACTGATAATTTTAATAATTATTCTCCGAGGTCACGATAATATACCAATATTTTTTTCATAAAAATCTATGTTCTCTTCTCATTTCTGCACTCGAGGCTTAATGTGTATCCTAATGAAAATTAGACTATAAATGTTTTGGTCACAAATAATTTATTTTTGTGGCATGCATTTTCTGTTCTCCATTTATTCTGCATATTTCAGATCATTCAGTCATTTCTTGTGTTCTATTAAGACAAATTTCAAAGTGACTTATATAAGCTTAAATTAAAGCAAAGAGTAATTTCTCTTCAAATTCTTATAAATGCAATTCCAAATTATCCAATTCCCATTATCCTTCTAAATCTACACGACGACACATTCCTTCGTCATTTTACAATCCGGTTTCAGTTACAAAAGATATACACAAATAAAATGTCGAATAAAAGGCGAAGATTGCAAAGAATAGTAAGCAGACGAAGATGGACAAGAATGGTACTCGTAAGTAGGTGAAGATGGCCATGAATATAAGTAGGTGAAGATGGCAAAGAATAGTAAGTAGGTGAAGATGGCCATGAATGGAAGTTGATGAAGATGACCATGAATAGTAAGTAGGTGAAGATGGCCATGAATAGAAGTAGGTGAAGATGACCAAGAATAGTAAGTAGACGAAGATGGACAAGAATAGTACTCGTAAATAGGTGAAGATGGCCTTCACTATAAGTAGGTGAAGATGGCCATGAATAGAAGTAGGTAAAAATGGCCATGAATAGAAGTAGGTGAAGATGGCCATGAATAGTAAGCAGGTGATGATGGACAAGAATAGTAAGTAGGTGAAGGCCATGAATAGAAGTAGTTGAAGATGGCCAAGAATAGTAAATAGGTGAAGATGGCCATGAATAGAAGTAGGTAAAGATGGCCATGAATAGAAGTAGGTGAAGATGGCCATGAATAAAAGTAGGTAAAGATGGCCAAGAATAGTAAGTAGGTGAAGATGGCCATGAATAGAAGTAGGTGAAGATGGCCAAGAATAGTAAGTAGGTGAAGGCCATGAATAGAAGTAGTTGAAGATGACCATGAGTAGTAAGTAGGTGAAGATGGCCATTAATAATAAGTAGGTGAAGGCCATGAATAGAAGTAGGTGAAGATATGGATGATGGCGATAGTATATTATTTGAAAGTAGTAATACTCCTGCAATTACTTGTTGAGACTGAGGAAAGCCACGAAATGCCTCATAAAGTATACAAGGTAACCCGGTCAAGATTCGAATCTGTTGCTTTCGGAAATATCCGGTAACCCAATCGAGATGTCAGTTTGTAGCGGTCGTCATGTAAATATAGGAAAAGTTAATAAATTAAAAGAAGTGGAAAGGGAAACCACTTTTTGCAATAAAGCTTGTTACACTTCATGGTTGCCTTATTCCTTAACAGTTAACACAAAACATAAAGGACACAATGATTCATTTCATAAAAAAGATAGCTCATTTTGGGACACCCTATGAACACTGTTACACAACAGATACAGTACCAATGTGAGAAGCTCTTCTTTTACTAGTACTTTACTGATGAATCCCTGAAGTGGCGTTCGGGAGGTTTATTAGATTTCTTAGAATTCTACGTCAGAAAATGTGCTGTTCCTTTCTATTAATGTCAACTCTGAAAGTAACAACATTTTTGTTACACACTATATGTGCAAAGCTGGTTATCAGCAGCCGCAAGTTCTACTGTAGGATGAACAAGAATACAATTTGACACCCTGGGAGGTGGCAACTAAGTGGAGACGTCCTTTGTAAAGGGAGTTAGAGACAGCTTCTCAGGGAAATAATGTTCAAGAACATTATACACAAAGACTCAGAAATGTTACATAGTGCTGTATTTTGCTAGCGGCCCTGTGATTTCCCCGACAAAGGAGTATAAACAGAAACATGGGCGTTAATCTTCTCAGATGGAAATCAGTCATTTTTAAACATATTATTATTAACTTGCGTGATGAAATGCTGTGCACTCAACAAGAAATAAATAGTTCCAATTTAAATAATCTTAAATGAATATATGCCCCTCCCGTATATTCATTTAAGATTATTTGAATTGAAACTATTTGTTTAAAATAACTGGGCTAAATGAAAATAGGAAGCGAAGTGAAAATAAATAAAACGTTCAATAAGGATAATAAATAAATATTTCGGTGGTATGGACTGACGCTGATCATTCTGAGCCCTTATTTATTTTGATGATTATAGATGACCATGAAATTTATTTCTAATTAATTCTCGGTAATTTAAATTTCAAAAGTCTTATGTTTCGGTATTACTGGAAATGTATCGTGATCTATAATATCGTATTTCATCGTCTGGGACGTGCAATACGGTGTTTACGTTGAAAATTTCTAGATTCTGGCAGAAACAAGAAGTCCGGAGTTATGACATTTACGATCAGTCATAAATTTAGCTCGGGTACAGGGAACCGGACGCGCCTAAAAGGACAGGTCAGAGCTTGTTACAATTGCCTGTGAATGAGGGCCAGTATGATTGGGTTGCCTCGTTCAAGCTTCCCACGGAAGATGGGATGAAATGTATATGTCAACACCATCTTTCGAATTCCCGGCGTGGGGGTGCAAGCCATTCCACAAAGGGAGACTTTCACAATATTCCGAACTGAACGGACGTGACCCTTGCACGCTCCGGGACATAGCTAGCCGATAGTGTAACGCTGTAACGTAAAGCTAAGAATACATTAATTTAACAGTGTGGTGAATTAGCAAGTGAATAAACGTCAATTGGCTCAACTCTCAGAAGAACGCTTTCTTCGGCATCGCTACCCTGAGACCCATGCGAACCGACCCAGCTAATTTCCCGTACCTATACCGATCTTCCTTAGTTTGATCTGTGAGAACAACTTCCAGTAGCCATCATACACTGTCCTAAGGTAGAAAGAGGTGTAGCAGGGATAGCACCATTCCTACTGCGCCGATACAAGCAAAGGCGGGTTGGAAAAGAGCGGTGTTAGGACATATAGAAAAAGTTGTAAAACACACCTAACATAAATTTGCATTTTTCTAGAAACAAATCAAGAAATTGGAACGTAATCCCAATAATGCATTTTTCAAGGGATGCGTAAATAAATTTTGACTTAACACCGCCGTTTTAACTGCAGATGTTTTATAACCCCGATAGACTTGGGAACGAATTCGGAAGGAGACGTCACCTGCTGCAAGATAAGCGCGTTTCAAAAGTCTGCGCTATGAGGCACCATATTTCCGCCTTTCCCTGAAAGCTACAGAACCGCCTCCCTTCTTGAATCATCGTTGATTTTCCGCCTTTTAAAACACATGAAAAAAAATATAAGTGGACATTTCTGTATTTCCACCTGGAAATATTAAAAAATCCATGAAGAAGTCAAGATCCCCGGTAATTCCGTTGTGATTCGAACCGAGTACTTGCCGATTACATAACCAGGGTGTTACCACTACTTCAGCCTTTCTGGATATGTTAACCAGTACAAGGAAGAAATTTGAAGGGAAACAACAAGATACTGTGGAACTTTATAGAGGAGTATGAGAAGCCATACAAATGGAAAGAATCCCAAGATGTAGGCTCATCAACGTCACTATAAATTAGCGCAACAGAAAGTAATTACTCGTACACGAAACAAGTCACTATAAAAGCCTACAGTGCCGGTCACGGTAGCCGAGCGGTCTAAGGCATGCACTGTCTTCACTCGTTCGGAAGCCGGGATCGTGGGTTCGAATCCCGCTCAGGGCATGGATGTTCGTGTGCGTTTTTGTATGTTTGTCTACAGGTAGAGGCCTTGCGACGAGCTGATCACTCGCCCAAGGAGTCCTACCGAATGTGTAAGATCTAGTAAAACCGAAGTGAACGGAAGTTCATGGAGGTAGGCCTAGGCCCACTGGGGCTGTAGTGCCAAGGAAAAAAAAAGGCTACAGTTGCATTACTTTTCGAGATATTTCAAACCACAGCACTTTCTCATAAACTAAGTTCTATATATATATATACATTGTGACAATTAATTTCCCGAACTGAGGCAATAAAAAAGCACACCTAAAAAATTTAAATATTTATTAATGCTGTCACTCAATATAGCCCCGCCCGCTTCCGCACAAAGTTTACATCGCTCATACAACGAATCGAGTGCCCAAGAAAACGCTTCTTCTCGTATGGCCTTCGGTTCTCTCGTCACAGTCTGTTGGATCGATGAAACAGCCTCGAATCTATTCCCTTTCATTGCAATTTTTAATTTAGGAAACAAAAAAGTCAGCCGGCGATAAATTAGGGGAGTAGGGTGGATGGGATAACACTGGGATTCCTCGTTTCGCCAAAAATTCGGAGACAACGCCCGAAGAATGCGCCGGTACATTGTCGCGCAAGATACGAGGACACAGTTTCTGAAGCGATGAACTCGGGCGACCAATCTCTTAGTCGCCTGCTCATAAAATTTACCTTTAATTTACCTTTAATTTACATAAAATTTAGTAGTTTCTCTTTGTTTCATTTTGAAACCGCAATATTTCATCTAAATTATTGTCAAGTAAGTGGGTTTTGCCTGACGAAGAATAACGGGTTCTGGATTAGATTACAGGAATTACTGGCACTAATATTATAAACCACTCTTAATTACAATTAATTATAACAGCTCATAATTGATGACTGTCTCAGACTCCCTCCACTCCTTACAGGACCACGAGTGTCTTCTCTTCTGCGTGACTGCCTTGGTTCTGATTTACTAGTCGGTCACTTCAGCTTCCGCTGTCCGCTGGTTAACACCCCACAGCTGAACACTGAGCTCTCTTGCAAATGAATCATTGAACTCCCACACGAATGAACCATGACTGAACTGAACTAACTTCAACGCGAACCAAATATAAATCACCATCGCCGAAAGTTCGTGTATCCGTTGCCACGGGAATGTGTTTGGCCGGCCGTTGGCTAGCAAAGGACTTCAGACTATGTTCGTTGCCACGGGAACGTATGTTACCGAACCGTTGTTAGCAATGATCCTATTCCGCGTCTGTTCTTTACTGGGAGAATGTATTTGGTGAGCCGTTGGCTAACAATGGACTTCCGCTCTGGCACTACTATTCCTGTTTTCAGGTTTCATGGCACAATATTTACATCAAGTACCTAACTAATTAAGTAACTAAATTACTTCTAGGTTCAGGGTATTTCTTGAAAATTGACAGTCACTCCCAGGCCAGTTCAATTCAGTCAACAAGCTAGCACCATGTTTGTCTGAGACCAATTTCAGTACCATCGACGGATCTGCTCTTATCCCTGCTAAGATGTCNCTAAGTTCTATGTATATATATACATTGTGACAATTAATTTCCCGAACTGAGGCAATAAAAAAGCACACCTAAAAAATTTAAATATTTATTAATGCTGTCACTCAATATAGCCCCGCCCGCTTCCGCACAAAGTTTACATCGCTCATACAACGAATCGAGTGCCCAAGAAAACGCTTCTTCTCGTATGGCCTTCGGTTCTCTCGTCACAGTCTGTTGGATCGATGAAACAGCCTCGAATCTATTCCCTTTCATTGCAATTTTTAATTTAGGAAACAAAAAAGTCAGCCGGCGATAAATTAGGGGAGTAGGGTGGATGGGATAACACTGGGATTCCTCGTTTCGCCAAAAATTCGGAGACAACGCCCGAAGAATGCGCCGGTACATTGTCGCGCAAGATACGAGGACACAGTTTCCTGAAGCGATGAACTCGGGCGACCAATCTCTTAGTCGCCTGCTCATAAAATTTACCTTTAATTTACCTTTAATTTACATAAAATTTAGTAGTTTCTCTTTGTTTCATTTTGAAACCGCAATATTTCATCTAAATTATTGTCAAGTAAGTGGGTTTTGCCTGACGAAGAATAACGGGTTCTGGATTAGATTACAGGAATTACTGGCACTAATATTATAAACCACTCTTAATTACAATTAATTATAACAGCTCATAATTGATGACTGTCTCAGACTCCCTCCACTCCTTACAGGACCACGAGTGTCTTCTCTTCTGCGTGACTGCCTTGGTTCTGATTTACTAGTCGGTCACTTCAGCTTCCGCTGTCCGCTGGTTAACACCCCACAGCTGAACACTGAGCTCTCTTGCAAATGAATCATTGAACTCCCACACGAATGAACCATGACTGAACTGAACTAACTTCAACGCGAACCAAATATAAATCACCATCGCCGAAAGTTCGTGTATCCGTTGCCACGGGAATGTGTTTGGCCGGCCGTTGGCTAGCAAAGGACTTCAGACTATGTTCGTTGCCACGGGAACGTATGTTACCGAACCGTTGTTAGCAATGATCCTATTCCGCGTCTGTTCTTTACTGGGAGAATGTATTTGGTGAGCCGTTGGCTAACAATGGACTTCCGCTCTGGCACTACTATTCCTGTTTTCAGGTTTCATGGCACAATATTTACATCAAGTACCTAACTAATTAAGTAACTAAATTACTTCTAGGTTCAGGGTATTTCTTGAAAATTGACAGTCACTCCCAGGCCAGTTCAATTCAGTCAACAAGCTAGCACCATGTTTGTCTGAGACCAATTTCAGTACCATCGACGGATCTGCTCTTATCCCTGCTAAGATGTCTCTTCACTTAAGATTTTTAGTCACAATTTAGACGAACTTTTCATTTCTCCGCGAGCTCTACATGTCGGCCCCATTTCAACTTCCTGCATTGAATCAAATAATACTATTAAATGAGTGGCTGAGGTCGGAGCCGGAGCCGGAGCCGGAGCCGTCTGTTGTTGTTGTGAAGTTCTAGAACTGTATTCGGGAGGTGCTCGTTTCGAATCTCGTCCGGGACACACGTTATCCTGAATTAAGCATTTCGTGGTTGTTCTCACTTCTGATTCTCTAATGGGGTCATGTAACAAGCTACAAAGTTTTGTTAAACTTCTCTTTATACATTTTCGGCGTCTGTTGTTATCTCTGTTTCCGGCAGGCCTACTTCGTTCCAAAATGCCTCAACCTATGTTTACTGCTTTCGTCACTGAGTTTAAGCTACGTGTTCAGAGAGGGACAAAGAGTGGAGTCGTACCATACGCTCTCTTAAAGAAGTGAAATAGCGCGAAATTTTCGTTTAAGGGTCGCTCTCTGTCACCCGAGCCTGTCACCCTGCACCGATATCAAGCACTGACTAACCCCAGGTTTTAAGGTCGTGTCATTAATCAGGCGGTAATTCTCCGGCTTCACAACGGGGCAGCCCATATTCGATCCCAGGTCAGGTCATGTGGAATTTGTGGCATGGGTTTTCTCCACGTACTTCGATTTCCTCTACCAATTCTCATACCACCGACTGCTCCACATTCATCATCATCTACCACCCGGGGCTGGTACAATAGGCCAATTAGAGGCCGACGTATCAAGTGAACTCAGTGTCACCCCACCCCCAAGAAACAAAGAAAGACTAACCACCAGGTTTACGGTTCTCTTTTGTTTTTATTATTTTATTCTTTCGTCTGTGTTTCTGTTCTTTATCAAATTAAAATAAGATTATTCTACATTTTAATAATTATGTACTCTTTACAATAAAAACTGTGTACACACATATATCAATGTATATAAAAAGTATGTATTTTATGGATGTTTTGAGAGATTATCAAGAGTAATTCTTCCTACACGCAATTTTAGATTTACGCGCCATCTTTAGAAAATAACCCCAGGTAAGATATGACTTCACTCTACCTTCTACACATACTGGTTTGTCGGGTCTAAGTCGCTGCTGAGTGAGTTGCATGACTATGAGAAAATGGCTACCAAAAACACGTAGCTGATTAAATATCACATTCACAAAGTCATCCTCAATGCAGAGAGAACAAAAAAGCGCCAGTTATGAGTGATTACTGTGTGCCAGTATAAGAACACTCTTTGACAGAATTACATATTGCTCCTGTAGTCTACTTTTTAACTTCCACTTCCAAACAAAGAAGAGATGTGTTCCTTACACGTCTGTCTCATTCTGTGAAAAGATGCCTATGTGACGTTGCTACTCCTTTTGTTACAGTTTAATAAAATGAGAGATATCATTAACAGACATTTTCCTTTTAAGTCTTCTATTATAACGGTAATAACAATAAAATATTTTGTACCTGTCTATAAGAGAGCAAAATAAATTTGTTTATTCCAAGTTACATATTTCTTACTCGACTAATCTTGCAACATAACAAAATTCCAACATGAAATGAAGGAGTATTATAAAAACGACTAATCTGAGTGACAAACGTTGCACTTCGAATATCAAATATCTAATGTACTTCTACGCGGAAACGTAGTTGGTTGAGATACTATGCTACAAGCCGAAAGGTCGCGGGTTCTAGTCCCGATGTGGTCATTGAATATTTTTCAATTGACCTAACCTTCCAGCCGCACTGTGGCCCTGGAGTCGACTCAGCCTCTAACAGAAATGAGTACCAGGAATATTCTTCGAATATTCTTGGGGGTAAAGGGCGGCCGGCGCGTAGGGCTAACAACCTTGCAGCCATCTATGAGCCGATTTTCTAGAAAATGTGGGAACTACAGCATCTCACAACCCTATGGGCCTCCAAGGCCTGTTTCAGGGATACCTTTACTTGACATTTTAGTATACTTCTGTACGATAAGTTAGTACATCTCACAACACGAGAAGTGATTTGAAAGAATATATTGTTCATTTCTGACCAAAATTTGAGCCAAAGCATTAATAACACAGATTTTTTAAATGTTTCTTTGCGATCTTGAACACAGGAAACTTCTGTTCATTTATTGCTGATAGGAACAGGTCATGATCCTGCGAAGCGAAGGTCACAACACCGAGTCGTAAATGGATCCATTTTATACCCTATTTATTTAAGGATGCTGCCACTCATGTTATGTAGAGTTGAATGGTATATTGAACAGGGAATAACGACAGAATTACTGCGTTTTCATACTTCTTCCATCATCCGGTATTCTAGAGAATAGAAAACACGACGTTTCGGAAACAGGATCTGTTTCCGACCTCAGATGAAGAGGAGAGAAGACACCTACTCAGTTAGGCCCCTTAGAAAGACCTAATCTAAATACCTGGACGAATTGGGAAGGATTTGGAAAGAAGCGAACCTAGCTTAATTAAGGTCCTCAGGATAAACGGACTCTGGGTGAATATTTGAAACCTGGATCTCCAAAATCCTCAGCAGGTCCTATTAAATGAGTCTTCAAGAAGTCCATCATGTAGGATTTGAAGTTCTCACAGCGATGGCCATGAAGAGTTATAGTTTCTGGATATATGTGGTGTAGTTCGTTGAAAGTCAGCAGACGTTTCGGAGAAACATATCTCCTCAATCTTCAGGGTCCAAGAATGATTAAAATAAGAAACTAACGTGAAGTATGTAGAAAACAAGCAAGAACCTGTAGATGGAGGAGAATGGTTCTTCCTAAACTTCGGTTGACTTTAAACGGACTATACGGCGTTATATTCCAGGAGGTAGAATTCTTCGAGGTTTATCGTATATTAGATACTATAGACCTAAGAAGTTTTTGTGCACTGAGGCGTCTTTGAAAGAATAAAATAATAAAAACCAATTTAAATTGCATGCAGACGTTTATCGGGCAGACAGTTGCCACAGTTTAATTTGTCTGATGACTTCCGGGCTAGGGTCCCAGTAACGGATTTCATCAAATTCAATTTAGCACTTCAGGATGTCCGATGAATCACGTGATATAGACGCTGCGATCATTTTGATGTTTCTACAAAGAAGGCGTACAATGGCGCTAGGTTGAGGAGTGCATTTCGTAACCAACATTTCTAGACATTTGTTTGCAAATAATCTTTTGAAAGAAGTTTTAAGTTTTAGAAGTGTATTATTTTTCTTAGTCTGCCAATTGCTTTAAGTCAGTGCCACTCTTCTAACAGATACTAGTGTTAACAAATTTTATTCAGTTTCAGTCTGACAATATATGTGTAATCCTAAGATAATTATACAGTTTTCCCATTATTACACATTTCGGTCGCTATTTCTAGCCATCATCAGGCAGTACTTATACAGTCCCCTCAACTCTCTCTGTTATCTTCCTCCATTGGCAAATTTTTACGATTCGGTAAGTTCGTATTGTCCTTTACAATGAAAATTTTTAGTTATAGACTTAAATAAATATAGCAAATTATATAAATGTTCTGTCCCATTTTTCTGAATGGTATCATTATTCGAAATATAGGCGAATTTCAATTTTTAATCAGCCTTCAAACTTGTCTTTTATGTCTACATTGGTTTCAGTTAAATTGAAATACATGAGAACTTAAACTACGTTAGTTAAAAATTAGACCAACATTGGTCATTTCTGTTCCTTATTCTTACAATTTTTATTTCTATTTTACTTTAGTTAATTCAGATATATACGATGTAGTCCTTGGTTCTGTGAAATGATCGTTTTGTTGATGAGGGCGGTAATACCAGATTATCTTAGGGTCCTAGTATCCTCACATCGTAGGGCCGCGCCATAGCCCAAGCGGTTAGTCGCTGGCTTCCCACCGCGGCGGCCCGGGTTCGATTCCGGTTCTGGTCAAGTGGGATTTGTGGCGGACAAAGTGTCCCTGGGGCAGTTTTTTTCCGAGTACTTCGGTTTCCCCTGCCAATCTTCATTCCACCAATTGCTCCACAATCATCCTCACCTATCATCTGGGGCTGGTACAGTAGGCCAGAAGTGACCGCAGTACAAGGGACTCAGTCCCACCCCACTAGCAATACAAAAATCCTCACAACGCACATATTCGTTTTCAGCTTTCTATGTGGCGGTCTGAGATATAAATCATATTGTTTTGTCGTGATAATATTTGTGGTTAGTTAGTTGACTTCCTTACCTTGTTTGTATCTTGATGCTGTGTTCATGGTGCGTGCTTTTGTAGTACTGATGTAGCGGGTGACTAGGTTGACGTGTTTTCGTGGTAGTATTATACTATCTACAGCGTGGATGCTGAAATGTTTTTCTTATTGTGTAGTATAATGGTTTTATACCGCCTCAGATATGAGACTGTTGAGATGAAAGGGTACTTCATGTATTTGTTTGTTCTTCTGTGTACAAAATGGGTGACATTTCTCTCTGTTATTAATATAGCTACACTTTATAGCTATCTGTATTTTTTCACTTTGTCCTGCATATTTCCATATGTATATCCCTTGGTTATAATGTGTTATGCATAAGTGGATGGATCTTTCTTATACTTTATTGCATGTATATAATCATTAAATCGTGTTTTGAACGAACTTCCTATTTGACCTATGTATTACAGGGGACAATTCCTGCACTCGAGTCTATATGCACCCCTATTGCCGTATTGATTATTATTGTGTTGCTTCATTCTTACGTGTTTTTGTTTTGCATTTGTAGTTTTATATGGCATTTTACGTTGGTGTCTTTAAATATGTCAACTACTTTTCTTATTTATTTCCGAAGTACATAAGTGTGGCCCATCTGCCTTGTTTTTGTTGTTGATTTTGTTAGTGTGTTGTTACCTTGGTCTAATTTTTCAAGATGATATTTATTTGATATACTGGTTCTGCTGTAAAATGTATTTTATCTCGTTCATTTCTGTGTGTCTTTCTTTCTTCTTTATAGGGTAGTCTATTTATCATAGAGTTACATGCTGACATTGTGTGTTGTATGGATAGAGAATCGAAATTAACGGCCGTGGGAATTCATTACGCTGACCATGCGATAGCCTCTATCGACTAAAGTTGGCACTAACTTCGCCGACAAGCGGCGGTCGCTCGGTTGGTATAGTTCGTTTGCGGACTAAAACCACGGAGTTTGCTTTTTGTATTTTTTATGGGGTGACCTGAGATGTTATGTATTATTGTGTCTGTGGCTGTCGCCTTTCTATGTATACTGCGTGTAGATTATTTCTTGTTCTTTGGATTGTAATGTCAAGGAAATTTATTCTGTTATCCTGTTCTTGTCCCATGATGAACTGTAGTTTTGGGTGGATGTTTGTATTAGTAATACGTCATCCACATATCTAAAATAACATATTATTTTGTGTTCTATAAAAATGTCATATGTTATTACAGTTCATGTATTGTGAAAACATTTCAGCTAATACAGCTGAGAATGGGGAACAAATTGCTAATCATTTCTCTTTTTGGTAACAATCTACCGTATTTACGCATGTATAGGCCGCGTGCGTGTATAGGCCGCAGCACAATTTTCAGACAGAAATTATAGAAAAAATAATTTTCTTGGAATATTATTTCAGGAGTAGAAATTATTCCGAAATAATTATGAATATATTTTTTTTAAAATGAAGTGTGATTTCGAATACCTCGAATATAAGCCGCACCCCAGTTTTCCTCTTGAATTTTTGGCAAAAAAATGTGCGGCCTATACATGCGTAAATACGGTATATTAAAAGTTAAGCAATTGCGTGATAGTATATTTGCTATGTTTATCATTTATTTATTTTTATTCTGTTGTATATTATAATGTTTTAGTTTGGTTCTGATTACGCTAACAAATATTTTGGTTGGTTTATTAGTGAATATGCTGGATATATCGAAGGAGCACATTCGTATACCTTCATTTATGACTAAATGGCAAGCCTGTGGCAAGATTTAGTGTATCTGTTGTATTGTAAGGTGAAGGTCTTTTATTATTTGTGTTAGGCATTTGGCTAATTTATATGCTGGCAAATTACACCTATTTAATGAACAGTATGACGCTTAAATACATTATTACTAGTACAAGCTTTTTTTTTCAGCGGTTGAATTTATAAAGGAATGGCCTTAAAACCGAAATATTTTCTTTAGGCTTTGTGTCTTTTGGTGTACTGTTTAATCTAGTTTCCTATTATATAAGGAATGGCAGGATTATTATATCTTCACGTAGGCTCATCCCAAATAATTCTTTCAAATGAATTAAGGCTCTGTCGAAAATTTGTACAGACTTAATGCCACAAAAGTCCTCCCACTAGGTGTTTTTCATTTTCCTAACATCATGCTCTGCAAATCCCTGTGGAAAAGGCAGCAGCACCCCTTGTCTTGTTAAGTACGTTTGAGTGTACGTACCTTAAGGACGTGTCTCACAGGGCGGCGATGTGCACATCCGGAAGGATCGTTTTTAAAATATTAAATGATTGTGTAGCAGCGTAGTTGGTTGAGGGGCTATGCTACAAGCCGGAAGTCCGCGGGTTCAAGTCCCGATGAGGTCATTGGATTTTTTCAATTGACCTAATCCTTCCAGCCGCACTATGGCCCCGGGTTTCACTCAGCCTCTAACAGAAATGAGTACCACGAATTAATTAAATAATTTTCCTGGGAAGTAAAGCGCAGCCGGCGCGTAAAGCTGACAACCTTACTGCCATCTTTGAGCCGATTGTCTAAATAATGTGGGACCCTCAACGTCTCACAACCCTATGGGCCTTCACTGCCTGGTACAGGGTAGCTTTCCTTTTTTACCAGATATGCACATACATTGGAGGGATTATTTGCAACATACACGGCAGAACTGCCGTTCTCATCCTTGTATTTCATCCTGTGTATGTTATTAAAAAGATATAAAATTACTTTGCTAGACGAAAGTGTCCGCGTCAACGGACAAAGTTATGGTTTTCAGCACGGTGACCAGGATTCGTTACTCTGGTATGTCATCATGAAATTTCTTGTACAGAAACTGCTCAGTAACCAGTTTCTGAATTCCTTCATTTTCACATTTCTTTTACTTTTCCTTCTTCCTCGTTCCATCCGTTATTCTTCCGTGTTTTTCACTATTTTCTGAACTGCTTACTTGTATTTCTCTACTTTTATTTCCTTCCTTTATTACTATGTTTATTCGTTCTTTTTGTTTCCTTCCATTGGTCCTTCCTTCGGTTTCATTCCCTTGTTTCTCTTCCCTGCATGCCCCATGTAAAATTATTTTTTTTTTTAATTTGCTTAGTGAGGGGGGGTGGAGTCCGGCTGGATCCACCCGGCACGGCGGCCACTGATTGGCCTATTGTAGCCTGCCCCGGGTGATTATGATGATGGAGAATTTTGTGGAATGACGATTGGCTGGGGAAACCGAAGTACTCGGAGAAAACCCGTCCCAGCACCACTTTGTCCACCACAAATCCCACTTGACCAGACCAGGGATCGAATCCTGGCCGCCGCGGTGGGAAGCCAGAGACTAACCGCTTGAGCTATGGCGAGGCCCATGTAAAAGTAACTACATCTCTTTCTTTATGATACTTCTTGCAATGTCTTTTCTTTCTTTCAGCTTCCACCTTTAGGTTCACTGACCTCATGTATTTAGATTTGTAAAGTTATTTTCGAGAAACACAAGCAAATTAGAACCTGATATTTACAACCACTGGGAGGTTTTGTGCGTACTTCTCAGGGATCACTCCTCCGCCCAACAGGGCTTACTGCAAGCTGCGAGAAGCAAATCATGTGCACGAACTCTAAAATTTATCACCGGGCCGATAATGTAATTCATGTTTCTTTATTCGAGTCTATTATTCATCTTTTAGGTCCTTGCAAATGTTGGTATGACATCGGGTGAGCCCACTGAACTGCCTAATCATTGTTAGTTGCGAAAATTTGGAATATGTATAGCGTATTTCAGCAAGTTTAGCGTCGAGAAACGCTGATCTGATTTCTATTAAATTCTATGTCTGGTGGTCGGCACATTAATTGCTGCTAAACAAATTTAATTTGGATTCCTAACGGTCCAATAAATTCAATTTTACGTGAAGATGAAATCAAGCTTGAGTGATTCTTTTTCAAAACTATATCATCGGAATAAATACTTCCATATGTCATAATATTTAAGTGTTATTAACGTTGAAACTTTCCTTTTGAAATATTTTATATAAAGTGAATATGTAAAAAAAATTAAAAATTCCTGTGTTTGCATTGTGATATTTTTATTCTATTAACTTTCGAAAAGTGGATTTGTTTGAGATTCATGATATATGCGTAGTCATAAAGAATGCATTAAGTAAATGTTTACTCTGCTTTGATGAATATATTTCCAATAATATTTTCTTTTAAGAAACAAACCAAAAACGCAGCAAGATCCAAATATCTTCCGGTCTAAAATATGTAACATGATAGAAGGGTGTAATCTTCAGAATCAAACAACTTGCACGACCTAAATATTTTGTTAGACAGACAAAATATTTTTCAGTTGTCAATCGTCTTATTACACATTAACTAGGCAATACAGTGTGAACCATTAGCTCAGTACATAGACCGTAGCTTATGGGAGTGTGTTTACAGATAAAAATAAATAGACCCTGAACATGTAATAAATATTCGGATCACGAAGTTGAATGGGATAAGGCTCAAATGAGCAGGTTAGCTGTGTGTAATACTTTCTCCCTCCCTTGCCTTAGTAAGGTAGGCAGTAGACTCAGCCTCTGGGTTAAATTTTCGCCAAAAATGAAAGCAAATAATATTTTACGCAGGGGAGGAGTTTCGATAACGGCTAAACAAGCAATGCTTCTCAGCGGGGTAATGTTTCAGTCAACACGCCTACAACATCAGTGTTAATATGAAGATAAATATTTTGTATCTGTACTGGTGTGAATGGAAGTCTTTTGCTCCAAGAGATAAATTCAGATTGAAGGTGTCTGAGGACAGGGTCCTAAGACGAATATTTGGAACTAAAATAGAGGAAGTAAGTGGAAATTCAGAATACGAGGGACATAAGAATTCGTACGCTACAACTAACGTTATTAGGGTGATCAAATGAAGCTGAAATGGAAGACTTCTTTAATCGCAAGGTCATGCAATTAAGCATTGACATAAGAAGGGGTCCAGGGTTCGTTAGTAAATTACAACGTTGCTGAATCTTTCAACGAACAAAAATTAACGAAGACCTTGTGACGATTTTATTATATCTACTGTCCTACACAATATGCAGGAAAAATGCTGGAGTAACAATGATACTCTAGACTTCTACTGGGGATATACTTTCTTCGAATCTCGGCTTACTTATCCGATGTTCTGGCAGATTCTCTTGTGTCTTTTCTCACCTTTTGCAGACGAATTTCAGAGTAGCACCATCACATAAGAAAACCGCCTCCTTAAGAAATTTTATCGACTCATTATGTATGGGGGGCACGCGGTAGCCTAGTTGATTGAGGCACTGCACTATAAGCCGAAAGGTCACGAGTTCGAATCCCAATGAGGTTATTGGATTTTTAAATTGACCTAATCCTTCCAGCCGCATTATGAACCTGGGGTCTGCTCAGCCTCTAACAGGAATGAGTACTATGAATATCCCTATTGGTAAAGAGCGGCCGACGCGTAAAGCTGACAACCTTACCGCCAACTGCGAGCCGATTTTCTAGAAAATATGGGAGCCTCAACATCTCACAACCATATGGGCCTCCATGGCCTGTTACAGGGAGAGCAGCGGCATTATGCATGACCATATATTGTTTTGTCTCAGTCAACTATAAATATCCACTCTAAGTGAATCAGCTTCATTAATGAATCATGATTTTTGCCGTTCTTAATTGTATTCCGGAACAAACACTGATCGTTTTGTGGGGTTTAGCAACGCTGTGTATGTTGCAATGATTGCATGGAGTCACGTTGGAGGGCAGGGGATTGTGATTGGTGAATAAGTAAGAGTCACGAAGGAGAGAATGTGAAGACCATCTGTAAAGACGGACGAAAAGCGTGGAGCCATTGTTGATAAACGGATTGAGATCCCAACCGGTTATGCCTCGATCTTATTTTTGGGGCTTTTCTGCCGTCTATGTGCAGCGTAGTTCGCTGTTCTTTCTTCATATCCCTCTATTGTACACTACATGTTTCGGCCTAGCTGGCCATCTTCAGGTGCACAGGATTTTGTTGCTCACTGTAATGCAGCTTCTTTCCTTCTATTGTAGTTACTTCTGGTTGTTTTGGGTACAAGTGACCGCCTCTGTAGCCTAGTGGTCAGAGTTCCTGGCTACAGATCCAGAGGTCCGGCTTCGATTCCAGGCGCTACCAGACTGTCTGAGAAGTAGTGGGTCTAGAACGGGGTCCCCTCAGCCTCGTAAGGATAATTGCGGAGCTATTTCAAGGAAATAGAGGCTCCGGTATAGAAAACCGAGATTAACCGCCGTGGGGATTTGTGCTGAACACGTGACACCCTCTATCCGCTAAAGTTGGCACTACCTTGGCTGACAAGCGGCGGTAGCTCGGTCAGTAAAGTTCGCTTGCGGACTAAAACCACGGGGCTTTTTAGCTCGAGTACAAGTGTACAGTTGCATCTACTTACTCGGTTTAAAATATGTCTTGAAGGTTGTGGGTTAACATGCCACGGTTCATTCACGATTCCTTCTAAAAGAACGAAAAAGTGGTTTTGTATAGGTCTGAAACGAGACATTTATTTTGAAGAAAAAACAAAAAAATGAAGATTCAGGAAAAATATTTGAAATAAGAAGTATACGCTAAGGGGGTAAATTAGTATACTTGTATTATATAAAAAGGAACTTTGTCCTTTTTGAAGTTCATCTAATTTCGTCAGGACGTTGAGTTCTAGGAGGCATGATGAGTTGGGTATGTAGCTAGTCTGGGGCACACGAAGAAGGTATTCAGATTTTGCTGGAAGATCTCGAAGGAGGTTAGAGGACGGAGTGACATGGAGGTGTTAGAATTTCAGGCGGATTAGTCAGCCGAATAGCAGAGAAGAGAATTCGGTTAGATACAAGCCGTGTAGCTGCAACAGCTATGTGGCAAAGTGCCTTGTGTTAAACTGGGGCCCGCAACACGTCGCCACAAATATCGACCACAAGGATTCCAGGTGGCATCTCTTACTGCCAACTTGACATTCCTAAACTTCCCCACACAGCATTCCAGGCCGGTACAGAGACATGACAAAATAGGCATATAGGCTGACACGGTGATATATACGCAACATCTACCGAGTAAATGACCCTGCATGTACTCGATCCAATGGAATCTATTTAAATATTTAGGTGTAAGGTAAAAATAAACATAAGTTCTGCCCAATTCCATCCCAGAGATTTCTGATGTTCTCTGCGCTCTTTAATGGGTACAGTCAGAGAAATTCTCCGCCTCTTTTTTGACAGTCCCCGTTTCTCTTAAACTTAGTATGCTTCCATTCTTAAGTAAATAAAACGCCCCCGTGTTTAGATACAATACTATTAAATAGTGTAGAAATGAATGGTTCAGTATCCCAAAATATTTTCAACTTGGCAATAAACTGAAATTTATAAGGTGATTATAAATAATAGGACAGATTTAAAAATGCTATAAATAATATTTGCTGCATTCTTTCTCAACACAACACTGATCCCTGCAGCTGGGGATGCTGTCTAAGACTAAATGTTTCGGCAAATGTGTACCAACTTTAGCACCTGTTTGCAAATATTTTCTGTAGTGAGTCACAAATTGAGGCAACAAAAAATTAGATTTCAAAAATATATTTGAAACGAACTGAAAGGCAGACAGAAATGAATTTTAGACAGCTCGCTCACTCACTCACTCACTCACTCACTCACTCACTCACTCATGGAGCTAGGCCCTTCTTGAGAAGCCGCCAATTGTGCAGCTACTCAAGAACTTCCCAGCATTTCATGGGACCCGAAAGTTCACTACCGTGTTCACAAGAGGCTTACACTGGTCCCTATCCTCAGCCAGATCAATCCAATACATACCATCCAATCTTATCTCTCTGAGATCCATTTTAATATTGTCCGCCCACCTACTTCTTGGTCTTCCCAGTGGTCTCCTTCTTTCCGGCTTTCTCACAAATATCCTATATGCATTTCTCATCTCTCTTATTCGTGCTACATGCCCTGCCAATCTCATCCTCCTTGACTTGAGCATTCTGATTATACTTTGAGAAGAGTAAAATTTATGAAGCTCGAATAATAAATTCCAAAATTTTGCAAAGGACCGGGAAAAGTGAGAAAATTGCAACCTTGCTCAATTGGAGTGCAATTGTGTAACGTGGCCTTCAGTCTCCAGTTTCTGCGAAATGTTGTGTGGCAGTAAACTTATTTCGATAACCGTCTACAAAAAATATAGTTGATAAATATATCTGCAGTTATTTATTTTAATACAAAACGTGTTTTGATGCTATTGATCGTCATATGATTTCACTGATTTTAAAAATGAACGCATGTATTAATAAATTGCTATATTATTAAAAAATATCATATTCAGAGAACTGGATCAATTTTCAAAAAGAGGCTTTATGACCTATTAAAATTTTAATATGTGAGAATAGATTTCTTATTATTATGGATTTTAAGTATTTGACATTTACCAGAACAGTATGTGCCTGTCACAGTGGCAGCGTGGTCTCCGCTCGGTCGAACACTAGGATCGTTGTTTCGAATCCCTCTCAAGGCATGGATGTTTGTCTGCATTTATGCTGTGTCTATGTGTAGGTGGCGGCTTTGCGACAGGCTGTTTCACCGTCCAAGGAGTCCTACCGACTGTGAGGTTAAGAAACTGAAGTGAAACGAAGCGTTTCACGGATGCCCTATGCTCCAAGAAGGAGTAACAGGAATAAAGCTGGATAGAAGGTAGCGCAGTATGCAAAGGTATGAATGCTCAAATATGTAATTATTGGATTTTTGTACATACGATAGTAATTTTTTGCTTAGTGGGTGGTAGAATCCAATTGGGTCCACTCTGCACGGCGGCCACTGATTGGCCTATTGTAGCTTGTCTCGGGTGATTATGATGGTGGAGAATTTGGTGGAATGAAGATTGGCAGAGGAAACCGAAGTACTCGGAGAAAACCCGCCCCAGCGCCACTTTGTCCACCACAAATGATATACTGTAGTAAGTTTGATATATATGGTATCGTCTTCAATATTGCATACTGGTGTCTGAATTCAGTTGCGTAACAATCATAATAAAATAATATGAATAGTTTTTTTTTTTTTTTTTTGCCTTTACAATCTCCTTTGGCTCTGGCCTCTGATTTTCAGTTTCGTGAGCATTTTACGGGCGGTAGGTCTCCTTGAACGAGTGATAGCCCGCCACAAGACCTCTACCTAAACACAGAACAACACAAACACAAAACAAACACATACCAAACATCCATGTCTTGAGTGGGATTCAAACAAACGATCCCGGCTTCCGAGCGAGCTAAGATAATTCGTGCCTTAGACCGCTCGGCTACCGTGACCGGCGATGTGACTAGTTACGAAAGTTAATTAAGTTGTTATAAATTTTGTGTATGGAACAAAATACGATTCTTTTTTTGTTTTTGAATGTCTGGCACCTGTAATTACTATCTGAAACATAAAAGATGAAAATACTACACGTTTCAGTAATGTTTGCAATATTACAGTGTATGAAATGAACAGGGTGGTTGTTCAAACGGGCATTTATTCTAGTGTCATGCTGTCTGAAGAAGATGCCTGTATGATCAAATCAAATTACTCGTACTGCTATTCATGCCCCCAAAATGTATCAGTCATTTCCAATTTGTGTTTGCTCAGGGCGTACAAACAGAATAATTTTAATGCAGATGACCTTCCTTCTTTATATGGAGCATCTCTAGTGTTTTGTCAATGCTAGCGAATGTGTTCCCTAAACTAGGAATATACCAGACACATGTAGAATTTTGCTTATTCGCTTTTATGGCCTGTATGTGTCCTCTAATCGCATTTTAATGTTCGATCAGATTATCCGGTGTATATCAAAGGGCGGTCAGCGCATTCTGATTGGTAAAATTTACCTTTACAGAGAATATCGTTTATCTGCTTTCTTGGTTCGAAGTTATCTCTTACTGTGTTTTCGGTTTTTAGTGATGCCCGTGTGTTTGTATTCATCATTAGTTTTGTTATAACTCAGTTTCCTTACGGGAGTAGGTGATGGTGGGTCGTTTTTTTCTGTTTCCTTGATAATATTTCTTTCACTGACATTATGTCCTGGTTTTACTCCTATTGTTTCTGGGGCGGTTGAATGAGTACTGCTTAACATTGTGTTTATGTCTTGCACTTTGTTACTTCCGGTTTCTTCTGTGATGAGATGCGTTTTCACATGATGAGTTAGCTAATTCATTGTTGATATTTTGTGCCCATAAGGGTGGCATGAGTCGTGTATAATTAGGTAAATTTTTGGAATATGTCGAATATGAATTAGCTAATTCAATTTGTTTTGTGTTTCTTTCAACGGTGAGATTTATTTGTGTACATAATCAGTCCAATTCTGTTAGATTATTGCTAATTTTGGTTCGTGTGATATAATTAGTATATTGTCACCTTGTCGAAAGTGTTCCATGATGTGGTGTTCCGTTAGTACGCTGACAATGTGGATATATTGTACGTGCAGTATTAATGTTTCATCTAGAATTACTGCAGTGAGGCTTCCATTGCTACGGCGTTGTTCTCATTGTAATATCTGTTTAAAATAGTTACTTAACCAAAGGAAACATCTTTTGTGCATACGTTTCATTCCACAAAATATGTGAGCACTATTCAATGAAATTTTTTTAAGTACTAGAAAATCCTCCAAGTTCTAATTAGATTCGTCTCGGTATAGCAGATTTACAGGCGCCGGTAGTTTACACGTATGCAAAGAGAACATCTCAGCTCCGCCGAGTGTAAGTGCGTAAGCAGTGCAGTCAAAGGAAGTCATTGCATTGTGGAAGCCGTGAGCTGACTGTGCAGTGGCCAACTTCATATAATATTCTAAGAAAATGTCTTGCCGTCGGTCCTTACCGACTTCGGTTATGACAGCACATAACGCCAAATAACAAAGTGCTAACTTATGAATTTTGAAGTTCCATGAAGGACAGCCCTGGCTCAGATGAAACCTAAATATCAAAAATGTTTTCCAGGAGCTAAGAAACATTTCATTTTAGCGGGAAAGAGAATAGACACTGCCTTTGGTGAAGTGAAAATTCTCACGACACGGTTTGATACCAGAGTTTCGTGCTATGAACTCTGCCGAAGTTACCGAACCTCTTTTCTTTACGGTAAGGTAAAGAAGATGTATGGGGAAGTGGTTATATAAATCAACATATTCTTAATCCCGACACTAGGTGGAGGCGAGTGGTTAGCTTCACGCTCCGGCCGCTTTACCCAAGGGAAAAGAGCCCTCCGGTAGACATTGGGTAAGAGGTTGGGTGAACCCCAGAGCCGGTCTGGAATATGTTTTTTCTTTTGGAGGGAAAAATAAACGGGATTGATTTTCTCTGTACATTGAAGATTTAGTTAGCTACCAAGTTGCTAGAAGAGGAATAGGTTGTTGTTTTCCAGCAGGACGATACTCCGTTCTATATCCACAACCAGGTTTGTATACACAGGTCTATGACGGCTAAAACAGCAGAGAATGTCCCGTTTCGTTGCAGCTGTGTTCGCCAGATAAAACCCCTTGGCGCTTTCCTATGCAAAGAATGAATGAAGTTGATATTCCGCCATTGCCAGCAACTTTGCAGAATTTAAGAGAAAGACCGAATGCGTAACTTTGTTGGGAAAGTTGCTCTTCGCACGCTTCAAAGTGTGTGGTAGGAAACAGAATACCACTTCAATATGTGCAACACCACAAATAGAACACACAGGAAATTCCACTGAACTCCAATAGCTACCAAAAAACTATTTGAGTTGCTCTTCCCGATTGCATACCTCTACTTCAGTCTGTGTATTTCAATGCTCCCGACTCAAACCGAACCGTACATTGCTGTAATTTTAGTGTTTGTGGGTCAATACACAGGCATAAACTATGTTCATATTGTTCTTCATACTTCGGTATGTATTCCTTCTTATAGTCATGTGCATTATGGAATTGGGATTAACTGTCTCTTCTTGAATCCTACAGGCGAGGTTGAAGTCTCGGTGTGAACGCCAAGTACATGGGATATCTTCATGCTAAATTTGGTACTCCATTTATTTTAAATAAACACATATTGCGCGGGCAATTTGCAGCTCAGAATTCACAGTAATATTTGGAAAAATGCCTCTCGTGACTCATTTGAAGTTACGGATACTAACTCAAAATTCTCCTCGAAAAGCTGATAAAACCCATTAAAATTTCAGTGAGAATAGTTCGCTTCCTCAGGATATGAAATGGGTGCCTAGCGAAAACAAAGGGGGTTCTAGTAACTCGACAGCAATATTTTGTAAAACGTAGTTGTATATAAGGAGTGGAGGTAAAGTCCCACACATTCATAGTCAACTTATTCAACGTCGAATGAATCTAAAAGGAAATTACGGTCAGCTAGTAGGAAATTTCTAGTGAAGAAACGGACCTGAATTTTTACTAATTTATTTGATGACATCGTCTCAAATTAACAGGTTACATATACTCGTGTGGGTTGTATATAGTATGTGTGTGTGTGTGTCGAATGAGATAGAAATATAATCTTGATGGATGAAAAGCTGTTTGGAAGCAGATGACAATAGTGTATTCCAAGGTACAATCCAGTCGTTCGTCTGAAGAGACTGAAGAAAGCCTCGGTCATTTTGCTATTTATATGACCGAAATTTTCGACTAAGTACAAGTATATACATAAAATTAAACTCTTCGCCAACACATTCGCCGATTATTTAATTTCGGAGATGATCCGAGCTGAAAGAGAGGAATGAAGTCCTTAATAAGCATGCGTGTTACGCCTTTCTTGCAGAGAATATATTAATACTCACTATGCTATGAATAATATACACATACATATATGAATATATATTGATCGATACAGTCGTTCTTCCTTATAGATTTGTGTAAAAGTGCGTAATATCAGTGAAAGAATCCTCGACTCACACATCGGCACTTTCTCTTGCCCGTTTGCTGCACGCTTCTTGTTGAAAATTCCAGGATGAAGAATGCGGAAACACAGGTCGAGACAAAATTTTTTTAGACGATTGTACGGGAGGTTGGCATCGGTCCTCATGTGACAGCTGCACGAGATTCATGGCCACGGGGAATGTGAAATGTTTGCTGGTAATTTAAAAACATTCTATGACTGAGTGATAGGAGCTAACACGGTAAATGTAAGCGGAGTTGCCTCTTGTCCTGCGTACATGAGCGAACGTACAAGAAACAGATTCTGTCATATTTCCGCTCAGATAAAAAAAGGTCTCAGAGATATTATTTACAACAAAATAACTGCCGAAGCATTTGCGCGGGAAGTATCCATTTGTATGACTGACTGTACTCAACAACGATTTCAGAGCGGAATATGTTCGGTGAACATGGAGCTGCTTTTAGTGGCGTTAGGAAGGATTCCAAGTATCAACTATCAGTTACGTCACATCTGTTTGTCCGTCTTTCCTCAGGAAACAACTTGGCTCCGACTGGACAAATATTCGTGGCATTTCATAATAGAAATTGTTCCTAAATTCTGTCTATAAAATTCAGTTATGTTTAAAATCGGACAAAATATAGAACATTTTACATGAACACCCAAATGTGTTCTCTATCCGTACCTACCTGTGTCTCCTATTCAACTGAGAACAAACTGGGTTTGCTTTTAGAGTAAAGTCATGGGTATAACAGCCATTAATTTCTCACGCGAAATATCTGATCGTGCCTGAAATGCTATATTGTACTTAAGTAACTGTCCCATCTCGCTACAGTCTCTTATACCTTGTCTATACTCGTAAGTTTAAGCATATTCACAAAATAAAATCTGCGTCATTTAGTATATTATAGTTTACATTGCTTAAATTTTTCAGTGTCCGGTATCGGATGCCTGAAATGTTTTCGTAATTGTGGATAGAAGTTAGGTTTGGAGCGTACGTTCTACAGATACAGATACAGAAAATATCTGGACGGAATTCGAAGATTATTGAAACGATGCAATAGATACGCGATGACCAGTTGGAGAGGGTTAATTAATCGTAAATCAATGCACACTACGATTTAATCACATATCACTTTTTAAATACTAGTATTTATTTGCATTGTATTCAATCGGAAAAAGAGCATCACATGGAAGAAGCCAAGAAGTTGTCAGAAGACAGGACTGCATGGCGAGCTCTCTACAAAATCTCGACACCGTAAGTTATAAGAGGAAGTATTCAATCGATAGAAAGTGAGTCATTCTAATCATTCTACACTGATTATCGTCCCGGCTTTGTTATTAGAAAACATGAGATAATCATTTCAAATCGATTTTTTCTCTATGGCTCTACAGTCCCTTGGAACTTGGCCGCTTTTCAGTTGTTTAATCCTATACATAATCGGGAGGTCTCCTTGTATGAGAGATGAGCCTGTTGCAAGGCCGTTGCCTACACACGGAACAACCCAAAACACAGAATAAACGCATATAGACATTCATGCCTCAAGTGACCTTCGAACCCACGACCTCAGTGTTCGAGCGGGAGAAGATGGTTCATGCCTTAGACCTCGCGGTCACTGTGATTAGCCACTTAAAATTATATGCGATGATTTTACAAACATAAGCTAAAGAATTTGAATGCATTCTCCTAGCGATTTTCCTCAGAGTCCGGAATACACTGGATATTTTTATTTTTCTGTGATGAAGTTGCGTCTTAGAAACGTAGGACGCCAGTCTCTGTAACGACACAATGCATCAGGCATATATCATCTTTCGTTTTGAAGTTGAGAAACTAAAATATACAAGCTCGATTACGATTGCCTCACATCCCTTTTCGTAAGTGACGTGGTATATTTTTCTAGTGAGTTATTTAAGAAACGGTGGATCTTAAAGAAAAAGAATTTGCATGGATCTGAGGACTTGTTATTCAGCTGCCGTGTGGGAAGTTTCCTTCTCTGTCTCCGTATGTGACGGTGTATTAGGAAAAAGAAAAAAAAATACAAACCTAAAGCGGAAATGCATCTTTAAATCCCAAAGTAGAAGAGTCTGTGGTCCACATTGAATCGAATTCGAACCAAGAAAAGAACCTTATACATATGAGTCACAAATAAATGCAAACGAAAGAACTCGTACACACTTGAAAATATTGTTCCCAGTTTTATTTGGGCAAAATAAGTATGCAAAGCAACGGTTTGACACCCCTCCCAGAAAGCTATCCATATAAAGAGTCAATGCAACCTGGTAACAAAGAGACGGCACGTGTTTCTTTCGCTCATTGTCAAAGGGAGAAAATCGGCATTCCGATCTCTTAAAGTTCCTGTACAAAGTCCCCGCTTAGCTTCCAAATCGATCGAATGATGGACATTAATCACAAATTCTAAAGGTTTTTAGTTACTTTTCTTCCTCCTATAGTTTTACCTGTTTTATATGGGTGTAAAACCTCGTCTCTCAGCTTCAGAGGACAACAGGAATTCAGGGTATTTGGAAAATACAGAGGGGATGGAGTAATGCAACCGGCGGTTTCCGTACGCTATTATGAATAATTCTTGTTATATCGTTCAAATTAATAATGATGGAAAAGAATGGACATAAAGCACGCATGAGGGGATGAGAAATGTGCAACACTTTTGATTTTCAGTTTCGTGATCATTTTGCAGACGGTAGGACTACTTAGACAAGTGATCACGTTTTCGCAAGGCCTCTGCCTAAACACAGGACACCACAACCACAGAATAAACACATACACATACCGAACATCCATGCCTTGTGTGGGGTTCGAACCTACGATCCCGGCTTCCGACTGGGAGAAGACAGTACATGCCTTAGACCGCTCGGCTACCGTTATCGGCAGTAGGCAACATTTTAGTTGAAATAAATCAAAGAAAGATCAATTTTGGGCTCCAGGGTGTAGGTGTAAGGACAGCAATGAATTTAGTTTCAGAGAAGGCGTGGATTGGGTAAGATTTACTCAGCACAAAGCTCACTGGAGTGAATAAGTGAAAGTAACGGCCAGCTTCAGGTTCCATAGAAATAAGTGAAGTTTTGACCAGGATATTAATGATTTATTTTAAGAGGTCAATATTTCAAGCAATAGGCATCCGGCCTTGAATTTTAGGATAATTAATGTATATAATTTGAAAGGTTGCTGGAGGAAGAGGTAATGTTTTAATCTGAGAAGATATGATGTAATTTTCCCTGAGACTGAGGGAAACCACGAACAACTGAATCAGGATGCTTGGTGTGACGGGCGAGATTCCGCCTGGCCACCTCCAGAAGCAAGCCGCAAACGTCACTATTTGGGTCAACTAGCCCGCTTTGTCCAGATTAGTAATCATCCAGTTCCGAAGAAGCCCTGAATCTCGTAGTTATCTAGGTCTATTAGCTATCTATTTCTGGGAAGAAGAATGGAAATATGTACTTCTATGCAGTACACAAAATTTTTATACCTGTAAAGTTATTTCGTTAAAAATGACATTAAAATATGTGCAAATTAAAGTTTCGAATCTCAGTGAGGTCTACGTATGTTGTACAGTCTGTATTCGGAACGCGTACTGTGCATGGAACCACTTTAGTCGGAAAAGTTTTGAGTCTCTAAAAATGCCGCCTTCTGGGATGTGGCGCAGTGTAGATCTTGTGTGAACTGAGGTTTCGGAGGAACGCATCGACTCCATCTTCAGAGTAGAAAAATCCTCCAGTGAGGGACTAGGGTTAGCAGGTTGTTACAGACTGTCACATATTTACGCTGGTCCCTCGCTCGCGGATTTTTCTACCCTGAAGATGTAGGCGATTCGTTCCTCCGAAACGTCGGTTCACACAAGATCTACACTGCGCCGCATCCCAGAAGGCGACATTCTTCACGGTCACCGCAGTGAAACCTCAGAACTCACATTTTGACTCTCTCCCTCAGATTCATATAGAATAGGAGCTCTATGTATATTAAATTAGCTCAGCGTTCCTTAAATTAATTAGAATTGAAATAAATTAATCTGGGATGAAACACAGAGATGCATGTGAGTAAAAATCCCCTATCAGTTCCTTAATTTTATGCACTTCCAGTGGCGGCTCGTGGCTCAAATAGATGAGGGGGCTAATATGAGACAGTGATACATTCTTACGTTGTTATATAATAATAATAATAATAATAATAATAATAATAATAATAATAATAATAATAATAATAGGTAGTAGTGATGCGAGTTGTAGTACAAACTCCTACTTTAAAACATGTGAAAATATTTTGCACTTAGCAGTATTAGAAAATTTAAGCATGCTCCAGTGCAATTCATGCCATTAATTAAAATAATGTTTTAAAAGTTACCTCATTTATACAGGAACTGAGCTCATCTATTCTGCTGGGAAGCAAACAAATCAGTCACTTTTTGGTTGAATGCCGGAATCTCTGCAATCATGTCCTTATGAATGCTAAGCACAGCCAGTGCCTTCAGACGTTCTTGACCCATTGAGGTCCTTAGATATGTCTTAACTCTTTTTAGAATGCTGAAACAACGCTCGGATTCGGAGGTTGATATTGGAGTTGTAAGTACAATAGCCGTCAGTTTGTGTATTTCTGACAGAGCGGCTTCCAGATTGTTCTCACTTATTAATGTCCAAAGAGCAAGGACAGTCTTTACGTTTGCAAATGTGTCATGCCTATAAAGGGCACTAAGTTTGCTTTCTAATCTTTCGAGAGCACAGGATAATATTTTACAGCACTGATCACAAGCTCTCTAGGAAAGGTAACTTCATGTGCTGCAAATAATTGCGGTTCAAATAATGAAAAACATTTTGTGTGATGCGCTTCTTCGAAACGATGTTTCATCTGGTTCACACGCCTCTTCAACTTCGGCACCGTGTTCACAAGAACCCTCCACTGGTCCCTATCCTGAGCCAGATCTATCCAATCGATACCATCCCATCCTATCTCTCTAAGATCCATTCTAATATTGTCCACCCATCTATGCCTTGGTCCTCCTTGTGGTCTCTTTCCTTCCGGCTTTTCCACCAATATCCTATACGCATTCCTTGTCTCCCCATTCGTGCTACATGACCTGCCCACCTCATCCTCCTTGCCTTGATCAATCTAATTATACTTGGAGAAGAGTACAAGTTATGAAGCTCCTCATTATGCAGTTTTCTCAAACCTCCTATGATTTCATCTCTCTTTGGTCCAAATATTCTCCTCAACATTCTGTTCTGAAACACGCTCAGTCTATGTTCCTCCCTTAATGTGAGAGACAAAGTTTCACACCCATACAAAACCATAGGCAAAATTATAGTTTTGAATATTCTAATTTTTATATTTTTGGACAACAGACGAGAAGACAAAAGGTTCTGGACTGAATGGTAGCAAGCATTACCCGAGTTCAATCGCCTCTTAATTTCCTCCAGAATCAGGTTTCGATCTGTTATCGTTGTTCCCAATTTATTGACTCTTGTTAAAATATTAATTGTACGAGTACTGCTGATTAAATTTATTTATCAATGATCATCGTCTTAATGCAGGTTTCACTTCAATTTTTACAAAAAGTGAGGAAGTTACCATCACTTTCATTGCTTATTTCAATTTTGTGATCCTAGACTCACATTTATCTCGTTATCTTTGTATTTCATTATGTACATCACCTAGTCTCAAATACGTGTATGATATGTGGAGTTTCTTCCATTACATAAATTCAGAAATAATTTTGTTTTGAGTCAAGTGGGTGCCCATTGGCTAGACAACCAGAGTACGATTCTCGGCTGGAACAGGGAGCTCTCTACTCCCCAGCACGCCAAGATCGGTATGGGTCTCACCCATCCCTCTGCTTAGTGAGCAGTGATGCCTATCTTTTCCGGGGGTAAAGCAATCTAAGCGTGAAGCTACCACTCGCATACCACTCTAGCTGACTTATGGTATTTGCCCGAATTTAATAAGCATTCAAATTCTGATGGGTTAAATTAAGGAAAACACATGTAGGTTTTATAAAATGAAATAAATAATTGTAATTAACGTGTTATTATTGTTTGGTGTGTTACAGTAATCGCGCCAAATAGTCGCCGCAGAGACGGAACTGTTTGAGACACCACCAATCACGTATGGTGAAGAAAGGTGAAGTTGTCCTCGTACTTAAATAATTAAGCACTATACCATGAAGGCGTATGGGGGAGTGGATGTATAGATCAGCATTTTCTTGCCCTCAGCACAAGGTGGAGGTAAATGGTCAGCTTCACGCCCCGGCCGCTTTACCTCCGGGGAAATAGTCCCCGGTGTCCATTGGATAGAACGTTGGCTGAACCCCAGAACCGGTCTGGACGACGTGGAGAAAAGAAAATCCTTGACCTTACTGAGTCTCGAACTCCGAGCCCTCTGTCATCCAGTCCGTAGCCAGTCGCCATACCGACTGCTCTATCCCGGCTCCTATGGTGAAGGAAAATATGAACAAGTAGATGAGACCGCCTATACTAATGGAAGAAGACGAAATTCGTGAGAAACACAGCTAATCATGACTGGTACTGTCCGGCTGTCCCTTTATCTTGTCCACTCTAAGCTGTGACCTCATACAATAAAGATGGTGAGCTATGATGTGGTTGGACAACCGTGGTCATATTCCTGGCAGGAGAACAGATTCTGCCATCTCACCACCACATCGTGGAAAATTTCGGGGCGCAGGATTCTGTTCAGTTGTGCCAGACGTTCTTTACCCGGTGTTATAACAGCCAGAGCAAAATGCTGACCACTTACATCTATGTGGTGCTGTGATCTAGAATACTAGGAGCTCTACCTTCATGTCTCATATGCGTACAAGTTGATAAAAATAAAGCTGCTGCTTATGTTCAACACCTTGTCTACAGCCACAGCCCAGAAACTGAGTGAGATTTGCAGATACTGCTTCTTCTGGGTGGACCCAACCGGCAGTCATACCGTGACTGTTCACTGTGGTTCCAGCCTGTACCTCGCCTCTACAGTACAATGCGCAGCCAGGCAATGTTCCTGCATGTGCGGCATTGAGCAAGCAGGGACACGTCGGTGGCTTTCAGTAAAAACGAAACATCAGTCCTTTATATGCTTAACGAGATTACGAAATTCCCGTTCCTACGTTCTATGTTACGAGCACCCAGCAGAAAGTAAGCACCAAGGGGGAGATATTCGTAACGAAATAGACTGCATCAGGACTTAACTGAGCCTTGAAACAAGGACGATTTGCTGACATAACTACGTCCCCCAGCAGTGTCCCCATCCCAAGGGGTCACATGGGAGCTCCTGTTTCAGGAACGGAAGAGGAGGTCTGTTATTACAGGTGTCTGTTATCATCACTTCTGTAATAATAACAAGGCAGTAGGATACTATTGGAGTAGGAAATGAGAAATACCAGGAGGCAGGAAGAAATTAAACACCGCGATGCATCATGACTAGTAACATGGGCTAATATGATCTAATTCAGTGGGTGAGATGAGAGGATACGTAGTAAGAACAGACGAGATACATACGCTCGACGTTTTGGTCCGAAACGCTGGAGAGTAACTGTTAGTTAGGGCCGCGCCATAGCTCAAGCGTTTAGTCGCCGGCTTCCCACCGCGGCAGCCCGTGTTCGATCCCGGGTCTGGTCAAGTGGGATTTGTGGTGGACAATGTGGCGCTGGGGCAGGTTTTCTCCGAGTACTTCGGTTTCCCCTGCCAATCTTCATTCCACCAATTGCTCTACAGTCACCCTCACCTATCATCTGGGGCTGGTACAATAGGCCAGAAGTGGCCGCAGTACAAGGGACTCAGTCTCACCTCACTAGCAATAAAAAATACTGCGAGTTAGGAGTTTATTAAAATTGAATCCTGATACATGTGGTGTCAATATGTGACTGCTTTCAGTTGCCTCAGTTTAGGGTTCTACTGCGGACTCCTGTGACGATGGTTATTATTTTTGGGATTCCTTGGCCATCTGAATACCTGGCAACTTCCACACAAGGGCCATGCATAATGGAGAAAAGTCTAGATGTTGTGACGGGGTATATATACTTTTAATGGGCCAGGCTTAGTAGGAACATTCCTTCTCTTATATCCAATGATAGGGAGACCACGATAGAGTAGTTAGTTGAGGCACTATGCTACAATCCCGAAGGTCACGGGTTCGGTTCTTGATGAAGTATTTGGATTTTCAGTTGATCTAAGACTTCCAGCTGTACTATAGCCGCAGGGTTAGCTCATCCCCTAACGGAAGTGAGTACCAGGAAGCTTCCTGGAGGTAAAGGACGGCCGGAGCGTAAGGCTGACAACCTCACCACCATCTGTGAGCCGAATGTCTTGAAAAAATGTGGGAGCTTCGACGTCTCACTACCCTACGGGCCTTCAAGGCCTGTTACAGGGATGGACTTCATTATCACGCAAGTTACTGCAACTACTAAGCCCTCTGGACATACTCAGTTCGTCATTTTATATGAGACTCGGGGTGCTGACAGCGGTGACAGTGAAGGGACACAACGTTTTGAAGGTGATGGATGAGTTCCGTTTCATCCTGTAATTTTTTCGCACATTTATTATTCATAATCTGCAATCAATTAGTACGCCCTCGTGAATAAGTTATGCTCAGAGACACAATTTAAGATAACTTTTATGTATTTACATTTTACCAGAATTAGGTCCATGCCTGTTTGATGGTTTTTTCTATCTCTTAGCACACCCCCTACTTCTCGGAACAGGGGCTTCTCTGAAAAGTTCACACGTAACTTAGTTTGCCAAAACATCCCCTTTCTTTATGCGCCCGAATTTCCTTCATCGGCTAGCAGCAACTTCGTTTATAAAGCCAAGCGAATGATATATTTATATGGATGGTTTCAGGCCGAAGAGAACAAGATAATGGAGACAATTACATAAAGAGGAGCTTCATGGTTTTATATTGTTTTACTGTGATTAAATTAAGGAAGATCAGATTAACGAGACATGTACCTTTCATGGAGGAACTTAGAAAACATGGAGAATTTTAGACAGAAAGTGTCAAGGGAAGAGATAAAGTAGGAGATCTAAGCACAAAGAGGAGAATTGTATTAAAGTCTGTTTAAGGAAAGCAGTTCTGTTTCCATAATTTTTCCCACCATGTTCCTTACTCTTGCTTTAGGGATATTAATTCTAGAGTCTTTACGTAAAAGGAGATATCAATTTGATGATTGTTTTTCGAGGTCTATCATGGCCTTAAATCTTACAATTTCCCTTGGAAAATGTTAGTCTTCTTTTTCACAGTCGGAATGTTAGGGACTTCTCGAAGTTCGGTGATCGTCCCTCTAATGAACATCGTCCTTCCGCTCGGTGCGCCTATGGTGCCAACCTGATGGGTGAAGATCTCGACATATTTGCAATCGGAGCAGTTTC
Organism: Cryptotermes secundus; assembly: GCF_002891405.2. NCBI lineage: Eukaryota > Metazoa > Arthropoda > Insecta > Blattodea > Kalotermitidae > Cryptotermes > Cryptotermes secundus. Next base: position 1,969,463 of record NW_019738957.1, on the reverse strand, counting down.
TCTCAATCGTAATATATAATTTTCTATCTAAAATTATGAATTATATTTGTTCATAATCCTAATGTTTTAATCTTATATTTTTTAGTTATTACGTTCCTAGTGTATTTCTCTTCGTTTTTGTTTTGTTTATTCACTTTTTCTGTATTAATGTGTTTCCTTTCTCCAGTGCTTAATAGTAATTTGTCTCTTGACTTTTTGTTGTATATGTCCTGAATGTGAATACCAGCATATACCTACATTGTGCTGTGTCTCTAATTGGCCTTGTAGCTGTTAATTCGATTGGTAAATAATAAAGAATTCAACTGAAATGTTATTATTGTCTATTAACCGTGATCCCTTAATCGTAATAACTGAGTTTGTAAAAGATCTCAGGACTACATGTATGTTATATAGCAAACTGCATTTTTATCGTCATGTTGACTACTTACATCCTCAAGCACTGAGGCACTTAGGACTAATTCGTCGCAGAATTTACTTCTTTGGATAGTCTTTAAAGTTTTATATATATTTCCTGAATTCAGACAAAGCTTGTACACGCGTCTGTGAATTGTAATAACCTTACTTTAGCAGATTTTAATAAGACGGAAAACATGCAAACAAAATTTTCAAATTGATATTAAAATCGATTTATTTGGCTCAATTCCTGTTGTAGTTACGAATCTTTTGGATTATTTGCATTTCAAAACGCTTTATTGCAGGCGACAAAACCTTGAAGCTCTGTTTTTATGAACGTTTTTAAGAGCAAAACTGCCTGTTGCTCTATTACGGATACTGTTTGTCTCCGTGTACCCACTAAGTAAATTAGAGACCTTTCCGCCTTTAACGTCAGCGATGTCTCAAGAATTAGCCCTTCAACGAGGTGCGCCACGGCTGCCAAATACATCTGCAAATCTCTGGACGTTTTCAACAAACATAACATTGCCCTGAAGATACATTTTACTTTGCGTAATCCCACTGAGTTACGTCATTATCGTGTTACCTGTATTGTTTTATTGCCTGGGATTAAATTTTAGTTTCAGTTCTAGCCTTAGTCTACGTATTTTTCGTTATGCACACTTTCAGTACTCACCTGTTACAGGCCACTTGTCATTGGCAGGGAATTATTATTATTATTACTATAATCATCATCATAGAGGCCGCGAGGTCTAAGTCATAAACCGCCTTCTCCCGCTCGAATGCTGGTATCGTGGGTTCGAATTCCACGCGAGACATGGATGTCTGTGTGCGTTTATTCTTTGTGTTGCCCTGCGTAGATAGCAGCCTTGCGACGGGCTGATCCTCCGTCCAAGGAGTCCTACCGACTGTGTATAGGATTAAGAAACTGAAAAAGTGGCCAAGGTCCAACAAAGGACTGCAGAATCATAAAGAAAAATAAATATATTGTGAATATTACTCCTGTTACTTTTGCCTGTAATTTAAGAAAGAAATACAAAGGAATGAAATCAGTCTGCAATGGGCAAGATAAGAAACCCTTAATGGCACAGTAAAACTCTCTCAGGACTCAGAGAATGAAAACAATTACGTCTTCAGAATGAAAAAAAAAGTGCAGACACAAGAATTACAAGAATTTCTTATGATTCTGAGCCTGTTTAGTTCGCAAGAGTTCAGACATGGCCATGTACTTAAAGAATTTTAAAATAGAAACACATTTAAAACTGAGCGCCAATTTAAGGGCCATTTAGGGACCACACCCATGACAATTTACCTAATCCTTCCAGCCGCACTATGGCCCTGGAGTCGACTCAGCCTCTAACATAAATGAGTACCAGGAATATTCCTGGGGGGGTACAGGGTGGCCGACACGTAAGGCTGACATCTTTACTGCCATCTGTGAGCCGATTTTCTAGATGAGCGAGCCTCAAATTCTCACAACCCTATGGGCCTTCACGGCCTGTTACAGGGATAACATTTGCCCATGTCAGTTTGTTAAAAAGAGCACTGAACTGGAAAATCATCATTATGATAAGACTCGAGGAATGATCTCAACCCCAGTTCCTCACGTCACAACATTATTACTATAACACAAAATTATCATCACGGGTTAAGATGTGTAGCGGTTTCAAAAATTTAGATGACTAATATTGACTATTGTTAGTCGTATTAACTATGAATTTTAACTGTATTTTCAATTTTACATGTTTTAATTTCAATTTGTTACTTTTTCAATATTATTTTTATGTCAATTTTTAATTATTTTAAGTAGCATAATGTATTATTAGGATAGTGTAAAAATATAGACACAATATAAATTCATGTTGAATAAAACAAGAAATTCAGAAACTGACACCAAATATTCTTGTACACCTGAATGACCCAGGTAAGTGTCGAAACATGTAGCGAAGTTATCAACAGTAGAATAAAGCAGATGTTGACGATAGTGTCTACCTTTTTTATTTTCTGAACTTATTGTTATGTAGACTGCCTCAAATCATATCTTTTAATATTATTTAACGACATTCCATCAACTGCATAGTCCATTGGTCATTAATCTTGATCGTGTGGACCGCTGATTTAAAATATTCAATGCCTATCTCTTTCTTAGAAAATCTAAAAGGATTTTTTACAAATTAGGCACTTCAGGCCCTGTCGGTCTATATAGGTAGGATAAATGAGAGGCGACATTAAGATAATTAAAATCGGTTTTAATAATAATATTATTATTATTATTTTACTGCAATTGGGTATTGACCCTGTGACAGTAGATCTTACGCTGATACAGAGAAGGAAAGACTATAACATGAAAGGAACAATACAAAACAAAGTACATACAATAAGCAATGTACACGTAATGTAATGCGAACATATAAAATCATACAAGGGCACGTGCTTGTGTTCGTTTCACTGCACTCGAACAAGGACACTTCACATTACTTCACATAAAAAAAACATAATAAACATAACGAATAAAGCATCTGGTTTATTTAGAATTTGAGGATTAATCCTTTCCGGGCTGATACCGAATTAGAGTGACAGAGCCCAGAACAGGTTCCTTGATTTCGGACGTAAACAGATGCAGGATACAGGCGAGTGGGTCTTAATATGAAACTTAGAAAATTTGGTAAGAGGATAGAAGGTGGATGTAATTATGTGTGTCCAGTATTCCTAGTGTCCGTGGCGTCCAGAGAGGAGAGTCTGCTATTAGCGGTACAGAAACTTCGGGTTCTGCTGTTTTGGAGCCCCTTTTCATGACTACAATCTCAAACTAGAACCTCAGTCTACATACCCTTACATAGTTTTCACAATTTTGCATCAAACTCCATTCCACAGGTTTGCCTGCAGGACATATACATCGTTTACTTCATAAAGTAAATTAGCTTAAGTGATAACCTTTATGTCTTGTATTCGGAAGATGCCAAGTTTGAATCTCGGCTAGGCTATCATCTATTAGACAGAAGGGTTTGCGGATGTATAAAGTCCATTCAGGAAAACTGCTGGAATATGCCTAAACACATGTCACTACCGCTCTCATTTCAGTCCACTATTCATTGCCATCTCATCATTCGACGCTGTGAAGTCTGGCTTAAACACACTGTCATTGGATGAACTATCTATCTGTCTATGGTTCTGCAATTCTTTCGTTGGATCTTAGCAGCTTCTTCAGTTCCTTAATCTTTCACACAGTCGGTATGACTCCTTGGATGGAGGATCAGCCCATTGCAAGGCCGTTACCTACACACAGAACAACACAAGCACAGGATAAACCCACACAGATATCCATGCCTTGAATGGGATTCGAACACATGATTCCGGAGCTCGAGAGAGTGGAGACAGTTCATGACTTAGACCGCGCGACCAATGTGATCGGCTGATTGAGTTTGCAATAAACCGTTAATTTTCAAGGGATGTGGCAGCCTTGTACAAGAAGACCGCTCAACAAGTGAACATTCTTTGTTGCACCTAAACATTTAAGATCATCAGTTTTTTTAAGTGATAAGAGTGTTTATAAAAGCAGTCACCAGTCAGTCAGCATGATTCGAAACATTGTAATATATTTCTTCAGGTGGCACTGTTTATTTTCAAAACGAACAGTTGTATGTGTTTGGTGCAAAGCTGATATAGCTCCAATTTTATAAACTTGTGACGAAACAAATGATACTTTTGGTAGTTCAATCATACATACATTCGAATTCAGTAAGATGCCACATATGGGTGGATTTAAATTATTTGATATCAAAATGTCCGACGTGTTTTTATAAATCATAAGAAAAAATGTTTTTTATCCTCAAGTTTTGTTTCGGAGCTATGCCCTTTTCGCATCAATTATTTCAATTGTTATAAAGCTATCCAGTAAGATACCTTCACTTGTTTACTTGTAGTGAAAACATTCTATTGTTACGTATGAGTGTGGTTTCAACTGACAGCAGTCAAATCCAATTACCTCACTATTCTGTGCGTCAAAATGATTTAACCGTGCTTCAGTTCCTCCTTCTTTCTTCTTTCGTCTCTTTGTTTTCTCCTCTCCTCGTCTCTGTTTCCAGATAATAGCTTCCACCACTTCTAATCCAAAGAATACAGTTGGTGTGGGGGGCAGTGGGTGGACCTTGAGGTTATTGAAGCCTGGCTAGTCGGTTTCCAAGAACTAAAACTCTCCGAGACCCGAGCAAGCTCACTAGCGTCGATTTCAGTTTTCAGATTAACATTATCCTAAATATTATTTTCAGTATTGATATTTAGGATCGATTTCAATTTATAGAACTACCCCTATTTTTAGACAGTTTCTGTCTGTGATACTCACTCGCTATCTCATTCATTTAGCTGATCCCTTCTTGAGAAGCCGATAATTCTGCAGCTACCCAAGAACTTCCCAGCATTTCATGGAACCAGGAGGTTCATTGCCGTGTTCAAAAGACCCTTCACTGGACCCTAGCCTGAGCCAGATGAATCCAATCCGTACCATCCCCTCTCTTTAATATCCATATTAATATTGTCCACCCACCTACGTCTTATTCTTCCTAATGGTCTCTTTCCATCTGGCTTTCCAACCAATTTCCTATATGCATTCTTCTTCCTCCATTCGTGCTACTTCCCTGTCCATCTCATCTTCTTTGACTTAATCATCCTAATTATACCTCAAGAAGAGTACAAGTTATGAAGGTCCTCATTATGCTGTTTTTTCCAACCTCCTGTCACTTCATTTAATTTCGGTCCAAATATACTCCTCAACACCCTGTTCTCAAGACTTCCTCAGTCTATGTTCCTCCCTTAGTATCAGAGGCCAAGTTTCACACCAATATAACACCATCGGCAAAATTATAGTTTTATATATTGTAATTTTTCTGTTTTTTGACAGTAGACGAGAAGTCAAAAGGTTCTGGACTGAATGGTAGCAAGCATTACCCGAGTTCAATCTCCTGTTAATTTCCACCTGAATCAGATTTTAATTTTGTCGATGAAACTGTCTATAAAATAGGTACTTATTTGATATTGGTATTTGAAAATGTAAAAAGGCAAAGTTGTCCCTGTGCTTAATTAATTAAGCACTATGCCATGAAGACGTATATGGTAGTGGAGGTATAGACCCAAGTTTTCTTGATCTCGGCATTAGTTTGAGGTGAGTGGTCAACTTCACGCTCCGGCTGCTTTACCGCCGGAGAAATAGCCCTCGGTACCCATTGGATAGGAGCTTGGGTGAACCCCAAAGCCGGTCTGGACGACGTGGAGAAGAGAAAATTCTTTACCTTATCGGTACTCGAACTCTGCCCCCTCGGTCGTCCACCCCGTAGCCAGTCACTATGCCGACTGCGCTATTTCAACTCGTTAAATGTGTCTCAGAGAAATAGGATGGGGTTGTAGGGACTGGTTTCTTCTTGCTCAAGATCCTCAAGATAGCGACCAGTGGCGGACTCTTGTAAACACGGTAATGAACCTTTGAGTTCCACAGAATAATGGGGAATTCTTGAGCAGCTTGGCGACTGTTGGCCCCTCAAGAAGTACTCGGCTTCGTAGAGTTGGGAAGTACCCTAGTTTCTTTTGATGACACCACGCACAGTTCCACAGAACAGAGGAAAGACTAATATTTTTCGTGGACATCAAATTTGTTCAGATCACAAAGGGCTACATGCAAGAGTACGTGACGTAATTTATACGAGTAGCACTGTAAACTT